>NC_080480.1:15905000-16211250 GCF_030265055.1 Doryrhamphus excisus | reverse complement strand
TTTTACAAAAAATATGAATATATATATATATATATATAATTAATATATTTTGAATTTGAATATATATATATTTATAATATATTTTTAAAACAAAAATATATAAAAAACTATGAATAAATAAAAAATAAAATAAAATAAATAAATATTTATAAAATAAATAAAAAAAATATGTAATAAAAAAAAAAAATTTAAACAAAAAAAATATTCATTCATTCATTCATTTTCTACCGCTAATCCTGATGAGGGTTGCGGGGGTGCTGGAGCCTATCCCAGTTGTTTTAGGACAAGAGGCGGGAAAATAAATAAATGAATAAATATATATATATATATGTATATGTGTATATATATATATGTATGTATATGTGTATATATATATATGTATGTATATGTGTATATATATATATGTATGTATATGTGTATATATATATATGTATGTATATGTGTATATATATATATGTATATGTATATGTGTATATATATATATATATATATTTATATGTATATATATGTGTATATATTTATATTTTTGCAGAGCTGTGAATGGTTAATCATAAATGTGTGACGATCTACTGCATCATCTAAGGATGACTACATTGGAACCTTGGTTAACATCCGCCCCGGTTAGCATGTTTTTTGTTAATGTGGAAAAATCTATTTAGCCTCTGTTTGCCTGCATTCTCCGGTTATTCTTGTGTTATTAATACGCTGGCAAATACGCAATCTTCCTTGTTAGCATCTCATTAGCGAACTAAACAAAAAGCCCACCGGATTCCGGAAGTCAGCTAAGGTACGTCGCTTGTTTGTTCCAGGTTTTAATACATTTTTGTAGTCCATTTCAGACAGAGAAACCTCTTGGAATGTTCTGATACTGTGTGTGTGTGTTCTCGGTCCCCACTGATGTGTTAGTGCACTGCTGGGATTTCCAAATTTGCCCCCCCCCCCCACCGCCCCCCCAGTAGACTTTGTAGATCTAACCCAGGACACCCACAACAACAATCCTGGCAAGCCTCAAAGCATGCTGTCAACAAGGGGGCGGCAGCTCTGCTTTTCCCATGAATCTCTCCGCAGTAGGGGGACGGGGGTTTTGCCGTGACCCCTGAACCCCCCCCCCTACCTCTTCTCGACTTGTCGCCGTGGTAATCTCAGCCCCCGGGGGGCCCCCACATGGAAAACCTGTTGCCACAAAGACCATCCCAAATTAGACTCTTGACCCGCTTTGACAAGCAAGGTCGCCGGATGCCAGCTGGGAGAGAGAGAGACGGTCAAACAATCGATGCCTGTGATTGGCGCTCGGCAGCAAGCTCAGAAGAGAGGCTTGAGGGGTCAAAGGTCAACTTGGACATCAGGTTGCGAGTACGACGTGACGCCGGGCGCATGCATGGCATGCGGAATATTCCGGGGGTGAAGAAACTGTTGTTTTAATTGAGCCTCACCTGGCATCTTTTACAAGCTACAACAAAGTGTTTATGAGTTTATGAGTGTGAGGAAAATATTGATGGATTTGACTTCGGCTATGATGAAAATGGCGATCCATTATGTGACATATGGCAAAGCCGCGCAAGCTAATTTGATTCCACCATGCATAAAGCCATTTGGATGACGCGCAAACCTCTGCCAAGGACAGATGCGCTACAAAATGGAATGAGCCTGCTTTCCACCATCCGCCATTTTTGTCCCATTTCCCGTTTGTTGGCAACGGCAGCGACTACAAAGTATTATTTGTAGTACCTGCCCGAGCATGTCAACCCCCTGCTGCTTGTACGCGGCTGCCAAACACAGTAGAACTGCACTACCACCAAAGTATGCTTTGGTCAACGAGAATGGACCAATAACATATTTGGTGTCTCTGCAGTGGCAAGGTGAGACGCAGGAGTTTTGTCCCAACGCCAAAGTGGTCCTGGTGGGCTGCAAGCTGGACATGAGGACAGACGTCAGCACCTTGAGGGAACTCTCCCAGCAACGGCTCATCCCAGTCACCCACGAGCAGGTAAGAAAATGACATCACAACACTTAGGACTTTGGACAATCTATGGATCATGTTTACATAAATCTCAAAATACACTGAGATAATAGAATATTCCAGTATTATTCCACCAGTCATATCTAACTGTTGCACAACTGTGATTGTGCTAGGTGAGTGTCTATCAAGCAGACCTCCGATGAGAGGCTATTAGGTTGAAAATACACTGAGATAGTAGACTGAATCTAAATGTGTAATTATAATCATATTCCAGTATTTTTCCACCGGTCATATCTAACTTTTGCACAACTGTGATTGTGCTATGTGAGTGTCTGTCTAGCAGACCTTCTCTGAGAGGCTGTTTGACTGAAAATACACTGAGATAATAGACAGAATCTAAATGTGTAATTATAATCATATTCCAGTATTTTTCCAATAGTCATATCTAACTGTTGAACCACTGTGATTGTGCTGGGTGAGTTTATGTCAAGCAGACCTTCTATGAGAGGCTGTTTGACTGAAAATACACTGACATAATAGACTGAATCTAAATGTGTAATTATGATCATATTCCAGTATTTTTCCAATAGTCATACCTAACTGTTGCACAACTGTGATTGTGCTAGGTGAGTGTCTATCAAGCAGACCTCCGATGAGAGGCTATTAGGTTGAAAATACACTGAGATAATAGACTGAATCTAAATGTGTAATTATAATCATATTCCAGTATTTTTCCACCGGTCATATCTAACTGTTGCACAACTGTGATTGTGCTAGGTGAGTGTCTGTCCAGCAGACCTTCTTTGAGAGGCTATTTGACTGAAAATACACTGACATAATAGACTGAATCTAAATGTGTAATTATAATCATATTCCAGTATTTTTCCAATAGTCATATCTAACTGTTGCACGACTGTGATTGTGCTAGGTGAGTGTATGTCAAACAGACCTTCTATGAGAGGCTGTTAGGCTGAAATTACACTGAGATAATAGAATCAAAATGTGTAATTATAATCATATTCCAATATTTTTCCACCAGTCATATCTAACTGTTGCACAACTGTGATTGTGCTATGTGAGTGTGTCAAGCAGGTTTGAGGTTTTTGGATGATTTTAGACCCAATGTGTTCATACATTACATTCATGCCAAAAAAATAAAAAAAACAGCTTTTAAGATGATATGGAGGCAAACATAACTAAAATGCATCAAAACGCTAAAAAAGTGACAAAAGTTCAACGACGCAAAGTACACCAAAGTAACCCAAACGCACCATTGCCTATTCAAAGATTGAACGGGGGGGTGAAAGATCACATGAGCTGTTTTGTTTTCCCAGCGAAAACAACCCAAATATGAGAAACCCTCACGTTGACATATCGCTGCTCTCTGCACTTTTGTCGTCATTTTGCTGACGAACGATGTGAGCTTTTGATTGTGGGCTTCCTCTCTGTGGGAGGGGAATGCATGCATATTTGAAATTTTGGACTAGCAAACAGACTTTGACAAATGAGGCGAGGGCGAAGGCTCCGTCTATCGCCTGCTGCCGTGACCTCAGAGAAGCCAGGGAAGGTCGATCAACTCTTAGGCTAATTTGTGAATTTTAATCAGCTTCCAGCACGTTCCGTTTGTTCTCTGCTGTGATGGACGCACTAAAAACCGAGGAGCTTTGTTTTCTTTTCTTTTTTTTTTGTTTTAGCGCCACACAAAATCCCTCCCAAACAAAAGTGTTTTTGTTCCTCCCCTTGTCTGCCGCTAAATTGATGCAGCTTTGAAAAACACAGCGCTCTTGTAAATAAGACGCACAAACAAAAGATGACACGCTACGCTGTGTCAAATAGGAGGAGGCGACGCATCACAATAAGCAATTGTTTCAGCCCTTTTCAGAGTCCCTCTGCTGGGTTGTCACAGCGGCCACAATATTAGGTACGCCTGCAAGCTCAAAACAGCAATTCTGTCGACTACTATTTGATCATTAAGTACTGTAAGTTTGATTTTTTCATGTTTTCTTAGATATTACATTAAAAATAGATTATAATGAGCGACTATGACAGCTATGTTAAGAAACTGGAAAAAAAACAAATGTATCTGTAGCGGTCCAAATTAATTAGTAGCAGGCTGTCACAGATAAATGACTCACTTACAGTATATAGTATATGATTGTTTTAGTTTGTAGTTACATACAAATACATTATACTGTTTCTAAAATGTATTTAGCCACATGAGAGGGTCAAAATATGATGTTGGATGTTGCTAAATGCTATTTTTTTTACAATATGGGGTTATTAAGGATGCTAAAAAACACATCAGTTTTAGGCTAAGATATGCAGTCGAAAGTTTGGAGACACTTGTACATGAAATTTGAATGAAAAGGTGTCTTTAAACTTTTGAAAAAAAAATGTCCATCAGCACCTCAACTTTCGTAATGTTTTGTTATTTTGTTTGATGGTCCTATTGGTCCAATTGGTAGGTTGATGCCATTTGAACAGTGGAATGTTTGATATTACATTAAAAATAGATTATAATGAGCGACTATGACAGCTGTGTTAAGAAACAGAAAAAAAAACAAATTTATCTGTAGCGGTCCAAATTAATTAGTTGCAGGCTGTCACAGATAAATGACAGTATGGGTATTTTTTACAGTATATAGTATATGATTATTATAGTTTGTAGTTACATACAAATACATTATACTGTTTCTAAAATGTATTTAGCCACATGAGAGGGTCAAAATATGATGTTGGATGTCGCTAAATGCTACATTTTTTACAATATGGGGTTATTAAGGATGCTAAAAAACACATCAGTTTTAGGCTAAGATATGCAGTCGAAAGTTTGGAGACACTTGTACATGAAATTTGAATGAAAAGGTGTCTTTAAACTTTTGACCGGTACTGTATTTAATAAAAAAAAATGTCCATCAGCACCTCAACTTTTGTAATGTTTTGTTATTTTGTTTGATGGTCCTATTGGTCCAATTAGTAGGTTGATACCATTTGAACAGTGGAATGTTTGATATTACATTAAAAATAGATTATAATGAGCGACTATGACAGCTGTGTTAAGAAACAGAAGAAAAAAAAACAAATTTATCTGTAGCGGTCCAAATTAATTAGTAGCAGGCTGTCACAGATAAATGACTGTATGGGAATCTTTTACAGTATATAGTATATGATTGTTTTAGTTTGTAGTTACATACAAATACATTATACTGTTTCTAAAATGTATTTAGCCACATAAGAGGGTCAAAATATGATGTTGGATGTCGCTAAATGCTAATTTTTTTACAAAATGGGGTTATTAAGGATGCTAAAAAACACATCAGTTTCAGGCTAAGATATGCAGTCGAAAGTTTGGAGACACTTGTTCATGAAATTTGAATGAAAAGGTGTCTTTAAACTTTTGACCGGTACTGTATTTAATAAAAAAAATGTCCATCAGCACCTCAACTTTCGTAATGTTTTGTTATTTAGTTTGATGGTCCTATTGGTCCAATTGGTAGGTTGATGCCATTTGAACAGTGGAATGTTTGATATTACATTAAAAATAGATTATAATGAGCGACTATGACAGCTGTGTTAAGAAACGGAAAAAAAAACAAATTTTTCTGTAGCGGTCCAAATTAATTAGTAGCAGGCTATCACAGATAAATGACAGTATGGGATTTTTTTTACAGTATATAGTATGATTGTTTTAGTTTGACCTTGCATACAAATACATTGTACTGTTTCTAAATATATTTGATGTCGCTAAATGCTAATTTTTTTACAATATGGGGTTATTAAGGATGCTAAAAAACACATCAGTTTTAGGCTAAGATATGCAGTCGAAAGTTTGGAGACACTTGTTCATGAGATTTGAATGAAAAGGTGTCTCTAAACTTTTGACCGGTACTGTATTTAATAAAAAAAATGTCCATCAGCACCTCAACTTTCTCATCTTTATCTTTATAGTTTTGTTATTTTGTTTGATGGTCCTATTGGTCCAATTAGTAGGCTATTTCCCTTATTTTTGGGAAAAAAGTAATTTAATTTTTCATATGCAAATAGTGTTGATGGTTCATTTTGTGTGTCAAATAGCCCCCCCGCCCCAGCCAGACCTTAGACGTTAATCCACCAACAGTCCTCTCAGTTACCCCCCCCCCCTTTTGTTGATGTCAAATTGACAGCAAAGTCTGGGGCCCGGCGAGAATGGCCACTGCTTGAACCCAAGACATTTCCTCTCTCTGTAATCTTCCTGAGATCACACAGCTTCCTTACCTCGCGCCCGTCCTGCTTGGCCGTTCCGCTTAACGAGGTTCACGGACGCCTCTCACACGGGGATTCGTTGCGGCGCCGCCTTGATAAAAATCAAACCGGTGGAGATGAAACATAAAATGGTGGGAAACGCCAGCCCCTGTGTTTCATCCGTGGCAACCTGTTGATCCTCTGAGAAAACGGAACAAGACAAAAAGAAGACATGACTCAGTACAGTGAAAAAAGGGTATTTCTTTCTCATTGAACAGCCCAGTAGCTAACTTTATTTAAAATTACTTCAACACAACGACACCATCTGTGTAAGCACATTTGGTCTCACCGCTGACATGGCCGCCATTAGACACAATGAAAACTGCTAGCTGGAACCGCTAAAAGCCCGAGGACTCGACACAAGTGAAGGACGTGAGCGTTTTCAGGGTTGGTTTTAGAGTAAAAGCAGATGACGGCTCGCGCAATTGCGGGGAAAAGTGCGAGCGTAATGCACTGTAATAAAAGCAGGCTTTCATAAAAAAAAAAAAACAGGCTATCAAGGTCTATAAAAACACAGCAGCCAGATTAGACTGTTGGCACATGTAGCTAGCCGGCTAGCAGCTAATAAAGTTGTAGTTTTCATTGTTCCCCCTCGGCTCATACATTACATATGGGAATTGAACGCAGATCCGAGTCAAGCTGCTGAGAGTCCCATCAAGCGTACGGAAACGTAGCAAATAACGAGACAAACCAAAATAAAGCGGCTAACGGTCGTCATCCACATAGCTAACTACTTAGCCTGTTTACTTCCTGTGCATCTTTGATAGAGGATTCCTTTTTGATTAGCATTTGTTGTTGTTGTTTATATTACAAAGTAAGATCTGGGGGAGGAAACATATTTACAATTGACGGTAAACTTTAACCCAGGGGTCTCAAACACGCGGCCCGCGGGCCAAATTGTGGTGTTTCTCTTCTTCTGTTGTTTATTGGCGGTTGGCAAGCAGCTTTTGTGTGCATTAGCGCCATCTGTGCAACAGAATCTAAACCGGGGGTTTCAAACACGAGGCCCGCGGGCCAAATGTGGCCCGCAGGACACTAGTTTGAGGCCCCCGCCTTGATATGAAAGTTTAATGTTTGATATGGATGCTGTATGGTGTCATGTACCCAGAAAAAATTATTACGTTTGATTAATGTTCATGTTAAAGGTTAAATAACTGTTAATAGTTATCCTCCTGATCCGTGTGGAAGTGGTAAGTTTTTGGCTATTTAAGTTTAAAGGAAATAACTTGAAGGCTACCGTTTAGGTCGCTAGCGCTCTAGTTTGCGAGTTAGCATGTGTCACTTAGACCCTAGCTCCAGTGGCCCCCCAAGTAGTTGAGTTTGAGACCCCTGCTTTAACCCATAGACGCGTCAATTAACGGCTCTATTCAGTGACCCACCAATCAGGATGGTAAATCTTAAAACTAAAATGGTTGACCTTCCTCGGCGTCCATATCGTTCCGCTTCGGGATTCTCCCTGAAACGTTTTCCAACATTTACGGTGGCTTTGCAGGGCAGCACGATAGCACGGCAGATGGGCGCGGTGGCCTACGTGGAGTGCACGTCCAAAGTGTCGGAGAACAGCGTCCGGGACGTGTTCCACATCACCACGCTGGCGTCGGTGCGGCGGCCGCACAAGCCTCAACTGAAGCGCAGCGGCTCTCGCCGGGGGCTCAAGCGGACGTCGCAGCTTCCCCTACCGACGCTGCCTGCTCGGACTGAACCCATGGACCAAGCCCCCGTCCTCAGGAAGGACCGGGCTAAAAGCTGCGTGATCATGTAGACACGCGGCCGTCCATCACGTGAATATTAATGTACATAAAAATATATATACCAGAGGACATCTATTTATTCTTTTTTTTATTTTTTTTTGGTATTTTTATTTTTGCATTTTTGTGGAAATCAGCTTTTTTGGGGTGTGTTTTCAAAATGAGAACACTGAAGGACACTGTGAGGGTGGAAGCGATATCTGACACAAGAAGAGGACAGGAGACCGATGACGACGTTCACGCTTGATGATTTGTGATGATGATTGTCCCGCCGCGTCTCGGTAAAAAACAAAAGCCCTTCAAGGAAGTGGAGCCATGAGTGAGAAATTGTTTGCTTGTTTCTAAACTGTGCACACACACACACACACACACACACGTCACTACCATAAGTGCATTTCTGGAGAGAAAAATGAACATATCTGCTTTTTTTTTCATCTAATTGTGTTTTAACGGCGTCTCTGTGGAAAAATGAAGTCAAATGTTATTTTGTGCTACTCTTGGCTAATGTTGGAAATAAAGAAGCTGCAGATGGCAAAGCTAATCACAGCTTCCTGGCTGCTTTTTCTTTTATGATGATGTCATTAACGCTAATCCTTAGATCGGGACGTGGTCGTCATTGGAGATGAAAGTTTATTCCCATAGCGGTTGTCGTCATGTACAAATAATGATATTGTCTTTTTTTTTTGTGGTGTTTAACTCATATTGAGCGCCACCTTTGTTGCAATGCCGCCAATGTCCTCAAGGGGGTGCTGGTGACACCTACAGGTGCTGGTAATAACGTTAGCTTATTTGATTATATATACATTTCATAATGTGCTACAAATTCTTATTTCTAAATTGGCCACCTGATTTTGTTTTGTTGAGGCCACACAGCTAGGAGATCCGAGTTCGATTCCATGTCTGTGTGAAGTTTGCATGTTCTCCCCGTGCATGTGTGAGTTTTTTTCTCCGGGTACTCCGGTTTCCTCCCACATTCCATAGGCTCCATCCCCCTGTGACCCTTGTGAGGATAAGCGGTAGAATGACAATTGACAAAAATGACAATTTTATTTTTTTTTGTTTTTTTCTCATATTACAACTTTTAAAAAGAAAAAACAAGATTTTTTCATTAATATTTAATCTAAGTTACTAATCACAAGTTTATTTGAAAAAATTTAGACTGTTCTTTGTTAGATTACCATTTTGTTCTACCATTTAACAATATTTTGACTTTATTCTCGTAAAAATGCTAAAAAAAAAATTCTCGATTTGTACAGTTTTTTTTTCAAAATATTTCCACTTTCCATAATTATGACTTTACTTCCATAATATTTTTATTTTTTTTTATTAGCCTATTTACAATTCACCTATTGCATAGACGTCTCCAAAAATATAGGAATAAAAATAGGACATTTTAATGGGAATGAACAGGGATTTATGGTATATATTTATGATATAGGGAGGGTTACCAATAAATAGAATTATGAATGTGTTTTTCCCAGTGGTCTTGCTAAGACGAACAAATAAGAACTAAAGGGTTTTAGTCCAACGCCAAACTGATTAATTAACATATGGCCATCAAAAAGAGTGACATAATAATCACATTAGCATATTTTCTAGCCCAAAACAAGAAAGCCTAATTGCCTTAATTGGAGGGTTTTTAGACGACGGTGCCAATTGTGCGTACTGAAATATGTCACTTCCTTCTGGTTGATGGCGAGACTCGTACTGATCATAAAAAGCGTCGTGTCTCTCGTGCTGTCAGGTTGACTACTAGGATGCGGGGATCCCACTTCCACTCTCCTCCTGCAGGATGGATGGATGGATGGATGGATGGGGAAAAGTCAGATATTAAAGACTGACTGCGTGTTCTTTGACAGCTCCAAATTGGCTTGCGCAGGGGAGACTGACGTCATGGCAACCGTGCTGGCGATGCCTCAGAATGTTAATGAGCTGACTGGTGCTGTGGGTTACCTGGCAGGATTCAGCGCCAACGTGGCACAGGAAGAAAGACTGGATAGAGAGAAGAGTACCCTTGTCTGGGTACTTCATTAGATACATCAGGTCCGGTACGTGAGATGGGATGGATAATAATATGAATATGGAAAATTCATTCATTCATTTTCTACCGCTTTTTCCTCAAGTCTGTCCCCGTGATAACATTCAGACTACATCCTTTCACCTATAAATAAATACCGTTCATTCTTTTCCTTCCATACGCTTGCTGCTTTGGATAAAATGTCCATTGGAAGACTCTTTTGTTTGTTTGCTGGTGCCCATTACACTTTAAGTGTGTCTGTGTGTATTGGGAATCTGTGCTCAGGCACTTATTGATTAGCAAACAGAAAGTACAGGAGTCCTGGTGTGCCTGTTGTGTGTGTGTGTGTGTGTGTGTGTGTGTGTGTGTGTGTGTGTGTCCAGTAAAAAAGCAATAACCAAAGTTAGCTGCACATAACTCCACTTTACGGCTCCAACTTGTGAGTTGTGTCAGCAGGAAGTGGAACTTTTGCTTCTGCACAACAAGATCAATCCCCCGAAAGTAAACTCACTTTAAAAAAGAAAAATATTTGAAAGAAACAAAAGCCAGGAGCATTTACTTTCATGTAAGTCTTTTTCTCTGCATAAAAATACATGAAATGTATCTTTGTTTCATGTTGGTTTGCATGTTAGCAGGTGACTTTATTTTTTGGTTAAGTCAAGGGTGTCCAACATCCGGGCCCGGGCTATCTGTGGCTCACAGCATGTTTTTTTTTATGGCTTTCTACAATATTTTTCTTCTTGTTGTTTGAAATTAAATGTCATTCAGTAAAATGGAGACATTAGCAACCTTTGTTAGGGAGATTAATTTACCTTTTTTTTATGGGGCTGCACGGTGGTCGAGTGGTTAGCGCACAGACCTCACAGCTAGGAGACCCGAGCTCAATCCCACACTCGGGCATCTGTGTGTGGAGTTTGCATGTTCTCCCCGTGCATGCATGTTTATTTTTTCAGGTACTCCGGTTTCCTCCCACATTCCAAAAACATGCTAGGATAATTAGCGACTCCAAATTGTCCATAGGTATGAATGTGAGTGTGAATGGTTGTTTGTCTATATGTGCCCTGTGATTGGCTGGCCACCAGTCAAGGGTGTACCCCGCCTCTCGCCTGAGAAGACAGCTGGGATAGGCTCCATCCCCCTGTGACCCTTGTGAGGATAAGCAGTAGAAAGTGAGTGAATGAAATTCTAAAGGTGACTATAGGGGTGTTATTTCATGTCTAGAGGGCTCTAATAGTGTTAAAAGCCATATTTAGGAGATTGTAAACACATTTTTGACGCTCTAAGTAGTAAAATAAGGAATCCTACATTGCACTGCATGGCAGATGAGCGGTTAGCGCGCAGGCCTCACAGCTAGGAGACCCGAGTTCAATGTCCATGCATCCATGGGTTTTCTCCGGGTACTCCGGTTTCCTCCCACATTCCAAAAACAAGCTAGGTTAATTAGCGACTCTAAATTGTCCATAGGTATGAATGTGAGTGTGAATGGTTGTTTGTCTATATGTGCATCTTTCCACAATCCTGGACCACGCTGAGGGCAGCTGGTGTCTTCTCTGATCAGCCATCTTGACCAGCAGTCACAAATCAGGATGCTTCCAGCACCACCACCACAATGTCATCCAGGCTGATATTTTTTATATTAAAAAAATGAAAAAAAAAAAAAAAAAACCTAGCCAACAGCGCCTCCAGGCAGGCCTGCAGCGCTGGTCAGAGTCTGGCACACTGAGACAGAGAACTCGTCTGGCAAAGAATGTCGTCGCTCACAGCACTGAAACATATCACACTACAGGGACATGTCCTGCAGCCAAAACAACACCAGTGAAGATCTCTAGTGGGGAATTTTTTTTATCCCTGTTTGGCTTTTTAGTGGAGACGGAGGAATGAAAAGTACATCAAATTGTAGTACGGACATTATAAGTTAATGCAGCCTCCATTTTTGGCTCCTATTATGTGAGCTAATAACGGTCAAATGGTAATGGTTTTATTTCATTTGAACATGCATCAGATTACAATTGAATGCATCACATAATCAGTTCCCAGTTCCACGTGTCCAAAAGGAGTAGGAAGAAGCAAAGCTTATTAAATCCTACCCCTCCATCTGGTACTTTTACAATCAGTAACTGTTACATTTGTTCACTTCCTGCTTTCCATAATACAGTTTACTTTTACAATCAGTAACTGTTACATTTGTTCACTTCCTGCTTTCCATAATACAGTTTACTTTTACAATCAGTAACTGTTACATTTGTTCACTTCCTGCTTTCCATAATACAGTTTACTTTTACAATCAGTAACTGTTACATTCGTTCACTTCCTGCTTTCCATAATACAGTTTACTTTTACAATCAGTAACTGTTTCATTTGTTCACTTCCTGCTTTCCATAATACAGTTTACTTTTACAATCAGTAACTGTTACATTTGTTCACTTCCTGCTTTCCATAATACAGTTTACTTTTACAATCAGTAACTGTTACATTTGTTCACTTCCTGCTTTCCATAATACAGTTTACTTTTACAATCAGTAACTGTTACATTTGTTCACTTCCTGCTTTCCATAATACAGTTTACTTTTACAATCAGTAACTGTTTCATTTGTTCACTTCCTGCTTTCCATAATACAGTTTAAGTTTTTTTGTTGTTTTTTTTTTAAATAATGTACCTTGTACCGAATTATTATGTGTATATGTATATTATTATAATTATGTGTACCATAGTAAGTGTCAATATAGTGATATATATAGCACATCATGACTGGTTCAAGACTCTTCATCCTTGTATTGTTCCTTGAATTGGCTCATCGTTGTGCATTGTTCCTTACTCAATCCATTCCATCGTTTGATTCCACATACTGAAATGCTATGGCTAGCATAACGTAGTCCTAGCATAGAAGTGTTTCAAATGTACTTCTTCTAATTGGTTATTTTTAGCCTTATGCATTATTTTAGCTGTTTGAAGATGAACTACATCAGCAAGTTGAAGTATTTGTGATTTTAGAAATAAGGAGTTAGTATGTTCTCTGTAGGCGGCATTATGAATTATCCTTACTGACCTTTTTTTGCAGTACATTTAGCGAGTGAAGATTGCTTTTATAGTTATTATATTAATATATTCTAGCTTGTCTGCAGCAGACAGTCCAGATGTAGAAAGACGAGGAAAAGACGAGGTTTTAAACAAGACGGACAAAAAAGCCACCAATGGCGCACACGGCGGCGTAAGTTCTAATCGATGTTTCGATCGATTTGCTCTTTGTGCCGACTCAGAAAAATGAACAATTTGACAAGAATGGAGTTTTTCGGAGTCTCTTGTAGAGAGCGATGTTCTGCCTCTCAGGCTTTCATTGCACAGACTGCAAATAATCACAGTGTTTCTTCAGGACAATTGGAGGAGGGGGGGTTTTGTTCTGTCCCCCCCTCCCTGTAATTTTCATTGTCTCGGCTCGTCTGGAGGAAGGGCACAAAGTGTAACTCATCACTTCTCTGAAACTTTCTGCCGTGTAAGCTCACCTAAAGGCTGTTCGGCGTGTTCTCTAATGGCTTCTAAGCCACGCCCACTGGCTGCCATGTTGCTACACGAGCCAAAAGCAAAGACTTCAAAGCGCCCGGCACACAGACGGGCTTCACAGCGGCCGTCTGCGTCCGCCGTCTCCAGGCCAGGTGCACCCAGACTGGGTCTTTGGCACGGCAACAAGGTCACTACTCCTGTCAGTCTTCATTCTGGGCCAATAAGGACGGATCCATCCATGCGCACACCCCGTTCCTTGAGGTGGCCGTGTCCCACCTCCATCATGGCCGTCCGCTCGCTGCTGTGTCGCAACAGGCCTCTCATTCACACACACACACACACACATACTTAATCTCCCCGTGCCAGGTGGGTCCAAACACATGCCCGCTGTCTCACAAATGGCAGGAAGTGCCAGCGTTGCTTGGTGAGCCCGGAGAGCGTCTGAGGCGATGAAAAGAACAAATCAAACAAAACAACACAAGACGGCGGCATGGAAGCAGCTGGCGAGCAGGGGCGCACGCATCAAGGAACGGAGCAACGAAAGCCATCAGGCGCACCCGATGGGGGGGAAAGGCTTAGCTCATCACGGCGCTCGTAACATCACGGCGCCAACATTGTCCCTTCTTTTTCAAAAATGTATTCATTCATAAACGATCACAGAAATATTAGTATTATATTAGTTATATGTAGTATTCTGGCCACTAGGTGTCACTAATGTTACATTGAGGAGCATGTCTAACATCTCCTCCCATTCCGTGTGGAACTGGTACATTTTTGGCTTCTTATTTTTCTTACTTTCTTACTTATTTGAAACACTTTCTGCAGTTGAGAACAAATCAATTGGAAGCTATGTCGTTAGCTCCGTCGCCATCAGGCGCACCCAATGCAGGGCAAAGGCTTAGCTCAGAAATGATAGCACAGTCGTACCTCGCAACATCACAGCGCCAACATCGTCCCTTCTTTTTAAAAAAATTATTCATTCATAAACAATCACAGAAATATTTGTATTATATTAGTTATATGTAGTATTCTGGCCACAAGGTGTCACTAATGTTACATTGAGGAGCATGTCTAACATCTCCTCCCATTCCGTGTGGAACTGGTACATTTTTGGCTTCTTATTTTTCTTACTTTCTTACTTATTTGAAACACTTTCTGCAGTTGAGAACAAATCAATTGGAAGCTAAGTCGTTAGCTTCGTCACTTGCTATATGCTATGAGCGTTGGCCGTGTCTAATGTCCCTATAGTGATTGCGCAACCTGCTCATTAGTATTGATCAATGTGATGTAACACAGAATAATAATAGTGTAAAGCTGACTATGGGGTGTTACTTGGTGTCAGGGGGGTATGCTGGAGTCTATCCCAGTTGACTTTGGGGCAAGAGGTGGAGTACTCCCTAGACGGGTCACTAGCCAATCACAGGGCCCGGTTTTCCTTGCATTAAGTACAAAAATAGCTTGTCCATTATTATTGAATCCTACTAGAAATTCAGTTAGCGCGTTCGGATGTGGAACCAATTCATCGTGATAAACAAGGGGCAACGGTTCCCCGAAAGCCCTAACCCAAACCCCCAATCCTAACCCTAAATCTGGCCCCAGCTCCAACCCTTAACTGTAACCCTAACCCTAGCCTAAATTGACCATCATTAGGGTACTTTGTGTTGCCCAAAAGCCAATAAAAAATCAAAGCATATGCGCCGAGTTAACCCAGCCGAGTTGAAGCCTCGTAAAATCGAGGACGCCGTGCACAACGTTGGCTCACTTTCCCGTGTTTTTGCAATTTTAGACGGCGCATTTCCCCCCCTAAATATTGGTTACAATCCAAAATTGACCAAGCATTGAACCTCAGACTTTCTATTGTGGTTGTGTTCTTTGAATGATTTTGTGTGTTTACAGTAGTAGCTTGCTTTTAGGGGAGGCCAAATGGCGTCTGTTGACTGCGAACACAGCAATGTTTGTGTCACTATTTGCTCTTCCTGACTCACACAAGCTCCTTTTGTGATGCTCCTGGCGCCCGGAGAAAACATTTGACGCCGCCGGCCGGGATTCTGCCAATTTCCCCTCTGCTTTTCTCTTCTTCTCCCTGGAGAAACAGGAGAAGAGGAAATAATAGAGACAGGTGAAAAATTGGAGGGGGGGAATAGAAAAGATGAAGCAAAGCTGCCTATAGGACTACATCATACATACATGGATCATATTCTATGGATCATGTATACTACTATATAGAGTATTATGTCAATATTTTACACATGCATAGTCCCGGTGGTAAAAAGTACAATAGAAAAAAATGACTGAAATTAATAGTTAGAAATCAATAGAATAATCAAGTGATTATTTTATGTATGAATATTAAATATAAAAATGAAAAAGCAACGTTACTTTTACAGATTAAAAGGAAATACAATTAACGATTTCTGGCAAAAAAAAAATCTTAATGAATAAATAATTAAATAATAAAATAAATAAATAAACTCATACATAATAAATAAATAACTAAATAATTTTGTTAAATTAATTTATTTTTAAAAATAATTCAAGACCTAAAATTAATTAATTTAGTAAATTATTTATTTATTTATTTAATTTATTTATTTATTCTAAATTATTTAAATTATTTGTGCAAATTACTGTTTACGCTGTACATTGTTCATATTTGATGCCATCTATTTATTCTCCACATTATTATTTATTATTTATTATTTATTATTTATTATTTATTATTTATTATTTATTATTTATTATTTATTATTTATTATTTATCTTAATTAAAACATTTTTTTGTAAAAATGTAAAATATTCTTCTTTAATCCCAGTTTTAAATAAACACACTTTCTATAAGATTTTTAGAGTTGTATTCATACAATATTTCCCAGAAGTCGGTATGGAAAAATTCCCAAGTTGTCATCCTGGCTGCTTGTGATGTCGCCTTACCCAGAATCCTCCAAAGTCTTTTAAATGTCACATCTTTTTAGTAGCTTTCAAACCGAGCGCATTTGTAACGCTTGGGATGCTATTTTTCTTTGTGCAAGCGTAGAATGAAGTGTAGCTAGTTATATAACAGTACTCCTGTATCCTGACCTGTCAATCACCCTCCTCCTCTCCCCTCCCCCTGAGTAACAGCTCTGTCAGCCAAGAGCGTGACGACGTCTGTTGTTGCACGAGGCGCTAGCTGGCGTTCAGCCTTCAGGGATCTCATTACAGCCTCGGCAATTATGTTTACATGCTAACGAGACAGCGATCATAGAAGAAAAGATGCAGCTCACACTGCTTCCGTGCTTCTGCAAGATGTTGGACCTAAGACGGGCCCTTGGTGGCTTAGATCCTCCATGAGACACGAGTGCTCTGCTGTTTTTAGCAGTAGGGCCTTAAAAAGGTTTTCTGTCTTATAGATGATCTTTGATTAGTGCTCATAAAAAGCATCATCTTTGATTAGCATTATTTGTAGTTTGTCCTGAAAACCAGCACAGCACTCCTGTCACGTACAGGATCTTTGACTAGCGTTTCAATAGTAAGCTCTTTCAAAAGAGTGAAGTGCTCCGGTTGTCAAATAGAGGATCTTTGACTAGCATTTTAGCAGTAGGTTTTGAAAACAACAGAGTGCTCCTATTAAATATAGAGGATCTTTCAAAAGAGCAAAGTGCTCCGGTTGTCAAATAGAGGATCTTTGACTAGCATTTTAGCAGTAAGTTCTTAAAACAGCAGAGTGCTCCTATTAAATATAGAGGATCTTTGACTAGCGTTTTAATAGTGGGTTCTTTCAAAAGAGCAAAGTGCTCCGGTTGTCAAATAGAGGATCTTTGACTAGCATTTCAGCAGTAGGTGTTGAAAACAACAGAGTGCTCCTATTAAATATAGAGGATCTTTGACTAGCGTTTTAATAGTAGGTTCTTTCAAAAGAGCGAAGTGCTCCGGTTGTCAAATAGAGGATCTTTGACTAGCATTTTTGCAGTAAGTTCTTAAAACAGCAGAGTGCTCCTATTAAATATAGAGGATCTTTGACTAGCGTTTTGTTTTTTTGTTGTTTTTTTTTTGCTAGGTATGTGCGATACTACTGATTTAGTTGTCGATCCGATCCTGAGTGATACTCAGGCTGGTATCAGCGATACCGATCTGATAGCAATACTTACCGATACCTAATGTGTCAAAAGAGTTTGGATATTTAGTATCATTTGCAGTCAGTTCTAAAAAACAACAGCACGCTCTGTCATATAGAGGATCTTTGACTAGTGCCTATAACTAACCACAACACTGACACAACACATTTCTGGTAATTAGAGTTTAAAAAAAACTGTCCTTCTTTTGTCATAGCAACCAAGATCTAGCTACCAAGATGGGGTGGGTGTGATGGGGGGGGGGTGTAATCAGTGCAGTTCTTTGGAAAATAAAACAAATATATGAGACTAATCTTGTGCACTTAATGTGTCTCTTGAATTCCGGTCCCATAATGGAGAGACACATTAAAGGCAGCGTGTATTTATGAGCTCGGCTGTTAAATAAAGTGGTTCAGGGGGCTTTATAGCTCCCTTGCCTTTAGTTAACGTTCGTTAGAAGCTGAATTATTGCTTTTTTTTTTTACAATGAGGTCATTAACATGTGCCGTGCAGATCAGCACAGTGACTCAGAAGAGTTACACTGCACCCTTGCGGACGAACATGGAACTGCACTTACACGTCACTACAGTTGAGGTACATATATTTGACATTATGTATTACATTAATTCAGCTAAATATTGTAATATACGTTTAAAAATACATAAACACAAAAAAAACAATATAAATCAACGATTACACTAATTTGTATTATGTTATGCTATATGTGATATTCGCTATCTTCCAGCAGGGGGCAGTAGTGTTCTACTTTACACTGAACAGAGTGACAATACTATTTGATGTAAACTCGGATATACATTAGAGTAGTCAGTGTGCAGCTTGCATATCTGTTTAAATTTACTTTCCACTGAAAATGAGTCAACACAGAGCCGTTATTGTCTAAATAGCTGACAAAACAAGCTAGTAGCAAGATAATTGCGTCTTGCTTACAGTCAAACATGGTTGTGGTAGCGCGCACGAGTGCTTCCGGCGCCAGGTGAGCTGCGGTTCACTACAGGGAAACATGAAATCCAACAACATTTGCCACAAAGCAGCTTTTCAACATAATAAGCAGTCCAAGCAAACCTCCAAGAATGAACCGCAGTTCCCCCATGCCGGCAGCACTCATGCAGCCCCAGACTGTGACGCTACCTACCACGGCTAATGCCAGACTGTATAGGCAGGACACAATTATCTCGCTCACACATCCTCAGAGACTGTCCAGACTCCCTTCAGGCCGTGTGTCTGTTTTTTTAAGGGCCAATTACAGCAAAGTGTAACAGTAACCTACTTAGATCCAAGATGTCTCACGCTTCCTGCTTCCTAAGCTGAGGACCATCCTTCAAGGCTCCACTTCTGAGCATGCTCCTCCAGCGGCGGAGATCCTTGATGCTGTATAACGTCTTAACAAGAACCAAACGTGTGCAAAGTCACATTTTTTTTACCAGATAAACAAACGTCAATCAATCGTTTTTTTTTAAGTTCCTAGCTTGGGGGAGGGGAGTTTTATCGATTGTGACTTTGCTGACATTCAGCCTCAAGAAATGCTGAGTGGCTCTCGACAACCACAAGGTGTTTCCTCAACACTCGTGAGTGTGGAAGGAATGTGGAAGGAAGCTCTGCAAATTCAATATGACCAAAAAGCTTTATATGGTAATACAGTCACCGGGATGCTATTTTGGTGTTTTGGGGGGGATTTGTTTTTGGGTTTTTATGCAATATTCATCCGACCACACCTTTAGGGACCTTAGTTTCCTTAGGGCCTTTCCTTAAAACTGCAAGTATGCAATTGTCAAAAATTATTATGCTAAAATGCAGAATAAGACAATTGTGTTGACTGAGCATTACAGTCTTTGTCATTTTTAGCTCAAAACCTGAATTAAACACAAGTATATCATATACTGGCTGCACAGTGGTAAAGTGGTTGGCGCACAGGCCTCACGGCTAGGAGACCCGGGTTCAAATCCACCCTCAGTCATCTCTGTGTGCATGTTCTCCCCGTGCATGCGTGGGTTTTCTCTGGGTTTCCTCCCTCATTCCAAAAACATGCTAGGTTAATTAGCGACTCCAAATTGTCCATAGGTATGAATGTGAGTGTGAATGGTTGTTTGTCTATATGTGCCCTGTGATTGGCTGGCCACCAGTCCAGGGTGTACCCCGCCTCTCGGCAGAGAAGACAGCTGGGATAGGCTCCAGCACCCCCTGTGACCCTTGTGAGGATAAGCGGTAGAAAATGAGTAAACGAAAGTCTAAAGGTGACTATAGGGGTGTTATTTCATGTCTAGAGGGCTCTAATAGTGTTAAAAGCCATATTTAGGAGGTCGTAAACACATTTTCGACGCTCTAACTAGTAAAATATTCCATTTATAAATAAGGAATCCTACATCGCACTGCACGGTAGTGGAGTGGTTAGCGCGCTGGCCTCACAGCTAGGAGACCTGAGTTCAATGTCCATGCATGTGTGGGTTTTCTCCGGGTACTCCGATTTTGTCCCACATTCCAAAAACATGCTAGGTTTATTGGAGACTCCAAATTGTCCATAGGTATGAATGTGAGTGTGAATGGTTGTTTGTCTATATGTGCCCTGTGATTGGCTGGCCACCAGTCCAGGGTGTACCCCGCCTCTCGCCAGAGAAAACAGCTGGGATAGGCTCCAGCTCCCCGTGTGACCCTCGTGAGGATAAGCAATAGAAAATGAGTGAACAAAATTCTAAAGGTGACTATAGGGGTGTTATTTCATGTCTAGAGGGCTCTAATAGTGTTAAAAGCCATATTTAGGAGGTCGTAAACACATTTTCGACGCTCTAACTAGTAAAATATTCCATTTATAGATAAGGAATCGCACTGCACGGCAGTTGAGTGGTTAGCGCGCAGGCCTCACAGCTAGGAGACCTGAGTTCAATGTCCAAAAACATGCTAGGTTAATTGGCGACTCCAAATTGTATTGTACAGGTATGAATGTGAGTGTGAATGGTTGTTGGGATAGCTGGAATAGGCTCCAGCAACCCTCGTGAGGATAAGCGGTAGAAAATGAATGAATGAATATGATTATAATACCACCAGAAAAATAATTTAAGGCTTTAAGTTGCACTATATTGACAAAAATATTGGGACGTTTGCCATGAAAAAAAATCATATTGGGCCCTGACATCACCACATCTCTACTTTTGCAGGATTTTTGAGTGTTTCTTCCAAACATCTTTCTATGCACCAGGAACAGAAAAAGGCCCTTTCCCGGGGTGTTTCCACGACGTGACAAGCATGCAATTGCCGCAAAAATGTCTTGAATTTCTCCACGAACAAGTGGTCTAGTCCAAACCCCTGAGTCACCCAACACTTTGCTCAATCAAAACTGACTATTGCCATCCTTGCAATGGCAGCAATGTGCAACAGAATGCGTCCTAAGTGGCATTTTTGCAAAGCATGTGCTTGCTTACAATAGCAGCACAGATTCACCGTTCAAGCCCGACCCACAGCCACGCAAATCCACCCAATCACACACTGAGGAATCCGTGGATTTATTTCATCAGCTCTCCGTGTTTTCCAGCCAGCTTCTGTCTCGTCCCACTCACTCTCACTGTCAGAGCCCGGCGTTGACAGCCACTAGTCAGCCCACTTTGTCCGGGGGTTTGAGTGCTTGCAAGAACCGCTGCAGAAAGAAAAGACACAGAAATCTTTTTCTTTGCAAAATCACTCCTAAAGCCACTCCACTTCTCGTAGAAAGTCTTTTTTTTTTGTAGAAAATCACTGTCTAACCTTCTTGCAAAAATGTCTGGAGAAGACGCACCTGCCCAGCAGCAAAACGCCGTGGACCAGAAGCAGGACTCCAAGCCTACCGAGGAGCCCAAGACCGAGCAGGAGCCCGCCCCCGCCGCGGCTGGCGAGGCAGCAGCAGCGACTGCAGCTGCGGCGGCAGCGGAGACCGCCGAGAAGGTACCCGAGGAAGAGGCGTTCACGTACCGCGCTCTGGTGCTCACCGGCTACGGCGGCTACGACAAAGTGAAGCTGCAAGTTAAGAAGGGTAAACCGACCCTCAAGGCTGGAGAGATCCAGGTTCGAGTTAAGGTCTGCGGGCTCAACTTCGCCGACCTGATGGCACGCCAGGGGCTCTACGACCGGCTGCCGTCACCCCCCGTCAGCCCCGGCATGGAGTGTTCCGGGGTGGTGGAGGCTGTCGGGGAGGAAGTGACCGACAGAAAAGTAAGCACAAATCCACGCATCTCACACCTGTTGGTTTGTTTCTAAAGACTTTATTTGAATTATAAAGTGATTAAAAAAAAGACGTGCGTGTCTGCTCAGAGCCGCTTTAGAAAGACATGGGCGTGTCCGGCTGCTCGGTGCACCGCACTTTGATTGTTTCGTGAACAAATGCATCGCCTTTTGCAGCTATATCTTTATAGCACACATAAAAATCACATATATGTCTTTTAAAAGGACATTTATTGCATGAAAAGGTCAACTTTTGACCCTCATAAGAAGATGACACTTGTTCCACGGCGCAAGAAAACAAGCATCAGTGAGTTGCTTTGATTTGATTTGATTCTGAGAGTCAAACGTGTTGAAATAAACACAAGGTGCCCACGATGAAGACAAGCAGCGGGCGTCCCCACCCACGCCACGACATTCGCGATCATAGTCTTGTCACTTTGCCTTTTGCATAACTTTTTACCCAGTTAGAGCCTATAAAGTTGTCATATTCTGCAAATCTTATAATCAAATCAACACATTTAGCTTAGCTTATATATTGTTTGCATGACTGTTTTTTCTTTATCAACGACGTCTGTCAAAGGCGTGGAAGAGATACGTCAAGCTGAGTGTAGAATTCAGGGACAAAACCGGAAGTGTGTCCAGCCCTCCTTCAAAATAGTCGCCATTTGTGTCAAACGAAAATTGGCGTATAATCGAAAAAACTGAGATGCTAACATATGCAATTCAACATACTTGTATGTGAGCCATAAAAGCCACGCTTTTTCCGAGAATGCGTCGAATTACGTCTTGAAAATCCAAGTTGAGATTTAATTTTGTAGGCTGTCGAGAGGAAACGTAGTTTATTTAAGATGGCGGACTTTACACCGCCGCCTTTTGTTGCCAGGAGAGGTGGAGGCGCACTGAAGATGGGCGAGGTGCAGCAGGATCACTGAAATGTTAGACCCCCATCACGCCCTTGTGGTCTGCATGAAATTGGCTCAATTAAGGCAAAAACGTGAATTTATTTAATTATCCTCCTTTATGGTCATATAGCTATAGTTACCTTCAGGGACATCTGTTCATTCCCCGTATTCAAGTGCACAAGTTTGTAATGTTGGGCCATCACAAAACATTGTTTGACCTTATTATTTTTGAGAGGCTTTTTCTACCTGATGAAAAAGAACTCGGGCGTGGCTAGCCTGTGCAGTGGTCATTATAGCTTACTGTATGCATTCAATGTCCACCAATCCACGATTCTATTGGGATAACCTGCCCCAATGAGCAAGTAAGTTCAATAGTAATCATGACAAACGTATGTAACATGTATTTACTGTGTTAGCTCCCTCTTAGCCACATGTTAGCAGCTAACATGGCCTTAAACATAGTATGTGTTAACCCTGTTAGCTAACTAGACTTTCAATGTAGCACTTGTTAGCTATGTGTTCGTGCTAAAACTACCACCTTTTGGTGTTTTACATGTCTTTAGATACATGCTAGCAGCTAACATGGCCTTAAACATAGTTTGTGTTAACCCTGTTAGCTAACTAGACTTTCAATGCAGCACCTGTTAGCTATGTGTTTGTGCTAAAACTACCACCTTTTGGTGTTTTACATGTCTTTAGATACATGCTACAAGCTAACATGGCCTTAAACATAGTATGTGTTAACCCTGTTAGCTAACTAGACTTTCAATGTAGCACCTGTTAGCTATGTGTTTGTGCTAAAACTACCACCTTTTGTTGTTTTACATGTCTTTAGCCACATGCTAGCAGCTAACATGGCCTTAAACATAGTATGTGTTAACCCTGTTAGCTAACTAGACTTTCAGTGTAGCACCTGTTAGCTATGTGTTCGTGCCAAAACTACCACCTTTTGGTGTTTTACATGTCTTTAGCCACATGCTAGCAGCTTACATGGCCTTAAACATAGTATGTGTTAACCCTGTTAGCTAACTAGACTTTTAATGTAGCACCTGTTAGCTATGTGTTTGTGCTAAAACTACCACCTTTTGTTGTTTTACATGTCTTTAGATACATGCTACAAGCTAACATGGCCTTAAACATAGTTTGTGTTAACCCTGTTAGCTAACTAGACTTTCAATGTAGCACCTGTTAGCTATGTGTTTGTGCTAAAACTACCACCTTTTGTTGTTTTACATGTCTTTAGATACATGCTACAAGCTAACATGGCCTTAAGCATAGTATGTGTTAACCCTGTTAGCTAACTAGACTTTCAATGTAGCACCTGTTAGCTATGTGTTTGTGCAAAAAATACCACCTTTTGGTGTTTTACATGTCTTTAGATACATGCTACAAGCTAACATGGCCTTAAACAGAGTAGGTGTTAACCCTGTTAGCTAACTAGACTTTCAGTGTAGCACCTGTTAGCTATGTGTTTGAGCTAAAACTACCACCTCTTGGTGTTTTACATGTCTTTCGACACATGCTAGCAGCTAACATGGCCTTAAGCATAGTTTGTGTTAACCCTGTTAGCTAACCGGACTTTCAATGTAGCACCTGTTAGCTATGTGTTTGTGCTAATACTACCACCTTTTGGTGTTTTACATGTCTTTCGACACATGCTAGCAGCTAACATGGCCTTAAACATAGTTTGTGTTAACCCTGTTAGCTAAGTAGACTTTCAGTGTAGCACCTGTTAGCTATGTGTTCGTGCCAAAACTACCACCTTTTTGGTGTTTTACCCAAAGTAGGCTTTAAATGTAGCATGTATTATTAGCTTTGTTAGCTGTTTAACATTGTAGCCTGTGTTTGGCGTATGTTTTCATCTTTCAGCGACCACCTGGGACACGAATGACCTCTGACCGGCCCGTAAGTTCAAAACTTGGAAGCGGAAAAACAGCAGAGTGTGACTGCCGGTGTAGATGATCTTTGACTGGTGGTGTTTGTGGTGCGATTGGTCCTTAGTGCTCCTGACGTATAGAGGATCTTTGACTAAAGGGGGGCCATGTTGGTATTGATGTTGAGTGATGAGTCATTCGTTTAAATCTCTTGGCTACAACACGGCATCATCAACGGAAAACATGCTAGTGTTAAGCCATCGATGACTCACAAGCTTGGCCCAAAGGTCCACTTACTCCCATCATATCTCGTTAACGTCCCCTGCTGATGTTTTAAGTGAAGAAGAATCTGACAGGGCGTGGCGCACGTGTCGGCTAATCCTAACTGATGTATGAGCGACTAATGGGTTTGTGGTTAGCGACGAGTCAACCGAATGCGGCGGAGGGCCGCAACCTTTGGGTTTCTAACGTACCTAATAGCTTCTTTCCACATTGTCAGCCATGTAGATTGGATTTAAAGGTCAACACACCCAAAACACACACCGCCTGTCATCACCGTCTCACACCCCCGCATCCCCATTGGGGCTTTATAGAATTAAGAGGCAATCTCGCTAATGGATGAAGATCTATGAGATCTTTTGGCGGCCCGGAACAAAATGTTGCTGACCCCCGAAAACAAAAAAAAAAAGATTTAGAGCTTCGTCGGAGTGGGTTTGTCTTTGTGGAGAGCGTTGGCTGGCTTTGATTTTGGGCCGAGATAAGAACTTTCCAACGCTAACCGCATGTTTGAAAGACTGTGTGACATCTGAGGCTGAGTTCTCCCGAGGGCAGGATGCAATTGAAAACAAGAAACAGCTTGGAGGCAATCGAAGAGGCCACACATGTAAGTGGCGTCAAAGTGGAACAATCGCTCGATAAGTTAGGAATGTAGTTATGAAGCGTACGCTGATATGGTTATCCATTGCTAAACGTTAGAAAGCGTACCAGAATAATATAGTGTTAATGCCAAGAAAAGCAGATCCGCCATTGTTTTGCTTGGTTTACTCCATCAAGCCCGAAGGCGAGAGTTGCAATTTTGTTGCCGGGCAGGATTATAAAAAAATTATAGTCCAGCGGTGACACCAAATATGAACCCAATGAACCCATTCTATTGTAGCACCAGTGCTGCAGGTACTTTTTTGTAGTCTTGACGGACATGTTACCCATTTTCCAAACAGCTCAGGTCTTAACTAAGAAACAAACAAAATAAAAAATATTTGTAATTTATGCTGATTAACTTTTTAAATGTATAAAAAATACTGACACAAATGCTAACGACTCAAAATAAGAACCGTAAATAATCCAAAATCATCCGTTATGTTATGAAGTGATGTCACAGGTGAACATCCACTTTCACTTTTATACATCAGAATTAGTTTTCAACTGTAGATGTAGGAATTGATCTCTGTGTGGAGTTTCCATGTTCTCCTCGTGCATGCGTGGGTTTTCTCCGGGTACTCCGGTTTCCTCCCACATTCCAAAAACATGCTAGGTTAATTAGCGACTCCAAATTGTCCATAGGTATGAATGTGAGTGTGAATGGTTGTTTGTCTATATGTGCCAATAAAGAAACTGCTATGGTCCGCAAATAACCTCCGTGCTGCACTTTGGACACCCTAATGTAACATATCCCAATCCTAGCACTTAAAAAGGTGCAGAAATGTCCCTTAAGTTGTAAAAAATCAGGGTTCTGGGGGTACTAAAGATGGTCCGGTGCTGTGTCACATGATGCAAGAATGCAGACCCCGCCCTTCTCATATGCAGCAAGCTGCTTTTTGCACTTGACTGATTTGATTATGCAAATAAAACAAACGATAATGCTTCATCTTCATGGGGCCGCTACTTGGGGAGGATGTGTACTTTTTAGGAGGGATATCACTGACAAGGCCGGGGGTCTTGAGGACGAAAGAGAAAGGATTTAGATAAAGGGAGGGATGGAGGAAATACCAGAATGACAATGTGAGCCAGAGGTAATTGAGAACATATGGGTCAGCTCCGACCAATACTCACAAAGACAGAGAGGGGGGGGCGAAAAAAAGGAGAATAAAAAGTGCTGATGCGTGGTGTCACAAGAGTCCCCCCCCCTTCTCCTCCTCATCCTTCCATGCTTACTCACTGTCACACTATTCCAAAAAAAGACCTCAGTCTTAGGTCATCCTAGATGACTGGACTCAACGGTGCTATCAACAGGATATTTTTTTCTCGTAAATGCACCAGAGGATGATAAATACATGTGTCGGCATCGTGTGTGCCAGCGAGGAAGCCACAAACGAGGAGCCAAAAAGAGTGAGAGTGCAGCATTTGTTAGAGTCTCCAAAGTAAAGAGGAATTTTAATTCAACACCACCTCCTCATACATCAGTCCGAGTGGCGTTTGGGGTCGTTTTTTTTTTTGCTGATGTAATACACTTGTAGATGACTTTAGCAGGCCAGCAGCTGAACTCCAAACCTCGGCATGAGGACGCGCTTGCATGAGTCGCTAATCATTTACTTTGGGTCGCATTTCTGTCATGTGGTACAGTTCTGCTCAGGGTGGTATAACCTTTTACCAATGTAAAGCACAGCCCTGAACCTGGCCATGAGAAGTGGTATAGAAATCGATATGGATATGGATATGGATGTGGAGCTACCAAATTCAGATAGCATGCAACTTTTTTTGATTAAAAAAAAAAAAAATCCTCTTTTGCCTCTTTTAAATGTTCTTAAGCCTCCCTAAATAATTTAATTTTTACATTATTTTTTATATTTTGATTTATTATTATTAGAATTAGAATAATAATAATTATTATTATTTATTTTTATTTAAGATATTTTTTGATTTTTTTTACAAAAAAATCTCAAATTATTAAAAACATTTTTACAAAAAAAATAAAAATTTCATATAATAGGGCAAAAGCAGGCTAATAAGCAATCCAATAAGCAGGCTAATACTAAAAAATCCTCTTTTGCCTCTTTTAAATGTTCTTAAGCCTCCCTAAATAATTAAATTTTTACATTATTTTTTATATTTTGATTTATTATTATTATAATAATAATTATTATTATTTATTTTTATTTATTTATTAAGATTTTTTTTATTTTTTTACAAAAAAATCTCAAATTCTTAAACATTTTTACAAAAAAATAAAAATTCATATAATAGGGCAAAAGCAGGCTAATAAGCAATCCAATAAGCAGGCTAATACTACCTACTACTACTACTACTGCTAGTAGTAATAATCAGAAGAAGAATAATAATGATGGTAATAATCATAGGCTAACTAATAATCTAATAATGATTATTATAGAATTGATCACTGTCCGCTGGACAGAATGGTTGCAGAGCTTGAGCAGCGGTTTTGCAGTGTACATTATGTGTACTTGTGTAAATTTAATGGTACCCTAAAACAATTGAGTATCTCTACTAAATCTGTCCAAAAGTTATATCCCGGTTCTTGTTCGTTATTTCTTACTACATTCAATCATATCCTGTGCATCTCCAGGGGGCTAAGCCCCCCCCTCTGTCCACAGAACCTAATGACGCCCCTGGTTCTTCCAATTCCGTACACATTGCCTCACAGAAGTAGCCATTTTCTGCTAACCAATCAATGAACTGCAGTGTTCCTAGCACCAGTTTTGAGGTCGTCTATAGTACTTCTAAAGTAGGTTGCACACCCAGTACAGATCCAAATGGTATCCTTGGTGTGAATATTTACATTTTCCCACCCTTATGTTGCTCAAATGTGAATTTTCTACTTGGTTTACTGGGAAAGGTGTTTTTTTTTGTGGCGTTGTCGGAAAAAAAACGTTGTCCTCATCGATATTTTTCCCGCTGAGGTCGTCAACCTACAAAAGCAGCTGACTTGGAGGTCCCGCATACCCCCCCCCCCCCCCCGCCCCCCCAAATTGAATCACCATCTGATTAAGTCGCTGCATATGCAGTTAACTGGAAGCGTCTTTGTTGGCCGCCGCTGGCCTCCTGACCCCGTGGATGCCCAGAAATGTGTGAGAGGCGCTTATGCACGCATGCACATACATATATACAGTATATCGCTGTGTGTGTGTGTGTGTGTGTGTACGTGTGTGTACATGTGTGTGTACATGTGTGTGTGTGTGCCTCACATGCTGTACGTAGGCACAGAAGAAGAGCTGAAATGGCTGCGTGAGTCATGTCCATCTCCTGTAAACACCGTCGCCGCTTCTGTCGTAAATTGTTGCAGCTTGATGCCCCCCCAATGGAGTCAGCATGACTAACAAAGGCACGAAGGAGAAAGTGTCATTTGTAAAGAGAAAAGATTTGGGGGGGGGGTCAAGGCCTCATACAGAAAGACACGGCGTCAAAAAAAAAAAAAGGAGGAAGAAAGACGGAGCTGTCTCTAATTGAAGCAGATAGACAGAAAGGCGCATGGCTCCCTCCGGACCATTAGAGGGGCCCGAGTGGAGAGGGTTTGTTCCCAGGAGGAGAGCGCTTGTCTTCTGCTCATCCATGGGGAAGAATCTGGCAGGCCGGGCTGATGAGTGGAGAGAAGCCAGGGGAGAAGATGGGGCCCCATTGTCCTGTCCGTTTGACGAGGAGATGGCGGGCGGCGGTGGGGGGGGGCACTTCTTTGCGAGACAGTCAGGGATTAAGAAATCAAAGACGGTAACGAGACGAAAAAATGGGACGTACTTGAGAAGGGGAAGGAAGATGTTCTAAAGTTGTGTGTCAGGAAGTGAAAGAGAAAGAAGGGAAGAGAAAAGTGAGGATTTTTTGTGTAAAAAAGGAGCAAGAAAACAGGAAGAGAGTTATAAGGCCGCGGTTGTCTCTGTTTCCTGTGTCCCTCCAGTGGGCCTTCCTGATTGGGTGGCTGCTGCGCCGCTATGGGGAAGTTTACAGCAAGGCTGTTTGATAAGGTCCAAGGACTAAATAAATGACAAGACGGGCCTCTTTAGCGGCGCTCATAGAGGAAGTATAAAACGTTTACTGTTCACGCCGGTAAAGACACGCCTCCTCGGCCAGTTAAGAGCTGTCATATTTTTCCTGTCGGTGACACAACAAGTCCCGGTTTAGCTTTCTGTTTTTGTTGTTTTCATTCTTTGAGTAAAGCCTTCAAGGCTAAGCAGCTGACTGCATTTTTGCATGTCTGCCCTTTTGTGGTGATGGAAAAAAACGACAACAGGAGGATGCGAATCGTCCCGTACGGGCGGTGCTGCTCCACAAAAACAAAAATCTGTTTTGTTTCATTGCAGCCTGGTATTAGCCTGATCCGAAACCTGGTGCATTGCGTCCATCCCGATGCCGATAAACTGCTTTTACTCTCCTCCTGCCAAAAAATAAACAACAAAAAGACAGCAAAACTGAAACATAGCCTTTCTTCATTTTGATGTTTCTCAGGTGGGTGACAAAGTGATGGTGCTGAGCCGCTTTGGGCTGTGGCAGGAAGTGGTGGTGGTGCCATCCAAGCACACCTTCCTCATCCCGGAGGGCATGAGCTTCGAGGAGGCCGCCGCACTCCCGGTCAACTACATCACCGCCTACATGATGCTCTTTGACTTTGGCAACCTGCGACCCAACCAGAGCGTCCTCATCCACGCCGCCGCAGGTAGGACGACCAGCGTAGTGCACATGCAGTACTTGGTACTGTATTAACAATCAAATAATATTCATGTACATTATCAAAGTAACGCAATTAAATATACACAACAGTTTATACTAACTTTACTAAGGTTTTGTATCACTATCGCTGTTTTGGTTTGTTTCCTGCACCCCGTTCAGGCAGCAAACTGGTTAGGCCTGAGGTCATTGCGCCCTCTGCTGGTTGGTGGTGACACAGGCGGCTTCCGTCACAGCAACTGCACAACATCACCTTGTTTTTGATACAAATACTTAATCCACGCTGCACGGTGAGAGAGTGGTTAGCACTCAGGCCACACAGCGAGGAGACCCGCGTTCAATTCCATCTTTGTGGAGTTTGCATGTTCTCCCCGTGCATACGTGGCTTTTCTCCGGGTACTCCAAAAAACATGCTAGGTTAATTAGCGACTCCAAATTGTCCATAGGTATGAATGTGAGTGTGAATGGTTGTTTGTCTATATGGGCCCTGTGATTGGCTGGCCACCAGTCCAGCCCGAAGACAACTGGGATAGGCTCCAGCATCCTCCTCGAACTTCATGAGGATAAGCGGTAGAAAATGAATGAATGAATAATTAATGCAGCAAATTCCAGAAGCCACCTGGATGATGAGGTCAAAGTTCAGAGTGCGTAGGGATGAGAGAAAGCAGCGGATCTAGGAAGCGAGAGCACCTGTTTTTGGGCGTAATGCACTGATGAGAACATTTGATTTCACTACTCAGGGCAGCTGGAGAGAAGGAAAATGCATTAGTCTCTCTTTTTTTTTTTTTTGCTGTCTGATAGTCTGCAGCTCTTATTCCCGTTCTCGTGCTGAGGGAATCCGAACAGGAACAGGATCCAGAGGCTTTTGGGACTGTGTGTGGGTGTACGTTGAGAATGGAATCTGATTCGTGTTCGCTGCCCAGGTTTAGAACATTTTGAAATGAATGCATGCGTATTTTTTTTCGAAGCATCTTTCCTGTGAGATGAATGATGGCCAACATTTTGCGGAATCCACAATCTTTGCATCCAGCTGATGGCTCACATCCTTGGGAAACCCGTAGTGGGATCAGATGCTTTCAGATGAGCAATATGGTGGAAATGTGGTTTTCTCATGCAGGGACAGCCATTGGTTTCCCAGGGCAGGCGGCCAGTGTCGGCCCGCCAGCTGGCCATACGTTAGCGTTGTACACCGTGGAACCCGAATCGCGGAACGCCCTTGAGAAAAATTTGGAACCCAAAATTTCAGAATAGTTTAATCATGGCATCACGCAAAATCACATTCGCTTTGGTTAGTGATCATCTTTGAATTAGCTTTTGAATTTTGCTTTTTCTTTGGCTTTTTATGGCAATAAACAATGGATGTTACCAGAAGATAAGCTAGACTTTTTTTTACTGTTTTAATCTTTTACTATTAACAGTACGTAACTTCTTTTTACACTTGCATCACAATTAAGAGATAAGAAATGTAATGTAGAAGACTGTATAATTACTAAAGGCTTAATGGCGGCAACACAGATTTCTATTTCTATTTGTCTTGAAGACCAAAAAAATTGCTAGCAGATGGCCTTACAACAACAACAACAAATCACCACGCTTATTTGCATAATTCAATCAGTATGATGACGTAGTGCTCGTACTGGATGAGTTTCTAACACACAAACACGCTGGTGGTGGGATCCTCCCGGAGGCGATGGGATGTCTCACTACCGCACCCATCAAAAATTGTTCCCGATGTTCTCTGATGAGAGAGATTAAAGGTATCAGCGGTGACAGGAGCCGCCAAGCACAGCGAGATTTTTTTTTTTTAACGCCTGCGTGTGCTGCTACCTTCTCATGTCTCATATGATTGTAATATCACAGAGGAAATTGAAGCCTGGGTTTCATATAGATTATTGAATACAGCCACCACGTGGGTATGGAGAGCAATAATGGAAACCCTTTGCTGTGTTGCATTGATATGTGATTGTAGCCCTGAAATATGGTGGATGAAAGTCAGACGGATTCGATTACAACGCTTAAGAGGTCCTGTCATGGAAATTTCCTCACGCAGTGGTCTGGAATATAGCATGCATTGTAAGTCAGAGCAGAAAGCTACTAAAGCTACTAGTGTTGTACAGTATACAGTCGTACCAACCAAAAACATGTTTTTGGTTACTACTTCAACATACTCGAGTGTAGTAACAAAATATATGTAGATCCAGAAAGTCCTCATTCAGACGTTTCATTTGACACGTGACTCCATGTGGATTGTCGCAATTAAATTTTTGAACTCATTACACATGATCAGGTGATCTGCTTGAGGCAAAGGTCAGTCACCACTAAAAACACCTGTCTACCTATGATACGTAAAACAAATTTGGAGAGTATTGGATTAAATAAGTCCAATTAGCGCCAAGTCATAAAGATTGGCATCGATAACTGTGGCTGTAGGCAACCTCCTGATGCATTTTTTTTTAAATCATTCATGCATTCATTCATTCATCATTAATTTCTTCTTTAGAATGACAGCATTTATGGTCAACACCTATTGAGTATATTTGTGTTAGTAAATAAATATATTCTGTGGTCTTAAATATTAGAACCATTTTTTGGCTTTGACGTTCTACACCATAAAAAAAAAACGCATCACATGACAATGTGGAACACCACCTTCCTTCACTCAAATTCTTCCATTTGGTGTCCCGAGTCCAAGAATGTCTGATATTTCCGATGGCAGCCACGGCCGCTAATTAGCTACGTCCCTGGCCACAAGTGCGTCTGTGTGCGTGTCCTTAAGTTCACCACTTCACGTCGTCACAGGCTGCGTCACATGACGTCAGCATCCAACGATTTGCAGCCAAACCAACAGCGGTGGGCTCAGGCATGCCTCTGCACAACCCCCCTCCCGGCCCCCGGCCCCCTCTTTGCATTCCTGCCATATCGGCTTAGGTGGTGTCAGGACACATGTAATCAGGAGGCGGTGACACAAAAGGCGAGATTGATGATTTTTGTGTTTTTTTTTCTGTTGCCTCAGCAGCCACGAAAATAGCGCCACCACACTCAAACACAATCGAGATTTACGATCGGAGCAACTATTCCGAGAGGCGTACGTGAAGATAAACACTGAACACACACAAAGGAACTTGATAGATTGAACGCAGCATATTTACTCAGGCATACAAACACAATCATGCAATATAACTTGTTGTAAATATTTACAAATGTTCCAAACGCAGTAAAAAAAATCTTGCTAGTGCCCTGGATCACCTGTCCTAGCATGTTCATCCTCTCTATTAGCTAAGCTAAATTCATACACAATAATGAAAAATGAGTGTTGGCATTTTAGCATTAGCATTATTAGCTTCTGTGGCGTGTTTACTGCAAGAATGACCAAATGGGCAAGTCTGACTAGAAGCTAAACCGGGGCTGCTCAACTGGCAGCCTGCGGGCCAAATCCAAAGAATCTTTGACTAATGTTTTGGCAGAAGATGCCCAAAAACAGCACAGCGCTCCTGTTTTTGATTACCATTTTGCAGTAGTTTATTATAATAGCTCAGCGCTCTGTCATATAGAGGATCTTTGACAAGCATTTTTGCAGCAGATCCTTAAAAACTGCAGAGCATGTGTCCTATTGTATACATAGAGGATCTTTGACTAGTGTTTTTGCATTAGGTCCTGAAAACCAGCACAGCACTTCTGCTGTATGGAGGATCTTTGACTAGCGTTTTTGCAGTAGGTGCTTAAAATAGTTGAGTGCTTTGGCACATAGAGGATCTTTGACTAGTGTTTTTGCATTAGGTCCTTAAAAACAGCACAGCACTGCTGCTGTGTGTAGGCTCTTTGACCAGCGATTTTGCAGTCGGTGCTTAAAATAGTTGAGCGCTTTGGCATCTAGAGGATCTTTGACCGGCATTTTGGCAGCAGGTCCTCAAAAACAGCAGAGCACCCCTGCTATACTGGGGATCTTGGACTAGCGTTCTTGCGGTAGGAGCTTAAAAACTGCAGAGGCCTCCCCTCATAGAAGATCTTTGACCACCATTTTTGCAGAAGACTCCTGTCACATATAGAAGATCTTTGACTAGCGTTTTTGCAGTAGGTGCTTAAAATAGTTGAGCGTTTTGACATATAGAGGATCTTTGACTGGCATTTTGGCAGCAGGTCCTCAAAAACAGAAGAGCACCCCTGCTATATTGGGGATCTTGGACTAGCGTTCTTGCGGTAGGAGCTTAAAAACTGCAGAGGCCTCCCCTCATAGAAGATCTTTGACCGCCATTTTTGCAGAAGACTCTTAAAAACAGCAGCACACTCCTGTCATATAGAAGATCTTTGACTACCACTTACTTACATGAGACATGTAGGATCTTTTTGACGATTTTTTTTGCGGCAGGTCCTATAAAAACAGCAGCATATAACAAAATAATGTCCGGCACCCCTGGTCCTTAGTTTTCTGACTAAGTTAAACTTCTCGCCATGAATATTTAGAAATGTTTGACAAAAAAAAGTGTATGTTTACAGCCGCCATCTGCTAAACAACGATTAGCCGCTAAATACGAGCTCACTTTAATACAAACAAGGCAGCAGAGCGGAGGGAGCACCTCTTCAAATATTTACAATATTGTATGTTTTATATTAGTATTCCAAAAAGTTGTTCCAAAAATGCAATGTTTGGAGTTCTTGGATGATGTTCAAATCCTAGCAGCAGCCGTGTTGCTTCTTATTTTGCTTCTCGGTCCAAACGAGCAAACAAGGCTGGAATTGGCTGTAATGTGCCCAGGAGGTCACATGACCCTTTAAAAGCTGAAGCCGGTCCATCCTGAGTGTAGCGTCTTTTGGTAAACAGTCCTCAGCTGCCTCTCTCGTGGCTCCTGTCCTGTCCTCGTTATTTGGCAAACAATAGCTTGTTGTATTTCCTCCCATCATGCCTCTCTTCCCCGCCGTAGCGCACATCTGCATCCTCCAGTCCGCGGTGAAACGTGCACACGCTTCCCCTCTTGTGTCGCCCCCTTTCTCTCGGGGCTCCGGGCGTGGTCAGGTCCGGTGACATTTGGATGCATCTTGCGGAGGGAGGGTCGTCCGCCATGACCAGGCTTTCCTCCCTGACCCTTTCCTGAACCGGGATTGGCGTTTTTAGAGGCGACTACGCCGCCACACCCGCACTTCACATTCCTGCTGGCTCCATTGATGACGTACGCTACTTTGTTTGGTGTCAGGCCGCCCCGTAAGAGACAAACACCGTGTTGACATTAGCACATGTTATCAATCCGCCGTAAAACTCGTAAAGCAGTCCGCTTGTGGCGCTGTCAAAGACCTTCAGCCTCCCGTCTAGTCTAGCTAGGACGACTTCCATGCTGGAGTGTCTGAGATGGAACGTCTAGTGGATTTTATTGTGTACGTTTAATTTCATCAAGCTATCATGCTAACGTCTCCAAAGTGCGGCATAGGGGCCATTTGCGTCCTGCAGCTTGTTTTTTTTATTGGCCCATTGCACATTGTAGAAATAAAAATAAACAAAAAAAAAATACTAATAATGACCAATAACACAAAGACAACTTTTTAAAAATCCTTTTCACCCCTGTGACATGCTGGGTGTATACACAAGATGGGCTCGTCTAGCTAGAAGCAGGTCAAAGAGGAAGGTTTTTTCCTTGGTGACATCATGAAAAACATTTGAGTGCCTCTTCTCTCAAAAGTGGAGCAAAAAAGTGAGATGCTAGATTTTGTCTCACGTTTGATGCTCCTAAACAAGCTCAAGGGACACGTATTAATGTTGGAACTGATTGCAATGTATTCAAATGCTTATATTATGCTTATATAATCATGTTTTTATTGCATTAGTTTTACTACCACTTGTCACAAAGCTTAAACTTCACACACACACACACACACACACAGGTGTCTTGCTAACACACACCACACACACCTGCCCGTGTGTGTGTGCGGTGTGGTTAAAAACAGGGTTAGTGGGGGGGGGTTAGGTTGGGTAAAGGCTGCAGGAACGATGGGAGCGTTAGGTTGGAGGTCGCCCTGGTTTCCCTTCGCTTACCAGTGCAGCTGATGCGCCGGCGGCCATGCCAGACTCGCGGAGCGCTGCCGTTGACGGTTCAACGGCCCGAGTGACTCCCGCTCGGTGGTCACAGCGAATTAGCTGGGCTTACCAAGACAATCAAGACTTTTTTTTTTTTTTTTTCTATGGAGAGGGCAGCGGGGGACAAGATCATTGAGCGCCATTTTGTTGACTGCTAAACGGTAAATGACAACATCCTGTACTCTATATATATATAAGGAGGAGTGCAACATATAAATGATCTATTTTGACCATTTATTATTAAAAAGGTCACGGTTCCCCAAGGCTAATGTGCCTGAGGAAAAAAATGTCTGTCGCTTGGGGCATGACAGAAAATTGTAGATTTTTTTTTTAACCACAAAAATCCAAGAACTACAAAAATGGGGAATAAATCTAAATAATAATAAACAACCCTGTAAACGTAAGAAAACACATTGTAAAAGCACTTTTTCAAATGCTGCCAATAAATTCCAACATCAAGGCTAACACACATCATTCGGACACTTCCATTCCAGGGAAACCCAAATAGGAAAAAGTACAGATTAAAAAACACATTCTTCGCCACTTTGACCGAAATTGTCCACAAGGTTTCATAAAATTTGATCACATGGTTTTTGCATAATTCTGCTAAATACCAAACACACCAAAAACAATATTAGCATCTTCGCTAAAAGGTGGGACTCAGTGACAGGAAGCAACGTGAGGAAAAAAAAAAGGATGGACTTAATCCGGCCTCCGTAAATAGTGGTGCTGTTTTACCAACATCATAGTACGAATTAACGCTTTGACATTCCCTCCTCGGGAAATGTAGCACGCTAAAACTGGCCTCCTCCGCGCTGCCTGCTGGTGAGAAATTCAAAGAGAGAGAAAGCGTTCATTTGCTCTCCGAGCCTGCCCACAAAAAAATACCACGATTACATAATGCCGAGTAATAGCAGCCCAAAGAGCGCACGCTTACAAACTAGCTTGAATATCATCTGAGCTGCACTGGAGAAGAAGAAGAAGGAGGAGAAGAAGAGCAGGAATTAAAGGCGTTGCTGATGTCGTAACGCTGCCCACGTTGTTTTTTTTTTTCCCCTCTTCTTGTTGTTGTTGTTTGGCGTCGATTTGTGTTTCCATTCTTCTGTAGGCCGCCGCAAGCAAATGACAGGTTGGGAAGTTTCCTTCAGGAAAACTGGAAATAAATGCAGACACCTCCCCCAAAGCATTTTGTTCAAACTGAAAAATCAAAGGATGGACGGCCCACTTTGATAGTTGTCTTTTTCTAAGCCTCACGTAGAAATATAGAAATAAGAAGTGGTATATATTTAAAGAAAAAACAGCCTGCACCCGGCTTTATGGTATAGACGATGAAGCATATTATTAGTATGAACTTTTTCTCCTTAATTACGCTTTTTTTAAAGTTTTTTTTATTTTAGAAATATTTCAACATTTACATGTTCTTTATGTTATCACTTTATTACCATAATATTTTGACTTTATTAATATTGGAACTTTTGGCAACCAGATTTTCTGAAAATTGCAAGTTTTTGAGGATTGTTTATCATAAATGACGACTGTAGAAAATGTCTCTATTTTTCAATATTTATATTTTAATTGTAATTAATTAATCCTTTTCAACATAATTTAAAGTTGTATCATTAGAATAGAAAACCCTTGCATGCTGTTGCTAGGCAGAATTTATGGGATCTAAATCACCCACCAAGCACCAGCCTGATATATATATATATATATATGTATAGTCATAATAATAATAATAATGTGAAGTAATTGGACAGTAAAGTCAAAATTTGGAATATAGCATTTAAATTGAGTTAAAATATATATATATATTTTTTTTTTATATATTAAAAATTGTAAAAAAAAATAATGAAAAAATATTTTTATGGGTAAATATTATTACAAATTATTCTCGATTAATTTTATTTTTTTATCCGTCGGTTAGTCCGGCAGTCAGATACAAACATCACTGTTAGGCTCTACTCTGGCTAGTTTTGTTTCACCACAGCGCCATCTGCTGTTTGTGGCCCACTGAATCGCCATCAAATATAAAGAAGCCCATTGTACTTTTAACCAAGATGAGGCAGAGGTGTCATGTTGTCCCTATTAATTTGACCAGCACTTAAGAGCGTCCCCCTTGTTGTCTCTTGGCGGGAACCAATGACACTGTGGTTGTGTCAGGACGGATTCCTGCCTGTTTTTGTCCCAAATTCCTCATTTGATGGAAGGTATGTAAGGATCCGGGGGGAGACAAAAGGCCGCTGTTGTGAGGAGAGAAAAACAAAATAAATAGGATGTTTTTTGTGTGTGGGGACAGACGGACAGACGGGGGGGGGGGACAACAACACATGTAAACAATTGGATTTGATTTGAAGAGAGCGAATGCGATTAGCAGCAGGAATTTGCTTAGGCTGTCGTTTGCTATTGTCTTCAGGAATGGATGTTGTCCTCAGGAATGAATGCGAGATGATTGTTGGCTCGGTAGAAAAAGTGACCAAATGAGGCGTTCAAGTTAGCCAGTTGCTGCATACTTGCAAAGATTAGCGGCCGACTCTGTGATCTCCGAGTGACGGTGAAGTGAGGTAAAAGTGCAACCAGGAGGTTCCCGGCGTTCCTGGCAAGCTTTCCGGGTCTTGTGACTCACCATCAGGAGTTTTCTTCCCAAGAGGATTGGAGGTGAGTTAGTGTTGGGGGGGGGGGGGGCGAGGGATGGGGTCAGGTACCTTTTTTTTTTTTTTTTTTTTACCAACCCATGGTCCAATCTACTGGAAGCTGGTGTTTACGCGCCACCACACAAACTTATCAGATCGGGCGACAGGCACTTGTTTTGTTCAGCTGTCGGCCGCCGTGTGATTTAAAGTCCGCACGGAAGGTCACGTTTGGTTTCCTGCAGTTTGGAGCTCTTGTTTTTGAACGATATTAATGCAGAAAAGATTGTTTATTTTCCATTTTTGGGGTCTTCATAAGGCAAAATAAATGCCCAAAATTCATCTTTTAGCTTAAGTGTCAAGAGAGAAGCTGAAGTCTCACGAGATTTGTGTAAGTCTCACGTGATGTGTATCATAGTCCTGGTTCAACATCTAAACACATCACAAATATTAATGATAATTGCTAACGCCAGTCAAAAGTTTGGAGACACTTCTTAATGCTATTCAATGGAAAAGTGTCTCCAAACTTTTGCCGGCAATTTGGCACAGGTTTCCCTGGCAACGCCATTTTTTATTTTTGGCTTCCTAACCACAGAGTAGTAGAGTGGCGCGGGTGTGAGTGACGCTCTCAACCGCCCGCTTTGAGTGCGGCGGCTCTCCCAGAATGCATCATTTTTGGCTCTCATATGCGGGTAAATAAAAGCTTTTTGGTTTTTTTATGAGGACCTAGTGCAGGCACGTGATGGAAATGTCTCACTTGTTCTCATTAGAATGGACCAAGTGAGCCTGATTTCAGACCATCACACTACTACCACCATATTTTACCATTGCTTTTTCTGAAATTTGTGCTATTTTTACACCAGATTTAAAGGGACACACCCTTTTGTCGCCTTTTTAATCATGTTAAAAAAATATTTTTTTTCTTTAATTTGAATGGTGCAGTAGCAATAATCTGTATAATAGCCAAATATTCTAGTATAATCCTTTGGAAGGTAACAGTAAAAATACTGCAAATACACAGAAAAAGCAGTTTATAGCATGATGTGAGTGTCAGTAGTGGAAATTGGAGTGTAAAGTGGAACAGATACATCGGTCCCATCCAATCCCGATGCTAACAATACATGCTAACAATAAAATGATGATATCCTCCCCTTTGCTGACCAGCAGCGGGGCTATAAAAAATGTCTGCTATTTAAAAGCTATCAGATAAGACGTGCACGCTCTTGACTGGGTCGGGCATGAATGACCTTTATGGGTGTCTTTCACTTCAAGTCCTCCAGTCAGTCAATCGGTCAGCCACCCTTTGAAAGGAGCCCCCGCTTATCAGTAAGCTATTACCTCTTGCCGAGGCAGCCTCCGCAAACACGGGACGCAGCCGTGCACTTTCAAACAGAGCCAGCGCAAACACTGATAGGCATCTTCTTCAAATGTTGCCAGTGGGGCACATTTTTGTTTTTCAGTCTGCCTGGAAGAAAAGAGACACCTCAGTTGCGTTTTTTTACATCTGGTGTGGGATTCCTGGAATAAGTCAGATTAAAAAAAGACAGAAAGCTCCCGTGGCCGCTCTTATTGTGTGGAGTGGGAGGCTTGCTAATGTGATTGTGTTGCAAAACAATCTTCACGATAACAAGTATAACATTTTTTTTCCCTTTACAAAAAGGCGGCGTGGGCACTGCGGCTACGCAGCTGTGCAAGACGGTGAAGGACGTCACCGTGTTCGGGACGGCGTCGGCCGCCAAGCACGAAACCATCGGCCAGGCCGGCGTCACGCATCCCATCGACTACCGCACCAAGGACTACGTGGAGGAAGTCCGCAAGATCAGCCCCAAAGGTGAGAAGTACAATGTCACCTCATGTTTATGCCATCGGAAGCGTACGCTCTGATAACAACGAGGCAGTGAAATGGTTAACACAAACGTTGCGAAATGTCAGATTTTGCATCATAAGCATTCTTGCCAGGCGGCACAGCGGTCGAGTGGTTAGCGCGCAGACCTCACAGCTAGGAGACCAGGGTTCAATTCCACCCTCTGTGTGGAGTTTGCATATTCTCCCGGTGCATGCGTGGGTTTTCTCCGGGTACTCCGGTTTCCTCCCACATTCCAAAAACATGCTAGGTTAATTAGCGACTCCAAATTGTCCATAGTTATGAATGTGAGTGTGAATGGTTGTTTGTCTATATGTGCCCTGTGATTGGCTGGCCACCAGTCCAGGTTGGGTGTACCCCGTCTCTTGCTCGAAGACAGCTGGGATAGGCTCCAGCAACCCTCGTGAGGATAAGCGGTAGAAAACAAATGATTAAAAATCTAAAGGTGACTATAGGGGTGTTATTTCATGTCTAGAGGGCTCTAATAGTGTTAAAAGCCATATTTAGGAGGTCGTAAACACATTTTCGACGCGCTAACTAGTAAAATATTCCATTTATAAATAAGGAATCCTACATTACACTGCACGGCGTAAGAGTGGTTAGTGCGCAGGCCTCACAGCTAGGAGACCAGAGTTCAATGTCCGTGCATGCATGGGTTTTCTCCGGGTACTCCGGTTTCCTCCCACATTCCAAAAACATACTAGGTTAATTAGCGACTCCAAATTGTCCATAGGTATGAATGTGAGTGTGAATGGTTGTTTGTCTATATGTGCCCTGTGATTGGCTGGCCACCAGTCCAGTTTGGGTGTACCCCCGCCTCTCGCCCGAAGACAGCTGGGATAGGCTCCATCCCCCTGTGACCCTTGTGAGGATAAGCGGTAGAAAGTGAGTGAACGAAAGTCTAAAGGTGACTATAGGGGTGTTATTTCATGTCTCGAGGGCTCTAATAGTGTTAAAAGTCATATTTAGGAGGTTGTAAACGTTTTTGACGCTCTAACTAGTAGTTAAAGTTAATTAATTTAATATTTTATAATTAACCTTACCAGTCCGGGGTGTACCCCGCCTCTCGCCTGAAGACAGCTGGGATAGGCTCCATCAGAAAAACGGTAGAAAATGAATGAATGAAGCATCCTTGCCTTATTGTACTAGCATACAAACAATACGACCTTAAGGTTATGATGTTTCCGTCGCTCCTCTGTACCTAATAAAGTGACCTGTGATTGTGTGAGCCTTTGTCCAGTGTGGCGTGAAGCGGGACGGGGACACAGCGAAGACGGATAGGAAGACGAGGAGAAGTGACATTTCGGACAGAAAGTCTCTAATTAGACTCACGGATCAATGCCCGCCCCCTTCCCCCGCGGCTCGCTACCTGTCAGAGGCCACCCTGCGAACATTCGTTTGCGCCAACGGTCCGGGCGGAGACCTGCTGGGAATGTCCCAGCAATCAATAGAAAGGCAGGGTAACGGAGCGAAGAAGCCCAATTTGAGGCATCCCCTCCGGACATATGTAACGTCGTTACGGCGAAGCGTGCTCTCGCATTCATTAACCATCAGTGCTTTTGTCATCGTGTCCTCCGAGGATGGGGTATTACTTTGTCTACATGACGCCTACCGCCTGTGTGGCTTACAGTATACCTTGTTTTCCATTTCCTGTGTGGCTCTTTTCCGTTACTTCCTGTCTTTGTGGCTAAAATATTAGCTAAGTGCCGCCGCTCTGGCTTTTAAATTGGATTGATTTGTTTCAATTTGATCAATTTTATGACCTGTGTGCCTTCAATTTATAATTTATCATCATATCTTACCATCTTCAAACCATCCATGTGTCCTGCTACAGGTCTGGACATCGTACTGGACCCTCTTGGAGGATCAGACACCCACAAAGGCTACAACCTGCTGAAACCAATGGGAAAACTCATCACCTACGGTCAGTACTAACCTATGGAACTAAATTTTTGGAACACATTTATTTGGATTAGACATCCGACTACAGATTATTCACCTTAGCGAGACCTTTAGGGGTCAATCGTGCGTTCAGGAAGATATAATAGCATGCTTGGGGAAGTTTGAGCGCTCTCAGATCCAACAGTTCAATATGTAAAAAGCCCAGGTCTGCAAAATGGACCCTGGGCCAGATCTTGGACAGCATTTGCATATATATTTTTTTAAATAAAGCCAAAAAAATCTTTTTAATACATATAATATCCTGTGATTTTATTGTAATATACTAACATTTAAGTTAGATTTTAAAATGCTGTTACAGTTCAATTTAAAATGTCATGGTCCCAATACTTCTATCATTTTTGGCACACGAACCAAAATGGTTGCCCAGGTCACCGTGATCCTTGGCCGAGTTTGGCTGACGCTCTCCGTCGCCTGACATGATGATTTATAGATCATTTTCAACCCCAGCCAATTAAAAACAATACATGAAGTAATAGTGACGACTTTCCTCACAAAAAAAAAGCAACTTCCTGTTTGCCACTGCAACCCCTCCATGTCCGCTGTCTTTGATGTGTGTGTGTGTAATCCGTGGGAAGGCTTTCTCTCCGTCTCGGTGGCGATGCATGCAAGAGTAGGCGGGGTCGGCATGCCGGGAGAACAGGCCTCGTTGCCCCAAAGATCCGTTACCCCTGCATGCCGCCTCCCACATCCTCACCCATTCATCCCCTCTCACCCAGTCACCCCTGGAAGCCTTTATTCCCGTTCCCTCGCTTCTTCCATCTTATCGGAATTATGCAGGGCCAAACAATGGAGCACATTCTGTGTACGCCAGGAATGCCAGAATGTAGCAGGCTGCATGTTTGTGGTCTAATGTGGTTTAATCCCCGAGTGTACACTAGGTGACGATGCGGGAATACCAAAGGATGAAATCTTTTTCCGCAAAAATGGAGACAAAAACAAAGAGCTTTTTCCACCCGGAGCCGCACACTCAAAATAAAACATCCTCCTCTCTCCAGGTGCCGCTAACATGCTGGCGGGCCAGAAGAAGAACCTGCTAGCCGTGGCTAAAAACTGGTACCACCAGTTCTCCATCCATTCACTCAACCTGGTCCAGGGTAACAAGTCCGTGTGCGGCTTCCACCTGGGCTACCTTGAAGGGGAGACGGAGATAATCACCCAGACCATGAACACCATCCTGGACCTGTACAAGCAGGGCAAGGTCAAGCCGCACATCGACTCCACCTGGCACCTCGAGCAGGTGAGTGGTCAAATGTGGGGCGGTGAGCTGTGATGCTATTTGTGGGTGGGCGACCCCAGTGGAATCGATTGTTGTGTGTTGTGGTGGATTCTCACCAAATAGACCGCCATTAAGGCTTGTGCTCTTGGGAGTTCTTTGGCGTCAGAAGCGGGATGGCACCCATGCGTGATGGACCCCGGCGATGGGGATCCAGGGGCGGCACACACGTGTCGGACGTGATACACAGAAAGCGGCCAATGTGTCGCCCGGCCAGACAGAGTCAGACTGTTGGCGAAGAGAGAACGCTGCCAGAAAAGATATGAATGGCGAGTGTGAGAAAACAAGCCTGAGATTGTGACACTCGTCAAAAAGACGACGCCGCCCAGGATATTTGGATGGCGGGGTCGGGGCCGGGAGCCGAGATGACGCCCCGCTGTGTCTTCTTCTTCTTCTTCTTCTTCTCTGACATTTGTCTGCCTCTCCATCTGTCAGACACCAGGTTGTTAGCCTCTCCCTCGCTTTCTATTCTCTCCCTGCTCTGCTTGTTGCTATGGCGACACCCTGTAGTCAGTGTGTGCGTTTGTCTTTGGGTGGGGTCCCTGGTGCTGGAGCCGTCTCCGGCAACGAGGAAGAAGAACAGAGGAGACGGGGATGAAAGCGATGTGAATAGAGAATTAAAAAAAAAAAGATTGACGGTTGATAGACGACAAGAAGACACGCCCTGAATCCTTTCATCATCTTTCCTTTGTTTGCTCCGATAATCAATAACAACGTGTGAATAATAAGGATAACTAACGGCTATCTGTACCTAATGTTGCGTCCCGGCGTGGATCAAAGAGTGCTATAGTAGCTCCCCACTGACTTTTCATTCACATCCACAAGGGGTTCTTAATTCACCCCCTCCATCTTGTTCACTTTCTGAAGGACACCGGTTGCTCACACACACCCCCCCCCCTCTTCTCCACCCCTCCTTTTCGCTCCCGTGCGTGGAAGTCACTTCAGGGCCACGTTTCAGCCGAGGTTTAGGTTGCTAGGAGATGGCCCTCGTTGCCGTGGCACCGGTCGATAGGTGAACCGCCTGCCTCACGTACGCCAATGACTGAAAAGAGGATGAGGAGGAAGGAGGCGGGCATCGCTGCTGCCGACAAACGAGTGCAACAAGTGGACGCGGGCAGAAGAATTCCGTGTTGAAGGAATTTTTTTAGGTTAATTCGATGTTAAAATCACAAGATTGCATACATATTTTTATTCTTTGTTTCTATTTCTACACATCATTGTACCAGGGGGTGTCAAAGTCCGGCACAGGGGCCATTTGTAGCCCGCAGGTTGCTATTCATGGCCCTGCATGATTATACTCATGAAAACATTCCAATCTTTTCCTCTCTCTCTCTCTCTCTGCTGCAGGTGGGCGACGCCATGAGGAAGATGCAGGAGCGGAACAACGTCGGCAAGGTGCTCCTCACCACGGAGCCCATGCCTGAGGAGGAGAAGAAGGAGGAGGCGGCGCCGACCAAGAAGGAGGACAAGAAGAAAGACGACAAAAAGAAGGACGACAAGAAGAAGGACGATGGCAAGAAGGAGGAGAAGAAGGACGACAAGAAGAAGGAGGAGGCCAAAAAGGAGGAGGCCAAGAAAGATGAGCCCAAAAAGGAGGAGGAGAAGAAGGAGGAGCCTAAGAAGGAGGAGAAGTGAGGAGGAGTTTGCGTCCAGGGGATCGGGGTGGGGGGGAGGAGGGTGGGTTGATGATGATGATGATGAGGAGGAGGAGGGTTTGGCGGGAAGTTTTACATAATGATCACGCCACACGTACGTTTCCATTCTTTAGCCCCGCCCTTACGGCAGCAATGAGTCATGCCTGGCTCCGCCCACACGCCGTCTTCATCCTTTCAATGAAAAATGTAACGATGAAGTGGTGGGTGGAATCCAGGCCTGAGGGTGTTTGGGGGGGGGGGGGCATATTTTTGACCACCACCGCCACCCCTTCCATCTTTTGCTAAATCCTTCTGCTCTGACATCCACCTGCTCCCGTAAGCCCCGCCCTCTCCATCTCTCGCCATACCGTCGGCACCGCCCACAGACAGACAGACAAAAGGCTAACCACACCCACGCATGTCGCCACCCCCCCACAGGGTCCAGTGCTCGGTCATGTCTCCTTGAGATGAGTCAGAGAGCCCTGTGATTGGCGCCCCCGCCCCCCCTCCCCCGCCCCCCAGAGTTGCTTGCCTGACGAGAAAAAAGTATTAGCATCACTCCGTTATCAAGATTAGCCTAATTAGACGAGCTCCATGATGGAGTTAATAATGGTGTGCTCATAAAGATCTATCTGTGTTCAAATGGGGGAGAGCGAGGGACGGGGGTGGGTGACTGCTAGCCCCCCCCCCCCGAGCTGAAAGAAGCCCTGTGACACCGACACAGTGATCAGCGACAGCCATAAGCAACGCGGCGACCCGCACGGCCTCCTTCCCCGGCGCTCCTTTTCAACCGAACCGGGGGCCTGTCCGTCACCCTGACCCCGGGAGAGGAGGATTCAGTCCAAGCTGGCGCGCCCTTGCTTTGCCTCCCATCCACCCCCCACTTCTTCCTCCCTCTCTAGTTGCCTCTCTGCGGTCGGCATAGCAACAGGCGTCAAGGCTTGTCAAGAGATGGCACTGTGTTTCAGCCTCTTCCTGCTAAATACCCCCCCCACACACACACACACATATACACACACACCCGCGCTCGCTCGCGCCCACCCCGGCCCCTGTCCCCGCCCCATCCCTTCAAGTATTACAATGAGTTCTCGGAGATGACCCTGAGAAAATGTGCACATTCCCTTCATTTTAAATCCACTCTTAGCATGTACAATTGAGGTAAAATAATAGCGAACGGCTCCCCCTAGTGGCTGCCAGGTATATTGTCTCCATGCATCACAGTATGTATTATTGAAACTTTTAGTTTTCACACTATGGGGAGCAAAAATGTGTAAAATCAGTATTACAAGGCCATTTTTTTAACTTCATATGGGGACTAATCAATCAATTAATCACATTTTGAAGTATATTTTTTCTTGAATGTTCTGTGCCCCTATTTTCAAGCAAAATAGTTCCATGAGTCCATGATTATTATCATACATATTTCCCTTGGCTATTCTTGTTTTTGTGCCTTTTCCAGTTAAATTAGGGGTTACCACGCCACCTGTTGAATTGGAGTGCACATGGCAGCGCCTAAAGTCTGTCTGTGAGCGGTGTGTCCCCCCCCCACCACCACCACCTGATGGTGACAAGTGGAATTAATGTAAAAAAAAAAAAAAAAAGTTAGCATGAGTGGCCTCCCTCATGTGTGCTGTGCGTGCCGTTGTGTGTGAATTTGTGTGCGTGTGTGTGTGTGTGTGTCCTCAGGTCGTTTGTCACCTACGACCCCCTACCCTACCCTATTACCCCCCCCCCCCCCCCAGTGTGATAAGAGGCCTATGCTAGGAGGACAAAGTGGTGTTTTTTTATGTTTTTGCACTCTGCTCGCTGATCCTAACGCACTTACCGAGCATGGCGCTCACACTCTAGCCACTCGCTTCCATTCGTTAACGTACAAACTTTTCCCACAAGTGATCGGCTCCAAATAAAAAGTGGTTTTGGGGGTTTGGCGCCCCCCCCCCCCCCCAAAAAAAAAAGTCCAGTGGGCTGGAGTGTGAGCGTCACGCGGGCGTGGGGAGCGCGTCTTATCCGCCTCTTTGTTATCGATGTTCTGTTTCTAATCTGCTGGGCTCCCTTTGTGAACCTGTGCACGGTGCTTCTGTTCCCGAGTGCCATGTGACCACTTAATATTTTCTTTTTTGTTTGTTTTTTGTTTTTTTGGGGGGGTTATCTAAGGGTTTAAAGAGTCAAGAGTTTATGGGATCCTTTTTTTTTTATGAATTAAGCTGTCTTTTGTGTGTCTGAACCACGTGTGCCAAAATTGACATGTATTATTCCTCTTTGTCAATGCTTTGAATATTTACAGTGCATAAAAAATATATATATATGAATCATAATTGTAATTGTGGTTTTGGATGCTTTTTCCGTCCTCCTTGAAGACAAATTCCGAGAGTTAGTCACACGATATCCCAAATATGTGCTTTTTTTGTTTTTTTTTATAGGCCCGCACTGTGCCTCCTTCCTTGCACACAGCTTACCTCAGTCCAACCTCCCTCTCTAGTTACATCTATTTACTGTACATCTATCCGCCCTTTTCACTGTGCTCCCTACCAGCTCTCGAACGTCGGCCATGACGCGTTGACCATGTGTTTACAACAACGTCACAGTGAAAAGGAGCTGGACGAGGTGTTTTAAAATCTGTTTAAAAAAAAAAAACAGCTAGGATGTGATACTGGATCGTGGTGGCGCGAAGCACTTGATCACAGTTTCATAGCAAGTGTGTGGCTATTTTGCTCCAATAGCAAAACTTCTGGAAAGTCTGAGGCCACTATTAGCTTTGTTGTTTTAGCAATTAGCCTGTTTCATTGTTTTATTAGAAAGCCTTTTTATTGTGTTTATGTTAATATTTTCTTTTAAACAAAGTGTTATTTTGCTAAGTTGTAAATAGCAGACGTTCCACTCCAGTCCTGTAGGGGGCGGTACCGCGTATTACTATGGAGTTAGCGGCTAAAGCGAAAATGACACAGCACTTCCTGGCAAAATCCATTAGCTAATTTTAGTGCTAACATGCTAGTTAAGAAGTTTTTAGAGTGTCCCGTTTCTGATGCTAGACCCTTCTGAAGTTGGGAAAAACGTGTAAATATGGCGGCACGGAAGTCAAAAGAGTGCTAATTGGTGAGTTGAAACTTAACTTACGGCACTTTCCTGGCAAAATCCATTAGCTAATTTTAGTGCTAACATGCTAGTTAAGAGGTTTTTAGAGTGTCCCGTTTCTGATGCTAGACCCTTCTGAAGTTATAAAAAACGTGTAAATATGGCGGCACGGAAGTCAAAAGAGTGCTAGTTGGTGAGTTGAAACTTAACTTATCTGTTAAACGTGTGACACAACCAGGAAATCTCCATTTCCATTTAACGAAGACTGACTGGTTACCGTGCTATGACTAAACCACCCACGTTTTAATTAGACTGGTAACCAAAAAGCAAAGGGAAGGATGATGAATGGCTTAAGTGTCAAGTACAGGGATCAGGAATTAATTAAAATAAGGGTCGTTAAAAACAACAAAGCCGGTGGTTGGCTTCAGACTTTGGCCCAGACTACTTTGTTCAGCTCATAGTGGATCTTCCCACCACTTCAAAATCTCTGCTACGCCTTCAAAACGCTTTCCAAGCCTTTCCAGACACTTATGCAACTTCCAAAGATGCACAGAAAGGAACGTTTCCGAGTCAACTTTGTGGTTCTTGGACTGGATTGTCACATCCAAGAGTGTGTGTGGAGGGGGAAAAAATGCACTGAGACTAGTATTTCCAATCGCATTTGCATCCATTGTCCTTTGGCTTTCTTTCAACGTGGTTTCTCAGGTCCTTTCAACTGGGTTTCTGCTAAATTTACAGCACAGTCCGTCGCGTCAATATCCCGTCAGGCTCATCCCAAATACAGTGTTCCAAGAATTCCACTCTCAGCTGCCAGGGGCGCTTTTTTCCACTTTGGAAGCCGGCTCACGGTGTTCAGTGCTAGCATGCCCGGTGTAGTGAGTCTAGTCGGCCAGTCCAGAAAATAACAGCGTGGGTGTATGTACAGTTTAGTTTGGTGCTCGTGTTGTCCACTTCCTCGTGTGACCCCGCCGCTTCCCCCGCCCTGTTGGCCCCGCCTCCAGCATGGCCAGCCACCTAACTCTGGGAATGCCTCGCCACGTTTTAATTTTATTCCCTGAACATTTCCCTGGAAGTTCTCATGTGTATTGTGTATCTTTGTTTGCTCCCAAAATACACAAAGAAAAAAAAAAGACCACTTTTGTTTTTTTAAACCCTTTGAATTGATGCTGCTTCTTTGTGTGCTCGACTCTGGGTGGGCCTCGCGTGGCCAGCTTGTAACGCTTCAGTGTGTAATGTTACCATATGCCTTACATGTTTTCCAGGACTAATAAAAAAAAATGCATAACAAAAAAGCATTAAAGTATTTTTTAATGTATTACATGTGCTTATATTTAACGGTCATAAGGCAACAAGGGGGTGAATATGAATAAACATCGTGACGCAACGTCACCATCTTTGGTCCCACTTGGTGGATGTAATTACCGTTAGATGTAGACGTCGTCGGAGCACACGTGGCATCTGTAAAGCTGACGTTTACAGTGGAATTGAAGAAAAAGTGCATGTGTAAATTTAACCTTCACCCGAACATGAACACGGAACATAAAATAAATCGTAACATTAACCCGTAATAAGTAAAGAAATTGCAAAAATTATTAACTGTGAAAGAAATAAGTATTATGCAACATTAGTATGAACGTGCATTACTACTAATAAAAGCCTGATACTCTCTGCAGTTGAGTAAAGAAGACGCAACTGTATACAAGGAAATACAAGCGTCTCAGGCCTTGTCAGCTTCCTCTTCAATCCCCAGTGAGGTCAAGACATCGGACAGGCGTTTCAAGTAGGAAGAGTCCGGGTAGCCGTTCCTGAGGGGCGACAGAAAAAGATCAGACACACGTGGTGACCTTCAAATGTGCGGCGCCCGTGCGTCATGCTCACCCCGAGCGGCCCCCCTGCAGGCTGGTTTTGTGCGGGATGGCGTCCCAGGTGACCTTGGACCCTTTCTCCTCGCCGGTCACGGTGAAGGTGAGGCCCCGCCTGAAGGCGTCCTCCAGCCTGGGTAGCAGCTTCCTGCTCTTCTCGCAGTCGGGGAGGAAGGCCTCGAAGACGTCCCCTTGGAAGGGTTTTCCCGGGGACGGGTGCTCTTTCTGGCGATGGAAAAAACGGACATGGTTAAATTCAAGGATGGTGAACTCACCGAAGTTCTACAGCAGCCTCAGACCTCCTGTAAGCCGGCAGGAATGCGGTAGGTGATCTTGATGGTGGCGTGCTTGTTGTGACCCGGCAGGCTGAAGTTGAGTTTACAGTGGCTCATCTTCCCTCGGATGGCGGCTGGCGCCGTCGTCTTCGCCGCGCTGCGGCGGCAAACCCTACAGTGGACGTGCACGGCATCCAGGCACTCGGGGCACATAACGGCTCCGCACTCCGTGCGGGTCGTCGAGGCCCCGCTCTCCCCGCACACGCAGATGCCTTCCAAGGGTCCATGAATTTCACTTCGGGCATCAGTGCCGTGTCCTTTTGTAGCTGACTGTGGTCCACCCTGATCCGGGTCTGTCCTGGTTACTGTTTGACCACCAGATCCGTTTCGGGGTTCATTCTGAGGACGGACCTCCTTTGTTAAAATCCCGGAATTGATCAGCCTCCCATGACCCTCATTTATTTGCCTACAGGTGGCGCTAAAGGGACGAGAGGCGGAGCTAGACCCACTCCCACCGGCTTTGTCCTCCACGTCTCCAGAAAAGACCTCCCTGAGCGAGACCCCCACCTGAGCGCATAACCGCCTCGACCCGAGTAGGTACAAGCTCTTCTTCATGACGCGCACGCTAACCTTCCTGAAGCGTTGGCGCACCTCCGCGCAGCAGGCCTGCAGCGTCTCGTCTCCGGGGTCGGCGACGCCGAGCTCGGACAGGCGGATCTCGTGCACGGAGAAATCCGTGGCCACGGCGTCCACCAGTTCCTGCAAGTGGAGCTTACACGAGGCCACAGCGGAGGGCTCGGCCCCACGGATGGAGATGGTGGACTGGACGCTGCCGTCCGAGGGTTCCTCGTTTATGTGGAGGTCCGGCGTCAGCGCCTCCACTTGGGTGCTGTAGGCCTCCCTCATGTGGAGCCACATGACCGTCGACACCAGCATCTCTGTGTGGTAGAGCCCTTGGTGGTCTTTCTGGGGGCTCAGCCTCAAAGTCCTGGGTCGACACACTGAGGGATCCTCGTCAGTCTTCGGACCTCCCTGCTGGAGTGCTCCAGAAAAACTTTGAGCTCTCCTCAGTGCAGATCCAGGCCTGGGTGGTGGAAGTGGTGTTGCGCTCAGCGATGGTTTTCTAACCACTGAGTCGGTTTTACTCCTCATTGGTGGGTGTCCGCTCGAGTCCCCCGATGCTGCTTCTGACCCATGACCTTCTGGAAGGCCAGGCTGCCTGCTGGGAGACCAGGACCCCGGCAAATGGGGGTTTCCCAGTGGAGTCAGTGCAGGGTCTTTAAGGCGAGCTGCTAAATGATACGCTTTGCTGCCTTTGGATCTTCTCTCCTGAGGAGCCGTCCTCTCATCCAGAGGTCCTGCGATGGCAGGAGATGGAAGGTGCACCTCAGTGGCTGGCGAGGGATACGATGGGAATCCCATAAGACTGGCGACATCTTCCTCGTGTGCTTGACTCTGCTCCTGAAGAAGGAACTGCTTGGCCTCGGACACGTCACTATGGTCGCCCACCATGTAGATGTTGCAGTCATCGTCACTGAGGAGAAGCCTGGGAAATCGGACACCTAAGCTCTCAATCGCTAGCTTCAAGCCTCCCGCGGGGTTCACGTCAGTCTTACGTAGCTGAGCTTGGCAGATGTTCCTCTCGCTCTCCTGGTAAAGAGAGCTGATGGCCTTCCTGGCATTCTTGATGCGCTCCTGCTTCTCCTCGCCGTCCTCCGCGGCTACTCTCAGAAACAAAGTGGTGAGCCCCTCGCTGGTCACATCCACCACCTCAACGCCGTGCTGGCTCTGGATGTGCTGGTATTCCCGGCCGCAGCGTTCCTGGAGATACTGGAAGACGTCTGCATCCACCATCAGAGGGAGGTCCTCCCACGAGGATGGAGGATGAACATCTCTTTCGTCTCGTCCCTCATTAGGGTTCTTGATCGGCGTGGCGGAGGTGCGACCTGGGCCCTGAGGGTGGGCCAGCAGCTGCGCCAAGGCTGACTGCACTTTGGAGTAGGCACCGTGCAGTCTGACCAAACTCTTGGAAGAGTCGCCGATCATCTCCACGTCGGGGTGGTCCTGCTGAAGACGCGCCAATGCGCTTCTTCCCTCGGGAATCTGACTGTAGTCCACAGTCGCTGTTAACGTTAAGATGACCTGAGGGTAGAAAATGAATGAATAATCAAATAATTATCAAAAAAACAATAATAATTAAAGATTTCAACATTGATAATGAATCCAAATATATACAAATAACAGTAATATTATTAATAATGATAATAAAAGCCACCTTGTCAGGATCCAGGCTGGGATGATGCTCGCTGACAGAGAGCTTGTACTCCTTCCTGTCCACTTTCAGAGTGTGTCGGCCATGTTGAATGACTCTCTGTGCCACTGGGAGACAATCGGTGACAGCTGACTTAAGTGCTTTCAGTGCTGACCACTCCACACACACACACACACACACACACGCCATCTTTTCCACCTCTGTATATACAAACTATGATGCATTCCAGAATAGCTTCCTGCTGTGTAAGGTTACATGAAGATGCATGTGTTTTGTTGACATATTTAATTTGCAGCTTCATCACTCATTAGGTTAATTCCTTTTTCTAACACTAATACTTCTTTTCAGAAGCAGAATGATGAAACTTTGCGTTGCGGTGGAAGCAGGAAGACATTGTGGTGAGTACATAATAGTCTATTTTCTTGCATAGGAGCTTTGACCACACCCAACAAATGGCGCTAAAATGGAACAGCATGCTCTTCCATGTCACTATTTTCCCACTATTTGGAATAAGTGTAGTCTGCACTCCACTGAGGGACATTCTACCAACCTCCGCTGTCTTCAAATTGAACCAGAGCACAGTCTGGCTTCTTCTTATTAATGGTGACAGAGTCTATTTCCCCTCCTCCGTTGCTGGACCGCAGGAAGTGGACAGACAGTTTATCTATCAGCCGCTCTTCATCAATGTCTGTGGGCAGACCGCTCACCCTCACTATCCTGCTCTCTTGCGCCATCTGCTGGGGGACAACACAAACAGTCACAATAATGGCAACGACGTTTTCTGTTTAAACGGCACTAAAACATAGGTTATCTTATATTGCTCGTTGGTGCAGTTGTGGTCGATATGATTGTTCTGATGGCGAATCATTAAAAATATTTGCTGCTCCTCGTCTTAGTCGTTCAATTCTGCTCAAAACGTATGTGTTTACACGCTGTCAAATTCAGGAAGTGAGGCGAGATACGTCTCAGTCCTTAAACTGAAACGTTTTGGTAGTCTATTTGTAGAACAAAAATAAGATTAATGTATATTACCTTACACGGGCTTAGCGATTATTTATTTGCTTCCTTTTTAAAGAGACTTCAATCTCCAGAGTCATTCCGAGCAAAAGTGAAACTGTGATTTGTCTTTTTTTGGTCGCCAGGGGGCAACCGAGTGCATCAATCGTTTATACACGGACCGCTGGCAAAAAGCAAAGAAGAGTAAACCTGTCCAATATATTGACGTTTGGGGATCGTAATAAATGCCACAAAGATAAGAAAACCCTGATCTTCAACATAATTCGTATAATTATATTTTTGGAATTTAACCAAACGTAATTCCTGAAGTGAAGAAAAAATTTACAACCTTTATGCTTAGTGGAACTACTGTTAACTACCAATATAGACCAACCAAGTGAATCAGAGTAATTACGTAGCTTATTTTAAACATACAGTTTGTAAGTACAGCGTAATCTACTATAAATTTAACATTGCTTCCGTATTATTGTATTGTTACTATCTCAAGATATACTTACTGCCTGAAGCAAATCCGTTTGTTTAATATCGTCCGGGAGAAGACTTTTTAAAGCACCAACATAAAATACCGGAAGGGGTCAGTAATAAACCGAAGCTCCCACAACCGTAGAAGAAGACATATAACCAATCAGATGCGACTTCCCGACTCTTTTGCGCATGCGCCTTGTTTACAGCTAAGTTCCGGTGCTGCACGTTTCGTCCGGTGGAGGTCACAGACGTCTGAGTAAAACGCAGGTAACTTGTGACATATGTCGCTTAAACCAGGCAGAAAATATTGAAAATATGCCTTAAAAATGGCTGCGTCACAGTTGAGTTCGTTTATTGTTGTTGTTTATCGTTAAAGTTGCGTCTTGTGTGTTATGTAGGCATAGGAACCCTATTAGCTAAAATAAGCGATCTCTTTTATCGAGTATGCTTTTGCAGAATGATTCAGCAAATATTAAGTATTGTACTATTTTTCGAGTTTAAGTGGTGCATAGTGTTTTTTTCTCCACTCAAACTCACTGCGAGTGTCCTTTTGTCATTACGAGCAAGCTAAGAAGGATGAGCAGGCTAAGTCGACACTCCCCATGTGTCTCCATGACTTGACTTGATATAAACCCAAACTAAACCCTTACCTTCTTATTCTTTTACAGCCTATTAGATTCCCATAATGGCTAAACTGTTTGAGTCAATTGGGAAGCTGGGGCTGGCCCTGGCCATTGGTGGGGGTGTGGTGAACTCTGCCCTTTTTAATGGTGAGTGACACAAACTAATTTAACTGTATGTTACATTTAATATCACTGTACAATGAAGCCTACATATGTTATACGGAATGCAGGAAACGTGAATATCTCCGTTTTTTTTTATTGCAGTCGACGCAGGACACCAGGCAGTGATATTTGACCGATTCAGAGGAGTCCAGGATTCGGTCGTCGGCGAGGGCACGCACTTCCTCATCCCGTGGGTGCAGAAGCCCATCATTTTCGATTGCCGTTCCCGTCCGCGGAACGTGCCCGTCATCACAGGAAGCAAAGGTACAGTAGCTCCGGATGTCATGCCGCATTGTGCTCCACCTGTACGCCTAATACACTCGGGTCACTCTGCAGATCTACAGAACGTAAACATTACCCTGCGTATCCTCTTCCGGCCGGTGAGCAACCAGCTCCCACGGATCTTCACGAGCATCGGCGAGGATTACGACGAAAGGGTGCTGCCGTCCATCACCACAGAGGTCCTCAAGGCGGTTGTGGTGCGTAGCAAGCAGGAAGACACTCATTTCTGACTTATTGTTGATTTTGTTTTTATTTACGTGTGTGAAATGTGGTGATTCGTTAGGCTCGCTTCGACGCCGGCGAGCTGATCACACAGAGAGAGCTGGTGTCTCGGCAGGTCAGCGAGGACCTCACGGAGAGAGCCTCCACCTTCGGCCTCATCCTAGATGATGTCTCGCTGGTAGGAAGAACAGATGATGCATCAAAACTCCCACACACACACTCTGAAATCTCATAGAATATCTTCCAGATGAGTAGTACTAGTACAGATTTACTTGACTTCCTATAGGGGGACTGTGTCCAAGTACTTGTGGCTGGCTGTGTTGCATCCTCACTGAATTTTTATGTCCTTTCAGACACACTTGACATTCGGCAAAGAATTCACAGAAGCCGTTGAGATGAAGCAGGTGGCCCAGCAGGAAGCCGAGAGAGCCAGATTTGTTGTGGAAAAGGTAACTTATTTTACTATTTCATCAGTCTGGGAGACACTTTTTACAGTCGTTACCCACTTTTATTTCATTTTTTTAATAAAAATTATTGCATTTAATGCATTAATGCATTTTTGGCAATTTAAGTCCTTATGTTTATATGTATTCATTACTTAATTTATGTTTTTTATACTTGAGTCAAGCCAATCAAAAAAAAAGGGACTCAAGCACGTACAGCAAATTGAATGATGCTTTATTTTTGTTAAATTATGTTTAATTAGTGTTTTGCATTCATTTGTTGCGGCCTGCCATTAATACATACATATTAGCACTATTTTGGCTCGCTCATAAACACATTATAATGGGACTGTCTGTGACTCTAGCTTGTAGTTCCACCTCTGTACAACAGAGGGCATCGTAAACCTGCTTAATTCGCCACATACACACCTAGTCTGACAGAGAATAAGTGAGCATTAGAGGATAAAACATTAAAAAAAACATTTTTAAGCACTCACAGGTGTTATTTAAAAAAGAAGCAACAGTAGAAAGTGAATTAAATTTCCCACAGCTTACATAAAAAATAGCATGTACATGCTTCAAGGCCAATTATGCAAATACGATGTAATCTAGCCACCCCACCTCAATCCACCACCACAAATAGATTGCTGTCCTGTGTGGGGGACAGAGAGTCAGATTGATATACAGTAGAGCCCACTGGCTCAAGTGTCGCTGTTAGAATGATGTCACTTTGGCATAAACGTGACATCTTAACACCCGATGTTGCCCCTTTTAGGCAGAACAACAGAAGCAGGCCGCCATCATTTCGGCCGAGGGTGATTCCCAGGCTGCCTTGCTCATCGCCAACTCCCTCATGGAGGCTGGCGACGGCCTGGTGGAGCTGCGTAAGCTGGAGGCGGCCGAGGATATCGCCTTCCAGCTTTCCCGCTCCCGAAACATCACGTACTTGCCGTCGGGGCAGGGCACGTTGCTCCAGCTGCCCCAGTGAGGACACTGCCAATGACCGCTCTCGGTTGCAGATATATTCGTCGACCAATGTGTGAGGAAGAAGTTTGTTTTGTTGGTCATGCAGTTTAATCTGTAAAGCTAACCAGTTGATGCTGCATTCAGCATTTGTGGAAATAACATGTTTGCATTGAGATAAAAACCAGAGATTCCTTCGACAAGACTATTAAATTCCATTGTTCTCAATGGGTTTGGATGTCAATCATTTAAACGTTGAGGGTTAGCATCGTTTTGCACACAACACAAAGGCAGTAATACAATGAGTAGCATTCACAGGTATTCGTATGGCTTTATTTTTGAGTGGGAAAACTCACCCGAGTACCATATTCGCCTCTCTGGTCAGCTGAGTGCCTTTGAGGTATTATTTGTCGCCACAAGAAGGCGCCAGAGTATCCAACACTTGAAGGACTACTGTGCTGCTACATCAGAGTTGTCTCTAGCTGGGGGCCATTGACGGCCTGCAGCTTCGTTTTCATTCACATTCAAAAAAATACATAAAAATCTGTATTTCATACACTTTTTCACCTATATATCACAAAGCTGAGATGTGTTTTCTTTCGGGTACTCCGGTTTTCACCCACATTCCAAAAACATGCTGGGTTAATTGGCGACTCCAAATTGTCCATAGGTATGAATGTGAGTGTGAATGGTTGTTTGTCTATATGTGCCCTGTGATTGGCTGGCGACCAGTCCAGGGTATACCCCGCCTCTCACCCAAAGACAGCTGGGATAGGCTCCAGCATCCCCTGCAACCCTTGTGAGGAAAAGCAGTAGAAAATTAATGAATATTATCACTTAGACTGTAGCTAGTGGATGCTGTTTACATTATTGTGTATTTACAAACTATTACCAAGTTAGGGTGAGTGAGATGTGTTTTCTGTGTGGGAAAAACAGCCCGTGTTAGGGAACAAAATACGACAAATGACAAAGTAAGCAAATGTTGGCGTGCAAACAAGTGAGGCAGGTGATGTTGACTTTAAGGTATTACACATATTACTGTTGGAACATTATTAAAAAAAAGCATGGCTTCAGAACAACATGCAGTACTTACCAGTACCATTTGTAGTCTTGCTTGTACATCTGAGATGTGAGAACTCCAGAGACCATCCAACTGAGCTGGACCCCTCCTGGTCCTGGCCTGCACTCACACTGAGTATTCGTTTTGTTGTAAACATGTCATACAACTGCAATACATATGACGATTAAATGTCTTATAAGTTGTTAAAATGATGGATTGCCATTGATAATAATGTGTTAATGAATTAATCAATCATGGACGTCTGAGTATGCGCCCCCCCGGAAAGGAATCAATCCATCCATCCATCCAGACAGTGGCGCGCCTGTACAGACTACGACTACGAGGGGAGGGGAGGAGAGGCGAAGGCGGCCTGGGATGAACGCGGGACGCCGACGTCAGAGCACACTCGGCGGGGCCACGTAGCGGGCGGCTGAGGTCGCCGGTCGGTGGGCCACCTCTCTGCAACATCGCTGTTCATCTATATCTCCGGGTCCCCCCTCTTGGCTCACACAAGCGGCCAGAAGAGGTGCATCTGTGGCGGGGGGGAAGAGTACCATTACACCCCGGATTGGGAGCTACCCTTTCTTGCATGAGCACCAGGAGGAGGTCGCGCCGCACGGAGGTAAGCCTTCTCGGCACAACACCGGCCACTCGGTTAACATTCCCAGGCGTAATTCGGTCTCTTTGCCATGCATGGCAGTGGTTAAGGGAAAGCGGACTTTCGGCTCACTGGTGGCCGGACTTGCTGTGAGTATCCCCGGAAAGGTGGAGGTAGCTAACGCTGACTTTATTTTTTTTTTGGTTGACAGCGTCGATCTGTTTGTCAATCTAGCACTTGTTAATATTTCATATACCGCGCTTGTAACTGTGCATTCACGCCGATAAAAATGACATTAACGGTTTTAAATACATATATTCATTTCAAAGTGCATGACACACTTTTGTCATTCATGTCGACGTTTGTTAAGTTGCTGCTTGCTCACATCTGACGTGACTGTTAGCTTCATGCTAACTAGCCCAGCACCGAGCTGGGCGGATTTGTTGGGGGGTTAAAAAAGTGAAAGTCTTCTCTCTTTTGGGAAAAAAAATCAACTTACTTTGTTACATCGTTGCTTCGAAAGAGACGCAAACGTTGCTGTTTTCCAAGGTGGGGGCCACTAAAGCGACATATTTGAGTGTACCTTTTAAGCTAATGTTAGCCAAGTTAGCTTGTCATGTGTGTGCAGGTTAATACCTATGGAGAAGTCGGCTAGCATGCTAAGCAGTTAACACGGCCTCTTATGTTTTTACTCTAGGTTGCGTTAACCCTTTACTCTCTCCGTGGTTACTACTTAGTTAAACATTGTTAAACAATACATAGATTCAACAAAGGGGAAAGGAAAATAACTTCCTAAAATGATGTGTAATGGTGGCTCACCTCTTTGACAAGAAAATATGCAAAGCCAACAAGGCCTGGTTATTCCTGTTTTACCAATTTAAAATACCAAGACACTAACCATTTCTGGTATTTCTATTTATTTTTTAACTAAACAAGTCGTGTTAACTTTATATGTTGAGTTTGCTCAAGAATGACTTGACATACTTGTTGCTTTTCTTCTCTGGCATAGTTCTCGTCATAGGGTCTCCAACAGGTAGCTCTACATGGTGGCTGTACGGGGACAGATGCAAAAGAGAACCCATTCTTCCTTATTCTTTGGCAAGGCAGGTGAACACGAGGTGTTAATAAGCAGGGTTACGATGTCATATGCTGTACGCGGTTGGTCCCGTTATAATGGGTTTTTGACCTAGAGTAGGGTAGCACCAAATTTACTAGTGAATAATTGCATGTGTTTTTTCTTGTAATATTACAGCACTATTTTGCTGAGATATGATTTTTTTTAAAGTGTAATTTTCTTCTGACATTATGGCTTTAGTCTGTTTTGTGATGATGGATGTGAGTTGGGCTCCAGGGTTCAAGTACCGATGGAGGCGCAGGGGGGACCCCCTGCCATGCAACCCTGCACACTGTGAGCGGGTTAAGGTCTTACGAGTTAGCGGCGAGTGAGGAATGTGAACCCTAACACTGTTCCGTCTCTCCGAGCTGAGAAAAGGCAAATCTCATTAAAGTCTGAGAGGAAGCAGGAGGGAGTTGGGCTTTTTTTTTTTTTTTGCAGCATAACAGGAGGCGACTGATTTTTGACGTCTTCCTGCGCAGGTCATTGTCAGATCAACACTGTTTTTGTACGCTGCGGTTTCATACACACCTTAGCAGTGTGACGCTTCCATCCTGTCTTCTTAATAACTCGAGCCTTATCCGGGGTGTGTGTCGTTTTGTGGCCTACCCCCATATTGAAACCAGTTTTTGGTTTCTTGCCTCTTGAAGATGTTTCGCATGTTGATTTCTCTGCAAGTTTTGCTGACAGTTCTTCTTTGCCTTTCTTTGTATTCACTCCAAACTTAAAGCTCCACATCTGAGAGGATCCTCTTAGAAAAATGAAAGTGATATTGAGAAGTGAATAAGTTTCCCCCCTCCACATCAAAGTGCATTATTTCACTCTCAAATGACTCATCACCAATAACGCCGCTAAGCTCGCAGAGGCATTCCATGCTCAATATGGCCTTGTGTAACCGCACCGCACCGCACCGCAATGTGCATGTTTGGGTGCTTTCAGGGGCGTTAAAAAATAAAAAAAAATGGAACATTAAAAGCTACGCTAGCGTGCCAGGTTGCATCACAGGCTTCCAAGCTTCTCATGCAGTTTGTCATCCACACTCGGGGATAATCTAGTCGGCTTTGTGTCAGAGTCGCTCCATCAGAACGGAGCTTACGTTAGCTGGCAAATGTTTGTCCGTCTTATGACGTGAATGTCAGACAATAGCATCGTCAGCCGAGTACATGGATCAGGGCTTAGTCCATTAAATTGGTCAAAGATCCTTTTTTTATATGACAGGAGGATCTACTGCAAAAAATGTCAAAGATACTTTATATTAGGGTTCCCCAAGCAAAAAAAGTATTTTGGAAGTATGGACCATTATTTTATTTCAAACTTTGCCCTCTCACTGTGGCGGTTTTTAAAAAAATAATTAATGAACACAGTTTCACGGCAGAATTTGGCCTATGATTAGTCATAACATATGTACATATAGTAAACCTCGGATATATCGGAAATTCGCTCACAACGGACAGATAAAAAAGAACCGATTTTTCTGTAATGCATTTCCAAAAAAAAATTCATTGCATATATCGGATTTTTTATAACGGATTTTGCCTATTTCGGACAAAATCTCCAGGGTTAGGGTTAGGGTTAGGTTTAGGTTTAGGTTAGGTTTCCATTAAATTTCCCTGGCATATATCGGATGGCCGCATCGTTATGCTAATCTTGTTGATGTCACTGGCTATTGTCTTTCTCCTGGCTCCAGATTTCGGACAAATATAAAAGTGAGTGACGTCAATAATACTAGCACAGCAGTGAATGAGATCTTAACCTCACTATTGGAAATAACGTAGGCCTGACGGGCGTAACAGGGCCTAGCTTAATTAACAATTTGTTTTGCTCAGAGTCCAATAAAGTTAAATTCTCATTACCTTACGTCTCTTTTCATTGCCCAGTCCAGGTACATTGGAAACATAGTCAAGGAAGTGCCTTTTTATAACGGATAAAATCCGATTTACGCATATACCGGATATAAATCCGATATACGCGTAAAACGGACATTTTCCGGTATACACATATCACGGATTTCGCTTATATCGGACAAAACCAGTGGGAACAATTGAATCCGATATATCCGAGGTTTACTGTATAAACTAATTGTACATATTTTTGGCCCAAATTAAGAATTGTTAATAATAAAAATGGCTAAATGGAACTGAATGGGGCTGGTCTGATGTTAACTTTTCTAATGGGATGTCAGCCTCTGCACACATTGCTAGAAAACATTCAACAAACTAATGCCTGTGCTTGTCATTAAGGAAGATGTAGTCACCCATGCAAATCCAACTGCACATTTTTATTTTTTATGACACTTTTAGTATGACATTTTTAGGCTTCTTTTGTGCCTATTAAGCACCATTTTGCACCTCATTGATCATTGACCCAGAAGGTCAAAAATAAAAAAGCCTAGCTTAACCTCTGCTTCTTATTGTTGCCACTTTGATTGTAGAACGTTTGTTCAAAACACACACAAATGTTTTTCTCTGCCGTCTGCAAGAAGAGACACGTGGTAGTGTTTTTTTTTGTTTGGTTTTCTTTTATTCCTGCAGGCGCTTTTCTAGCAAGCCACCCACCCTGGTGCACACTCATAACGGCAGACGAGTAGCAAAAGTTGTTTGAGGTCACCTGACAGTCAACTGAGGACACACTGAGAGTTGTTCTGTCATTGCAACTGATTGTATGGATTAGGGATGGAGCGGTGGGGTCTATGTGGTCTATAGGGTCTTAGTGATCATAGAACCATTTGAGAAGAGCTTCCATAGACCCTAAGGAAACAGACTGTACTAGCGGCGGAGTCCAGAAAAAGGTTAAAATATTAGGTTTTAGTGCCAACCGTTCCAACAGGCACTACAAAAAAGTCCTTGATTCGAAATTGACAGAGAACAGGAAAAACTGGTCTTATTAATAATAATAATAATAATAATAATAAACATGGCCATATTTAAATAAAGCAAATTATCTAAGTGTACTTCAAATAAAAACATACTGCACAAAATAACTTGGAACACATTTGTTTTCCAATGAAAGAATTGCGGGCGGCACGGCGGTCGAGTGGTTAGCGCGCAGACCTCATAGCTAGGAGAACAGGGTTCAATTCCACCCTCTGTGTGGAGTTTGCATGTTCTCCCCGTGCATGCGTGGGTTTTCCCCGGGTACTCCGGTTTCCTCCCACATTCCAAAAAAAACATGCTAGGTTAATTAGCGACTCCAAATTGTCCATAGGTATGAATGTGAGTGTGAATGGTTGTTTGTCTATATGTGCCCTGTGATTGGCTGGCCACCAGTCCAGGGTGTACCCCGCCTCTCGCCCGAAGACAGCTGGGATAGGCTCCATCATCCCCCACGAACGAATGAATGAATATGATATAATATCACCAGAAAAATAATTTCAGGCTTTAAGTTGCACTATATTGACAAAAATATTGGGACGTTTGCCATGAAAAAAAAACATATTGGGCCCTGACATTACCACATCTCTACTTTTACCGGTTTTTTGAGTGTTTCTTCCACCAGTCCAGGGTGTACCCCGCCTCTCGCCCGAAGACAGCTGGGATAGGCTCCAGCACCCCCGCGACCCTCGTGAGGAAAAAGCGGTAGAAAATGAATGAATGAATGAATTTGTCCTTGATGCCAAAATGATTGTTTAGGACTCATATTTATGGAAACATAATGTATATGAGCGAGCATGACGGCTCGTTAAAATGTCCGAAAAATATTTAGTGTTTGTCAAGTAATGGAATCCACACCCATTCATTTGCGAGGACTTGTGGTTTTACACTTCGACACGTCGCATCAACACAAATGCGGTTATGTGACTTGTGAGGGTGTTGCTGGAGTTTCACTTCAGACTCTCTGTTGACATGACAGCGGAAGAGAGAGACGGGCTTTTATTCCACCCCCACCCCCCTAACCCCCCCGTCCCGTCCCGTCCCAGCTTCACCTTATGTGTGATTGTTCTCTTCATGTCTTATCTCGTAGGTGATGCTCCTTTAAGCACCGATGGCAGTTCCAGGTGTCCCTTCTCCTTCGTCTGCTCCTCACTTGGACCACCGTGGCGCTCCGCAATCGTGCAGGAAGCTGAAGTGATCCTCCTCCAAGGGTTTTAGCTTCCTCAAGGACGTTTATGGAGCCACAATTGCGACAGATTGTATGTCTTTCCAACTTGGTTTCCCATCCTGGACAGCATGGATGCTCTGTTTGAATCCGGCTGACTGTCTCTCACCTCCTTTCCAAAGAGGGAGGGCGGGGGTCTGGTGCAGCGCCCCCTGCCCTTCCTTCCTTTTAGGGCGCCTTCATAAGGTATTCCTTTCAGCATTCCGTTTTCATGAAATCCTGCCAGAGCCTCAAGGAGGAGGTTTCCGTCCCTTGCCTGGGCGGGATGTCACAGGAGGAGGGACGCAGCAGGGCGCAGGTGTCCCAGTCCTACTATAACCCCGCCAACCCCGACGGGGACCCGACGGGCAAACTGTACAAGCGGGAAGGAGGCGGCAAGCCTTACTCCGTGTTAGTGGACAACAAAATGGCCACCAAGACGTCAGCGGATGAGCTCGGCGTCGGCGCTCAGCAGCAGTATTTCCGAGAGGGCGGGGCGGGGCAGGAAGTGCACACGCAGGGATCGCAGGAGGCCACCTCAGAGGAGACGGAGGACGACGACGACGAGGAAGAGGACGGCGAGGAGGGCGGAGAAGAGGGAGGAGGGTTCAAGCGCGAGCAGATCATCGTGGAGGTCAACCTCAACAATCAGACCCTCCATGTCTCCAAAGGGGACAACAAAGGTGGGGGTGCAGGGGATGACTCTGAGAGAGCCGGCAGTGAAGATGATGACGACGACGACGAAGAGGACGACGACGACGAAGAGGACAGTCCCGATGAGGAGGACGAGGATGAAGACGACGAGGAAGAGGAGATCGAAAGTCGAAGAACCAGGTCCAAACGGGTCCACCGAGGTGGCCCCGCTTTCGGTCAGCCACAGAGGAAAAGCCTCCGCACGGCTCTGAGCTCGCCATCCCCCGGGATGACCACCAGGGGGCGCCGTAAGCACGCAGAGGCGCCGAAGAGCCAACGGAGATCAGCCAGGTCGGCGCCGCCATCGTCCGCCGGCGCCCCGGCGGGGGCCAAAGCCGAAACGGAGGAGAAGGAGATGCTGGCGTGCGAGAAGTGCCCGCGGGTCTTCAACACACGGTGGTACCTGGAGAAGCACATGAACGTCACGCACAGGAGGATGCAGATCTGCGACAAGTGCGGCAAGAAGTTTGTCCTGGAGAGCGAGCTGGCCTTGCACCAGCAGACCGACTGCGAGAAGAACATCCAGGTAAGATCTCTAGCGCCCTCTTGTGATTCAGTTTATTTGAAACAAAATGGTAACAAAATAGCATGCATGCCTTCTGATCCTGTGACTGCATTATATTTCCAACCAGCAGAGGGAGCCAAAGTATAAGGAAATACTAATGCATTTCATCTCAGATCTTTGCAGATATTGCTCCTTATTTCTAATCTTCTGTTGTTTATTCTCCGAAGTGTGTTTCCTGCAACAAATCCTTCAAGAAGCTGTGGTCGCTGCACGAACACATCAAGATCGTGCACGGCTACGCGGAGAAAAAGTTCTCGTGTGAAATCTGTGAGAAGAAGTTCTACACCATGGCTCACGTCCGCAAGCACATGGTTGGTAAGTGACAGGGCACCATACCAAGCAGCTTTTTAGTTAACACCGGCCACAACATCAGGTACGTTCAGGTACATCGGGAAATATTGTAAATGGTTCAGTCTGCCGCCATCATACGTAATGGCTTAAGTCACATTTTAACACTTTTAAAGAAGCTAACTACTCATAATATTGACATCCTGAATTGGCACGCAAGTGTAAAAAGAAGTTAACACTTAGCTCTTGTGGTCAAAGTGAAGTTTTTGTGAGGTTTATTTTCCTAAAAATGCAACAACACAAGGTATCCCGTTTTATTCCCGCTCCAATATTGTTTGTATTCCGTACAGCTCACACCAAGGACATGCCGTTCACCTGCGAGACCTGCGGCAAGTCCTTTAAACGCAGCATGTCCCTCAAAGTCCACTCGCTCCAGCATTCGGGGGAGAAGCCCTTCCGCTGCGAGGTAAGGGTGTGTTCCGATAAAAGGCACCGCCGTGCGTTCTGATTTACACCGACCTCAAATGGATTCAGTTCAATTTGTAGCTTCATATTTTAGCGTGTCAGCGTCACATTCCGGGTTTGAATCAAGTCAGCTGGCATAGGCTCCAGCTTTGCCGTTGACCCCAATGAGGACAAGCACTCTAAATTGCATGGGTAGGTATCTAACTGGCGTGAAAACAATGGTGTTCACTGAGGGCGTTATTGCATCATATTTTGCTGTCGCTGCCGGCCTATTAGACTACAGCATGTCGCCCTCCCCGCCCATCTGTTTGTCATGTGACACGTATCTTCTTGACATGGCTGACCTGAAAAGCCCTACTGTCTCACAGCAAATCATAAAAAGAGGCACGGGTCGCCAATCTGGCATAAAAGTTTGGCCTTAAAAGTTTTATTTTCACGTTATTTGTGGCTGAACAATCCAAAACGTTGTGGAACATTTTCCTAAAAGAGTGGAATCTCTCATTACTGTAAAGGGGAAGTGGTGCGTCTCCATTTTTTGTCCTTCTTTTTTCACTTCCTGTATCATGAACAGGAATTTTGGCCCAACAACAACCCCCCCCCCCCCCTTTCTCCCAGGCTGCTGTGACCTTAAACAACCCATCTATTACAAGCTATTCTTATATACTATTTACCTGAATGGAGGTAAGTGTATTCAATAATAGTTCATGCAAAATAACAAAGTATTTTGTCCGGTGCTGGGATCAAGCGGCAGCAGCTGTACCATTACACCCCACCAGGGGCTGACAGGCGAGTGAGTGACTTTTGCTATTTTATTCTTATTCTACCTGAATGGAGGTAGGTGCATTCAATAATAGTAAATGCAAAATAATAGAATTTTGTCCGGTGTTGGGATCAAGCGGCAGCAGCTGTACCATTACACCCCACCAGGGGCTGACAGGCAAGTGGGTGACTTTTGCTATTTTATTCTTATTCTACCTGAATGGAGGTAGGTGCATTAAGTAATAGTTCATGCAAAAATAACAAAGAATTTTGTCCGGTGCTGGGATCAAGCGGCAGCAGCTGTACCATTACACCCCACCAGGGGCTGACAGGCGAGTGGGTGACTTTTGCTATTTTATTCTTATTCTACCTGAATGGAGGTAGGTGTATTCAATAATAGTTCATGCAAAATAACAAAGAATTTTGTCCGGTGCTGGGATCAAGCGGCAGCAGCTGTACCATTACACCCCAACAGCGGCTGACAGGCGCGTATGTGACTTTTGCTATTTTATTCTTATTCTACCTGAATGGAGGTAGGTGCATTCAATAATAGTTCATGCAAAATAACAAAAGAATTTTGTCCGGTGCCGGGATCAAGCGGCAGCAGCTGTACCATTACACCCCACCAGCGGCTGACAGGCGAGTGGGTGACTTTTGCTATTTTATTCTTATTCTACCTGAATGGAGGTAGGTGCATTAAGTAATAGTTCATGCAAAATAACAAAAGTATTTTGTCCGGTGCTGGGATCAAGCGGCAGCAGCTGTACCATTACACCCCACTAAGGGCTGACAGGCGAGTGGGTGACTTTTGCTATTTTATTCTTATTCTACCTGAATGGAGGTAGGTGCATTAAGTAATAGTTCATGCAAAATAACAAAGAATTTTGTCCGGTGCTGGGATCAAGTGGCAGCAGCTGTACCATTACACCCCAACAGCGGCTGACAGGCGAGTGGGTGACTTTTGCTATTTTATTCTTATTCTACCTGAATGGAGGTAGGTGCATTCAATAATAGTAAATGCAAAATAATAGAATTTTGTCCGGTGTTGGGATCAAGCGGCAGCAGCTGTACCATTACACCCCACCAGGGGCTGACAGGCGAGTGAGTGACTTTTGCTATTTTATTCTTATTCTACCTGAATGGAGGTAGGTGCATTCAATAATAGTTCATGCAAAATAACAAAAGAATTTTGTCCGGTGCTGGGATCAAGCGGCAGCAGCTGTACCATTACACCCCACTAGGGGCTGACAAGCGAGTGGGTGACTTTTGCTATTTTATTCTTATTCTACCTGAATGGAGGTAGGTGTATTCAATAATAGTTCATGCAAAATAACAAAGAATTTTGTCCGGTGCTGGGATCAAGCGGCAGCAGCTGTACCATTACACCCCACCAGCGGCTGACAAGGGGTGACTTCTTCATTTTATTCTTACTCTGCTGTTTTGTTTTGTTTTTTTTTTTACTTTGTGCTCCATGCCTCCTGGCAGCAATGTGCATCCTCTGCGCATTTGCCGTGAATGCACCCTACTTGGGCAAAAATAGGTCAAAAAGTTTTGAAACATTAAAGAGTTAAATATGTGCATTGAAAAGTTTAGAGAAGTTTATGTTCCCCACCCGAGGCGGTCTCAGCACCATGTGTGCATGGGTGGAGCCGCTCTAATTAAACACAGGACGTCATCGTGATCCGTAACATGTCATTACGTGCTTATTATAGCGCCATGTGTAACATCTAGGCCGCGCTCCACGGTGGGCTCGACTCTCGACCCACACTGCCCTGCCCGTGAAGGTGCTGGCAGACCTGACTGTGTGTGTGTGTTGTTTACAGAACTGTGACGAGCGGTTCCAATACAAGTACCAGCTGCGTTCCCACATGAGCATTCACATCGGACACAAGCAGTTCATGTGCCAGTGGTGCGGCAAAGACTTCAACATGAAACAGTATTTTGATGAGCACATGAAAACACACACAGGTGAGAAACCACATTCATGACCTTCTCATTGTTGGACTAAATTTGCTCCGGTCCGAGCCTCCAGTTGGGTTTCCTTCTTGGCTCACTTTTCATAGCCGCCGCCTTCTTTTTTTTTTTTTTTTTTTTACTCTGATTCAGAGTTCTGTCCCACATACTTTTTACTCATAAAGGAACATGTATTTTAGTCTGCCGTTTAACATCCCAAAATTCCAGGCACTAAACTAGTCGCTTTGTAAAGCCAAGCTTTCGCCGAAAATATATTTTACTTCACTTCAGATTCCCGTATTATGCAAAAGCGACTTTTCAATGATGTTGTAATAGTAATATGCGTCACTGGAATCTGTTTATGAGCACCAAACACGAGAAAATAGTCATAATCATCTCTGTGGGCGGCACGGTGGTCGAGTGGTTAGCGCGCAGACCTCACAGCTCGGAGACCAGGGTTCAATTCCACCTTCGGCCATCTCTGTGTGGAGTTTGCATGTTCTCCCCGTGCATGCGTGGGTTTTCTCCCACATTCCAAAAACATGCTAGGTTAATTAGCGACTCCAAATTGTCCATACGTATGTATGTGAGTGTGAATGGTTGTTTGTCTATATGTGCCCTGTGATTGGCTGGCGACCACTCCAGGGTGTACCCCGCCTCTCGCCCAAAGACAGCTGGGATAGGCTCCAGCACCCCCGAATGAATGAATGAATGAATCATCTCCCTACTTGTTTACTCCAGAAACCCCACTTCCTTATACAATGTGACCATCACGTTATTGTAGCATCACATGGCTATGCTAGTGTTGCTAACGTTTGTGTCGCCCTGTGCCACTTCTTCATGCTATGTCGTTGTATGTGACATGTGACATCTATTACATTGGACAGAGGTACAAAAGTGTATCAAATGCAGTATAACTCATCGGAATTAAAGCTGTAGACACAGCATTGTGTGAAATTAGCTTCCAACATGTAGTTTTGTTTTTATTCAAATTTTGGAGATTATCTGTAGATGGTTAATATGAGCTGGGAGCAAGAATAAACATGCTTCTTGTCCTTATTTCACCCACAATTTCCATGGTTTTCGGCGGGCATTGTAAAACGCTTGTTTGCATTAACAAACAGTAAAACACACACAACCTCACTAGCATGCTCTGCTAAACTAAGACTAACTCAACTAACCCGCTTGTGATTTATTTACCAACAAACAAAAGTGTTACCACTCAGGTAAAAACGTGGCGTTTTGCTGTCTAAAAGAGGAACGGAGGTGGGACATTGTCCAAGTGGACGTTGTTTTCTATAGTGAAACTAGTAATGAGAGGCTAGCGTAACACGAAGGAGGGCCGTACATACATGTGGCTTGTAATGACTAGCCGGACACATGCTGCTGGTTCCATCCCTCTAGTTTTCTCTTCCTTGCAGCCTTGCTATTTTTCTTAAACACACGCTGCTCTGTGTGCTGGCCCTCCCGTTTCTATTTGTGATGTCTAATTACACAATTCCTTTCCTGCCACTGCTGCCGCTGCAGGGAAACACCCAACCAAAGGCCCTGGAATAGTGGCTTGCAATGTTCTCTCACCGTCGATTCACACAGATCCTTTAAGAAGTTAAATGAAGATGGCCACATTTTTTTTTTTTTTTTTAATATTCAGCTGTTTTGTCGCAAATGCACAACACGGTGAGCGAAGGCGTTTAGAGAGCCCTCCATCAGCCGGTGGAGAGACGGCTGCGTGGGCGCCGGCAGGCACATTGAATAGCTGGCGTGGAGGAGGGGTTAATGAGAGTGGCGTTCCGTTCCGACTGTTCATTTTCACGTCTCCCTCAAAGTGAGAAGCGTAATGGCGTCCTGGCGAGTGGGCGGCTTATTAGCATGAGGATTAGCGTTAGACCACGGGGATGGAAATGTGACATTTCGTTTCAAATGGCTTTTTTTCTTAACAGTCAGTCAGCTGGGAAATATTGCAACAAAATACTTGAGAATGTTGAAATAAAAAATGTTGTGATATACTATAATCATTTATTTTATTGGCCAGGTTCAAATTTATGATGAAAAATCAAGTATATGCATGCGAGTATCTGTTAGAGATTGCTATATTTTAACTAAGACGATGCATTACTATCCAGAATATCTATACTATCTATACCAGGGGTCTCAAACACGTGGCCCGCGGGCCAAATGTGGTCCGCAGGACACTAGTTTGAGGCCCCCGCCTTCATATAAAAGTTTAATGTTAGTGCGGCCCACACAAGTTTGATATGTATGCTGTATGGTATCATGTACCCAGAAAAAATTATTACGTTTGATTAATGTTCATGTTAAAGGTTAAATAACTGTTAATAGTTATCCTCCCTATCCGTGTGGAAGTGGTAGGTTTTTGGCGATTTAAGTTTAAAGGAAATAACTTGAAGGCTATTGTTTAGGTCGCTAAGCTCTCTAGTTTGCGAGTTAGCATGCGTCTGAAGACACTGCAGTTGCGCAATATGTTGTAAATAGAAAGAGTATAAATGTGACTATAGTCGTGTTTTGTCATGTCTACAGGGCTCTAATAATGCTTTGTTCATTTTAATCTGGAAAAAATAATTTGTCTACCCACCAACTATATGTGGTTTCTTAAGTTTTTATTATTTGCCGTTTTATTATTATTATTATATTTTATATTTGTTATTTTATAATAATAATTATTTATTATTTTATTTTATATTTGTTATTTTATAAAAATTATTTATTATTTTATTTTATATTTGTTATTTTATAAAAATTATTTATTATTTTATATTTATTTATTTATTTATTTAGATTTTTTATTATATTTATTTATTACTGATTGATTGATTTTCTTCTTGATTTGTTTATTTATTTTTCATCTTATTTTGTGTAGAAAAATAAAAATTAAGATATTTGAGAACAGTGGAATGTTTTATCAGAGCTTTTCTTGTAGAAAATCGGAACCAAAGCAAAGTTTATTCATTTTTCTGTTTTAAATAAATGCATTTTCTCACCCAGACCCTAGCTCCAGTGGCCCCCAAGTAAATTGAGTTTGAGACCCCTGATCTATACTATCCATAATTTCTATAAATGTGTATGCTCTCCATTTTAATTCCATTGTTTTTGCAACCCCAAGTCACAATCTCTCAACCTCTTCACAGGAGAGAAGCCTTTCATTTGCGAGATTTGCGGCAAGAGCTTCACCAGCCGGCCCAACATGAAGCGCCACCGCCGCACCCACACGGGCGAGAAGCCGTACCCCTGCGAGGTGTGCGGCCAGCGCTTCCGCTTCTCCAACATGCTCAAAGCGCACAAGGAGAAGTGCTTCCGGGTCACCAGCCCCGTGGTCCTGCAGACCAGCGGCCAGCCTGTGCCTGTCGGCATCTTTGCCAACACCTTCTCCACCGCCACCACCACCTCCACCTCCTCGTCGTCTTCTGGACCCGGCCCCTCCACGGCCGCCCCGCCGGCCGCCAACAATACAGCCCCGCTGGCTCTCAGCCCACCAGGGGCGGCAATGCCCCCTCGAGGCCCTTTGGGACACACCTTCTCCCACGTGCAGATCCACTCGGCCTCCTCTCACCACCACCCCCAGCAGCAGCAGCACCTCTCAAACACGCCCCAACCCAACCTCCACACCCACCACCACCACCACCACCACCACTTGGCCGTACCCCCAGTCGCTCATCTGCCCCCTCCTCCGGCTCTTTTTAAGAGCGAGCCCCTGAACCACTGCGGGCATGAAGACGGCGCCTACCTGCACCATATGGCCCCCGCTGACAAGGGTCCCAGCGCCCCTCAACATCACTGAACTACCAAGCACACCTTCCACTCATACCACACCCCCTCCACCCCCCTATGCCTCAGCGTCTTAGGTCCTAACATGAACACACTCTTGGATGGCGCCCTCACAAGTGGACAGCTTGGTCCCCAGTAGGCGACGGTTTGAACCACAAAAGTCAATCCCTCGTTTTTACATTTTACACAAACTGGAGTCTTCTCCAACCTTCCAGCAAGTCCAGCCCAGTTTCCACTAAGCGGTCCGGTGCAGGTCACTACGTTTTTATTCCCAAATATCCTGATTGGTCGAAACAGAAATATAATACGATGGCGTTATACACACTGCTGTCCACTGATTGGTCGACTTAAGAATTCACACTTGGAGGTGTTTGCACAAGTTTATTGACATAAGAACGCCGTTTTATCCCGTTGTTTGTTCAGGTGTCTTTGGAGATGCAAAATACTAACCCTTGTTCTCGTCTCGTTGGTGGAAAAACGTTCATCTCCAGTAACGGCGTCATTTTTTATGTGTTTTTGGACACGCAAATCGCAACTTTTTGAAAGTTTTTTTTTTTTTAAGTTGCTATGCTAACCAAAAATCAACAAATGATAATGAGTAGATCAGCGGTTGCGGTAATATCGTATCTTTGTGATGGTCATGGGCCTTTTAGACAAGCGGGAAATTATTTTCCCTTTTTAATTGGAAAAATACCCATTGGTCGCGGGGGTGCTGGAGCCTATCCCAGCTGTCTTTGGGCGAGAGGCGGGGTACACCCTGGACTGGTCGCCAGCCAATCACAGGGCACATATAGACAAACAACCATTCACACTCACATTCATACCTATGGACAATTTGGAGTCGCTAATTAACCTAGCATGTTTTTTTTTGGAACGTGGGAGGAAACCGGAGTACCCGGAGAAAACCCACGCATGCACTGGGAGAACATGTAAACTCCACACAGAGATGGCCGAGGGTGGAATTGAACGCTGGTCTCCTAGCTGTGAGGTCTGTGTGCTAACCACTAGACCGCCGTGCATGACGAAAACAAAACATTCATTCATTCATTTTCTACCGCTTTTCCTCACGAGGGTCGCGGGGGTGCTGGAGCCTATCCCAGCTGTCTTCGGGCGAGAGGCGAGGTACACCCTGGACTGGTCGCTAGCCAATCACAGGGCACATATAGACAAACAACCATTCACACTCACATTCATACCTATGGACAATTTGGAGTCGCTAATTAACCTAGCATGTTTTTTTTTGGAATGTGGGAGGAAACCGGAGTACCCGGAGAAAACCCACGCATGCACGGGGAGAACATGCATACTCCACACAGAGATAGCCGAGGGTGGAATTGAACGCTGGTCTCCTCGCTGTGAGGTCTGCGTGCTAACCACTAGACCGCCGTGCATGACGAAAACAAAACATACCATCAAAAAATGTAATTGATTATGTCGCCTCTATTTGTTTACAAACGGGGTGCTGACATGGCGGGCGTTGGTCGCACTAATTACGTATGCGGGGTGCACATTGTGACCTAAGCTTCACTCACTCCGTCGTGGTGAACTGGACCGAAGTAGGGGTCCATTCAGTGGGAACGTTGGTTAATCATCATAGAGCCAGCTGCTATCACGTTTTTATTGGTGGTCCAATCCGCTCTTCCGGCTGTCCGCTTGTGATGATGTCATCCATTGTTTGTCATTCTAAGGGTGCGCTGATCAGATTCAAGCTAAACGTATACTTTTAATGTGTGTTTGACCATCAGACTGGTATTTTAGGACGTTCATCTTCATGGTTGGGATGGTTCTCAGCATTTATGAGTGAAAGAATTCTCTCTTATACAGTGGATGGTGGGTGGATTTTTGTTTTTATTATTATAATTATTATTATTATTATTATGACTGGAGGTCCCTCCCATAGCAATACTCACCCGTGGCGCCATGAAATGTCCCATGAATGTTGACGCTGGTTGGACCAGTCGTGCAAGAACACAGTGCCATCCGTTATGTAGTGTGACAGAAGGGAGAAGGTTTTATTGTTTTGTTTGTTTTTTAACTTTAAAAGGAAAAGGTTTTGTACGTGAGAATGTGATGTAAAAGTCATTTAACGGTGCTTTTCATTCCACAATTGCTTCGCTTCAAATTTTTAACACCCCCCGTTTAATCCACTTGAACGTCACACAGTCTTGTCGGGCCTGGTTCTTCTACGGAGAAAAAGAAACTCAGGTTTTGCAGGACTGTGCGGTGTCGCTTTAACTATCCATTACTGCCACTGTGAGGGTCCGTACATATGAGCCCCCCCCCTTCCCAATCAGGAAAAATATCCTCCACCGCTGCTGTCAGAGATGATACGGGTTACCATGTTGAAGCTGATTTAACATTCTCACTATCCACACCTGACCCACAGAGTTCCACCATTTGCTGTGTTAAGACTCTGGGAGGTTATTCCCGACCCTTTTTAGATCTGAATAGCCGGGTGAATGTCGCCTACGCAGAAGGATGTGTCGTCTTTTTTATGTTTTATTTTTTGTTTTTTTTTTATCAACAAAGCCCCGCCCCCACAGTGGATTTGTATGGACGAGCAAGTCAATCAAAACAATGTATCAGCCGATAAGGAGAATGTCGTCTCTGACTGTTATTTCCCGTGCAAAACAAAAGACACCATTAGATGTATTTTTTTTTTTTTAAAGCGATTCTATAGACCATGTCGCCCAGAATGCCACCCTTTTTACACAGCCAGCCCCCAACCCCCGTTTTTCTGTATTCTCACACATCAGCTTTGACTTTGGAGAACACTGACGGATTTTTTTCACCGAAGTGTCGGCTACCTTTACGTTTCCACTAAACTTGTTCGACCACTAAATTGTAGGTAACGCTACCTGTATAGTTTCCTTAAGCGTCTTGACGAGCCACACACCTTTTGCTACCAGGCGATTAGTCACATTTCTTAAGCTTTCTCCACTGATTTCGGATCAACATTAGCAATAAAAGTGTAGTTCCAGCCTCACTCTCCATGTTGCTTTAGTTGCCGTTTTTTAATTAGCGACGCAGGAAGCTAACAAGAGAATTAATTGAACAGAACCGTGCCGACCAACCGTGGAGCTACAGCAGAAGGATAAAACCCAAATTAATCGATTAATCGAAAAGACAAGCTTCAGATTAATTCATAATTTCTCCAACGATTTCGGATCAACATTGGCAATAAAAGTGTAGTTCCAGCCTCACTCTCCATGTCGCTTTAGTTGCCGTTTTTTAATTAGCGACGCAGGAAGCTAACAAGCGAATTAATTGAACAGAACCGTGCTGACCAACCATGGAGCTACAGCAGAAGGATAAAACCCAAACTAGTCGATTAATCGAAAAGACAAGCTTCAGATTAATTAATTTATTAATTCATTCATTTTCTCCCGCTTTTTCCTCACAAGGGTCGCAGGGGGTGCTGGAGCCTATCCCAGCTGTTTTCGGGCGAGAGGCGGGGTTCATTCCGTTTTTAATTAGCGACGCAGGAAGCTAACAAGCGAATTAATTGAACAGAACCGTGCCGACCAACCGTGGAGCTACAGCAGAAGGATAAAACCCAAACTAGTCGATTAATCGAAAAGACAAGCTTCAGATTAATTAATTTATTCATTCATTCATTTTCTACCGTTTTCACCCTGGACTGGTGGCCAGCCAATCACAGGGCACATATAGACAAACAACCATTCACACTCACATTCATACCTATGGACAATTTGGAGTCACCAATTAACCTAGCATGTTTTTGGAATGTGGGAGGAAACCGGAGTACCCGGAGAAAACCCACGCATGCACGGGGAGAACATGCAAACTCCACACAGAGATTGCAGAGGGTGGAATTGAACCCTGGTCTCCTAGCTGCGAGGTCTGTGCGCTAACCACTAGACCCGCCGTGCCGCCCCAGATTAATTCATAATTAAAAAAAATAGTTGCAGCACTACTCTATTGCTTTTTTTGGTCTTGTGCCTTGAGAAGATAGTTCTGAAAGGGAAATGGTGGCTGTGTGAAAGGGGACACGTTGGTGATAAAAATGGTCATGCCTTTCTGCTGGTTGCTGTATAAAAGGCACAGTGCCAGATATTCAACCGGAGCTGTTGTGTGATAGAAGCGTATAATTCCGTAAGGTTTGCACGCTTCAAAATGAATCCTGCACCTTTTTTTTTTATCCCGATTCTCACTGAAAACAAAATGGCTCCTTCTGGTTACCGTTTTTACTTCGCTACATTGAAGTAACAAAGCTAATAGTGGTCTTTTTTTTTGTTATTTGTTTTGAAACATATCCCAGATACTTACTATACCAAAAGCCGCCCCCCTTTTTGCCCCCAAGCCCCTTTTCAGTATTCAGCCTGAAGTGGTTCAAAATGGGTAGTTTAAGGCGCCTCCTGGATTGGACCTGCAGTTATTAAACCCGCTTGGATGATAGCTCGTCATCCCACTTGCAGTATGGCTCTTTGTCTCGTTTGATGCCTGTTCTGGGTTGTTTTTTTTTTTTATAAATGTGTGTATTCTCTGCACTTTAGCGCTGCGTGGGCGAGGCGCAGGGAAGCGATGGCTTGTGGAACAGATTGCAGTCCAGGCTGCGTGAGGAATGGTTGAATTTGAGTGGATGTTATTTTGTTTGTTTTTTTTTTTTAAATAGGCAAGGAAAGGAGGAGAATGCCAGGTTGAGGCGGGTGATGTGGAAGGGGGACCATAGCAAAACATAACTTTTCTTTGAATATGTGCAAAAATCCCAAAAAGAAATGTACTTTGGGATGGGTAGGGGAACAGTTTTCCGGTTTTCCTCCCGCTTCGCCGACCACACACTTTGCCCTTCCATGCTTTTATCCGCAATACTTTTTTTTTTTTTTTTTTTAAATCTGCATCATTTTTATTGAAATTGCCGGATGATGCTCCTCCTTTCTTTGCTTTCATAGAATGCACTTTCTACTAAAATTCTTGGCTATAGTTGCGAAAAAATAACATTGTATATTCTAAGATTCTAAGATGTTTTAAAGCAAAAAAAAAAAAAAAGAAACAGATAAATCATTATTATACTTCCCCTTCCTCCCACTTTGTATTTCTAACCACTTAATGTAGCATTAATGTGTATTTTATTATTATTATTATTATTGTATCTGGTACAAAATGTGCAGCTTTATAAGGTTTGTCTCTTTTTTTTTTTGTATGTTCTTTGGAGATTTGAGAAGTGAAACAAAGTTGGGCCTTTTTTTTTTTTTTTTTAAATAATGTACATTTAACTGACTGCTAACTTTAAGTAAAAACAAGTAGCCACGACTTTGCTTCTGTGCTTGACTTGATCCGGATCTTTTGGATGCCGACGGCGGCCCCGCCGTCAGGAGGGAATTGGGCCACGGGGGGCCTTCAACTAGGGTAACCTTCACAACAGCTCTTATCTCAAACCCGTGGCTATTTTCACCGGTTTTTAGGGTCGAAGGGTTTGTGGTTGTGGTTGCCATGCTTTCTACCCGCACGTGAGGTCCAAAGTTTTTATCTGCAGATGGTTTTTTTTTTGTTTATTTGTCCCCCCCCCCCCCCCCCCCCCCTCCTGATAGCCGATAAGACGTAGCGTGTACAGTATTGTGTTTCCAATCAGAGCCCTTGAGCAACTCCAACCTTGGACTGAACTTCTCCAACTAGGTCAGATATGAGTTTATTTATTTATAAAAGCATTATAAAATATATAAAAAATGTAAATTTATTTATATTTATTTTTAACTATCTTAGATGTCACATAGTATGTCAGTATTGTCACTATAATGTGCGGTGAGACGCACAAGCACCAGACTCGATCGCCGGAACAACAGGCTTTTATTGCAGGATTGAATTATCTCATGTGATGGAAAATTTTATATTTCACAGGTATAACTTAGGTTACACATTGTGTGAATTACTTTATTGCCTTTTGAAGAGCTTCGACATTTGCATCCGAGCACATCCTGCTGTCCCTTCAAAGATGGTGGCACAGCAGGAGGCTATCTGTAACCTGGGGTTAGGGGCAGTGTCGGAGGAGGTCATTCTTTGATCAAAGCTTTACCTTCATGGGACAGGGGACATCAAGAGGTCCCACCAAATGGTTGACCCTAGGAGGTTCTCTCGCATGGGTGTGACAAACGGTGCCAGAAGATTGGGTGTGTAGACTAACCCCCATACATGAGGGTGGCATTGGGGGAGTGACATGAATGTCTCTTTTCTATTGTAATGTAATTCATTTGCATGCTATGGAGTATAAAAGTTCCCGCCAAGAGACCACTCTTGGCCAGACACCTACAGACCGCCATGCATACTGTGTGTTGTCTGACCCCTTTGTTTTGCAAAGGTAATAAAAACTGCCAGAGCTATGTATTTATTTCAGGCATTCTCTATCCTACTTAGGATGATAGAAATTTTTTCCACAACAATTTTGGTGTCAGAAGTGGGATTCCTTGGCTGATTGGATCTGGACCTGTGGCGGACAGCGACTGATCATCCTGGAATTAATTTTTTCCTCCAGCCTCTCTGTCATTGACATTCAGAGATTTTGAGGGCTGCCCGTCCAGGACTCCAGACCATCACCACTGGAATCTCTTGTCAGAGTGGAACAACGTCTTGTACACGGTGAGAATGCTGAAATGAATGCTGGTCTGGCATTAGGTAACTATATACTCATAATATTTCCCATATGTACATTTGGTCACGTGTCACTGCAGGGCTGGCTGGTTGGGAAAAGGCTCAACACCGCTGCAGTGGCATATATCAGCAGGTAGAAGCTGAAATTAATGAGCAAAATTTGTTGATGGGTATGTTGAATCTGAAACCAGTTTTCAGAATTCAGCCATGCTCATGGACATACCTGCCATTCAATTTCAGGGTTGAGTACCGCTGTTAGGCAGGTAGAAGCTGAAATTAATGCTCAAAACTTGTCGATGGGTATGTCAAGGCTGAAACCAGTTTTCAGATTTTGGCCATGCTCATAGACATACCTGACATTGAATTTCAGGGTTGAGTACCGCCAAAGGGCAGGTAGAAGCTGAAATTAATGCTCAAAATTTGTCGATGGGTATGTCGAAGCTGAAACCAGTTTTCAGATTTCGGCCATGCTCATAGACATACCTGACATTGAATTTCAGGGTTGAGTACCGCCAAAGGGCAGGTAGAAGCTGAAATTAATGCGCAAAATTTGTCGATGGGTATGTTGAGGCTAAAACCAGTTTTTAGAATTCAGCCATGCTCATAGACATACCTGCCATTCAATTTCAGGGTTGAGTACCGCCAATGGGTAGGTAGAAGCTGACGTTAATTTATATTGACCTTCAGGTTTGAGTACCACCTTAAGCTTTTCCAATTGTAGCAGGAAACAATTAGGATTCGGGGCGACGGCCTCGTCTATGGGTAACTGTGCACAGGCAGTGACATTTGTAAATATGGGAAATCTGGTACACAAGCAACTATAGGTAAAAAACAAAAAAAAGAAAAGAAAAAAAATGGGGAAAGCATGCATAAAAAAAAAACACTAATATGGGGAACTTTTGAGAACAAGAGAAAGTGAGTTAAACAAAATAGATAAGTGAGATTTTTGTTGGGAAAAGTGGTGATAAGGGAAAAAAATCACATTGCATTGTTTAAAAGAAAAATAATTATTTGAGAGAAAATCAAAGAACATTCAAGAATTTTGTTTAGGGCATAAAAAAATAAAAATAAAAAAAAAAAAGAAAAATTTGGAAAAGGCTAAAAACCATTGAGGGCAGAGAGCACGGCTTGCAACTAAGACTTGTAATGATGATCGTTACATAGATGATGAAGATCTGCAACACACACTGACATGAAAAGAACAGACAAGACTTCTCAGAATAGGTCTTCCTTCTTTTTCTCCTACAGTGCCTCAGTGTCTCAGAGTGGACCATGATCTTGATCGCACACCTCCACCCTTGCTCTGCCAACAACCTGACAACAACATCCTGATACAACAACATGCACGATGAGTCCAATATCATCAGCCATGCCATTATGTCCAGTTTCATCTTCACCAAGACCTGAAGAAGATCCATCACATGAGCTGTGTTCTAACTACAAACGATCCCTTCCAGACATGTATTGTCACTCGTATCCAAACGAATGCTTAGCAAGTATCCTGTGACTGACGGTGGAGACCATGAGTGGGACAATGGTGTAAGGAAGGCGTGTGGGGAGGCCATAACAGCCCTGCTTGTGTTTAGTGAAGTTGTCCCACTTTCCCTGACAACTGAAGAGTTCTGAAGACGTTTGCTGACATGGTGTTCACGGTGACGACAACCACATCACCAGCCACTAAAGCGGAATGTGGCCGAATTAGAACTGGATGGATCTCATTTTTGACCGGATGGATCACACCTTTGATGCAAGGACAAGCCATGTACCAGAATCAATGGGTGGCAACAAATGGCCACCTGCAAGGAGGACATCCAGAGAAGAGACTGGGACAGCAATATGACCCTGGCATGTGCAGCAAAGGAGACTTTGGACCAAAGACTTGATGGAGGACTTTCTTAACAAACATGGTGGAAGGAAGCAAGGAGGTGGAGCGTGATGGGATCATGGCTACTCTGACTCAACTGATGCCAAGGATGATACTGAAGTTGACAGTAACACACACACACATACACATCCATATGCTCTGTCCTTTTCTTCCTTTTGTTTAGAGTCTTGGCTTAAATCAGCCCCTCTTGCTGATAACTATGTAGAATATGATCTACTTCTCTCTTTAAGACGTAGTATACCAAATATGGCAAGGTTATTTCTTTTCCTTTCTGATGAAACACACTCACTAAGAGTGACAAATTCCTAACCTCTCCAAAGTTGAATGGCAATTATGTTAACTTTGTTGGCCAATCAGGTGAAATGGACCAAAGACAAGTCACCATTGGATTTTCTGTTGAAGAGAAAATTCAACTTCAAAAATTAAGTTTGTTGGCATATGGTGCAAATGACCAAATGGCCTATTTTCTAATTCAGATGGAGGTGAAGTTGTAAAAACTTACACTGACCCTGATGTTCACACTTTGGTGAAGCAAGATGCCAATCAGCTGTATGCATATCAAAGGAAGATGCAAACTGGTGACATGAGTGCTCAACTGGTGGAGGAGGTTAAGAATGTACTTTCTCACACGCACACACACACACACACACACACAATTAATGCAAATTGATGCTCTGCAAGGTCTTCAATGCACATCATACCTTTCTATGGTGATGAGAAATTTGATAAAAGATATTGACATAGGGATAGCTGCTTAGGGAATGTTTATCTCACAAATATTTTGTTCTGGGCATAAGTGCTGCCTTGATGCACATTTGGGTTACTCAGGTACTTTTTTTTTTTTTTTGACGTCATGATTCCATTCCTCATGGGTCTCTATCTAAAAGAGACACAGTGACAAATGGAATAATATGGGCCTTTTTGTACAAGCATGCTATTCTACATTCGATTGGGAATGCAAAAACAATTTGTTAATTTATTACAGTCCGCAATTGGATTTTTTGAAAAGTGTTTTCGGCAAAAATACACTCAGAAAGGACTGTCCAGCTGGTTTTTCATTGTTGTGTTGTCTTGTTTGTCTGTGTGAGAGTGAATGTGAGGCTGAAGCCATCCCTGACCATCACTTTGGGAAAGGGAAACAAATGTATTGCAATACAGAACAAACCCAATGATTAGTTTACTAATAGACGCATGCAAAGAACATATTAGGCTTTTCTGCTCTTTTAGCATCAATAGGCATAAATTAAATCTGCTAAAATGTAGATAGTTAATTTAGGGTATGCAGAACCTTCATCTAAAAATTAGCTATTCCAAAAAAGGCCTTGTAAATTAGGACAATCCGACTTTCAAAGGAATTTGGACCTTTTAAGTGTTGCAAATGACATCCTGACATGACGACTATGAGTGCGACACATCAACAGCAGGGTTCTTCATGGGGGACAGTGGACTGTGACTAAAATTTTTATTGACTGAAATTTAAATGTGATTGTTCTTTCAGGGTTGTTCTTGTGTTGTGGAGAGACATCAACTACTATGAACTATTCCAGCCTAACCTTCATTGTTCCACATTAGGAAAGCACATTCTCCTGGAGGAGGAGAAGACAAATGTCATATGTGGCCGAAACATGACATCTTTTTTGTTGTAAACTGTTTAACAGTACTAACATGTATTAACATTAACACTGTAACACTTGAAGTCATTCACACACCTGGCAGGGTGTGTCATCATTTTAACTTCAGTTTGTTCCACAGGACACTTCTTCAGGATCCACAGTTTGAATTGTTGAACTTTTGTTTGATGTGTCCAGCTTCACAGATTACTGTTTTCAGATAACCATCATTTGATTTTACAGGGAACTGCCAATGCTTTTGGAAGTTGACACATGGGAAGTACATGTGTCAAAAGGGGGGAAAATATCATTTTGTTGAGTAATCATTGTTAAGAATTGGACATGATATATTATTTTTTGCTAGAATTGTTTTCTCCAAAACCAAAGTGAGTGAAACAAAGGTAGGTATGAGTTCTAACATTAGAGGTTGATAATGATCAGTGATCAACAGTGTCATTGACACTCCATTGATTGCACAACACACTGAAGACTTTGGTAAGTTACTGTATCTTGTTTTTTCTTTACTATACTACTGTATTTGGTACTTTGCCTTCCATAGTGCCAATGGTCATGCTAATGAGAGCAAATGGTTCATTGAAACCCAAATTTCCAGCTGTGAGCAAGGAACACTACTACAGTGTGACAATGTCCATCTTAATGCAAATTCAGACCAGATGGTGTGTTGGTTTAAATTCAGTGAAACCTTGTGTTGTTTGGCAAAAACTTAAATGCAGAGCTGGATGTTAAAATTAAAGTTAAAATAGATATTGGTGGCATGATGGAAGAGTGGTTAGCACTGCTGTCTCACAGCAAGAAGGTTTGAGAACCTTTCTGTGTGGAGTTTCACGTTCTCCTCATGCTTACGCTGGCTTTCTCCTGACAATTTGAAAATTTTAAGGCTCATTTACAATTGACGTCAATGGCCAAAATATGAACAAAGTGTCGTATTCAGTCAGACACTACATGATGGTTGCCTACTGCTCTTAGGTTGCCTACTGTTCTCGAGATTAGTCATGTGTAGAGAACACATCTGACATGTATGACGTAGATGTAAAATGTTGTGTTGCTCATTAATTTCTTTCTATGTTCTTGGTGGGTGTCGAGTGACCTGACATCTGTTGGCCCTGGGGGCCATAGAGAGGACGTGTTGGAGTTCCAGCAGAGGGAAGACTCCACTGTCAGCGTGGTCATATGAGAGACCTGCACACAGATCGGTCAAGACAGAAAGACACTACCTAAACAGAATGGAAGAAATGTCCATGACGCACTCAACCTTCTCAACTGCGTGTTTGGATGGAGTCCACGAGTTTGCACCGCAAACTCCGGCAACCTAAGAACGAGTGCTTCAATCAAGAGGACTGGCTGGCTGACTGACTGATTGAATACAACATGGTAGAACAACAGCAAGCCATCAAAAGAGGCACAAGGACTTTGACATGATTCGCCAATCTAACATCTCAAATCATACACATCATGTTTACCACATCGTTGATGTCATACGGACAGCATCTACCACAAAAGTTGAAGACAAACACTTTAAGACACCTGGACATCCATTCGTCTTTTTCCCATGTCGCTTATTCTCACTGGGATTGCGGGTAGGCTGGAGCCTATCCCGGTTGACTTTGGGCAAGAGGATGCACTGACTGCCAACCAATCACATGGCAGACACCAAATATCAAAATGAACTGACTGTCGATCAACACCTGCACCATCTATCACAACAATTGAACACATTATAACACAGTTTTCCACATTCCTAACTTTCATGATGATTAATTTACTGACAACCCTGATCTGATGTTTGTTTATCTGTAAATGTACTGTAATTCGTGATTAATTAATAATCAAAAGGGAGGAGTGTGATGGAAAATTTTATATTTCACAGGTATAACTTAGGTTACACATTGTGTGAATTACTTTATTGCCTTTTGAAGAGCTTCGACATTTGCATCCGAGCACATCCTGCTGTCCCTTCAAAGATGGTGGCACAGCAGGAGGCTATCTGTAACCTGGGGTTAGGGGCAGTGTCGGAGGAGGTCATTCTTTGATCAAAGCTTTACCTTCATGGGACAGGGGACATCAAGAGGTCCCACCAAATGGTTGACCCTAGGAGGTTCTCTCGCATGGGTGTGACAAACGGTGCCAGAAGATTGGGTGTGTAGACTAACCCCCATACATGAGGGTGGCATTGGGGGAGTGACATGAATGTCTCTTTTCTATTGTAATGTAATTCATTTGCATGCTATGGAGTATAAAAGTTCCCGCCAAGAGACCACTCTTGGCCAGACACCTACAGACCGCCATGCATACTGTGTGTTGTCTGACCCCTTTGTTTTGCAAAGGTAATAAAAACTGCCAGAGCTATGTATTTATTTCAGGCATTCTCTATCCTACTTAGGATGATAGAAATTTTTTCCACAACACTCAACACAAGGCTGTACCCCACGCCATCGTAAGACAACCCTGAACCCCAACATCACTTCCTGGTCCCCTATAGCACCTGCATACAATTGCAACAACACACACCCGTATGAGTACTGTAGTACTAGTACTTTAAATGGCATATTTTGTTATTGTGTCGACTATTTTGGAATGTAAAGGTGTATATAGGGTTGTTATTTCATATCTAGAGGGCTCTAATAATGTTAAACTGTATTTAGGCCATTAATAGTTATCCGATAAATGAGGTATTACAGTACTAGTTGTATGCGGTGTAACTCGGGTGTTGTGGGTGGGCTCCAAATACATGCTAATAGTTATCAGCAAATAGTAATACCAGTTCCTTTTGACCCAACTAAATATGGCGGATATGACAGCACCCTTATTTTTCCCCATCAGTAACCCAACCCGATGCCGTTGACTGACAAGCCGTACTTTTCCAGAAGAAGTTCCACAGTGCAGGTAACGATGATGGCATTTCCCGCATGACCTGATGATGGAACACCTTCACAAACGTGTGTTCTCTCGCTGTAGGTGAGTCCCAAGTGCGCCCATGGGGGGGGGTTTGGAGAGGCGTGATTCAGCGGCGGCGAGTGGGCGCTCGTGTACAAAAACAGAGGAGATAATAACACGCTGTCGAAACATCTCCCTGTTGGCTGTGGATACAGTCACCGAGCCAGCTGTGAGCTGTTAGGCATGGAGGTGAGGAGGAGGAGGAGGAGAAGGAGGAGGGCATGCGTGGTAAGAGGAAGATAAGAGAAGGAGAAGAATAGGTGGAGGCGGGGGTTCTTTTCATGCTGGCTTTTTGAAGTGGGGGTCTTGCCAATCAAGCTGCGTGTGCACCAGAAATAAGCGAGGGAGGAAGCATCGCAGGAAGCATGATCATGAACTTTTGAAGACGCTTCCTGTTGAGGTGAAGGGAAGTAGCGTGATGGCACACTGGCCCGTATTAACACGGAACGCTGGCACGGAAAGCTCTTCTCAAGAGGCAAAGATAGTTTGGGCGTCCATTTGCAGATTTAGTAATTTCTGGTTTGATGGCACTATCTGCAGGAGAAAGCGCCGCAGTTATGAATCCAACATAGGGCATTGAACTGCACATCTTGTAAACGCAATACTGTACAGCACAGTATGTTTACACACCATTTGTATTTATTGTACTGTGTACACTATCATAACCCTATTTATACACCAGTATTCCAATCTAATCTAGTTAATACACAACCTGAGATAGTATATTGTGTATACTCTATAGTGGTTTTATTCCCGGCCATCTGGGTACAAGCTTTTTGAACCTGAAAGTGTGTGTGTGTGGGGGGGGGGCATGGTATATTCGAGTCTATCTGAGCTATTGTAGTGTAAAATCTGTGTGTATGGCAACCCAATGTGTACCCTCGAGTCACTGTTGTTATATCCTGCATGGGGTGTATACTCAGCTGGTCTGGTATATACCATTTATATTCCCATCTGTAGTCAGTTATTATTCCATATTTGTTCATATGTTTTTTTTATGATGACGAGGTATATTCTGAGCTAGTCCAGTTTATACCTATAGGGTCTTTTTTTATTATTATATACAATTTATAGTCAGTGATTATTGAGATTATACCTAAAGGCAGTGGCGTCACAAGGCCTATTTTAGGGGGCTAAAATGGTCTTAAGCCCCCCTAAATAATTTGATATTTTTATTGATTTTTTTTTACAAAACAAATTTATATAATAGGGCAAGAATAGGAGTTAAAAAAATAATAAATCATTAATTTATTATTTATAGTAGTAATATTCAGAAGAAGAAGAATGATGATAGTAATAATAATAGGCTAATTAATATTATAATAATGATATAATTTATATTATATATTTTTTTAATTATTATTATTATTTTATTTTATTGTTTGTTTTTTGGATTTCCTAATGGTAATGGTTGTGTTGCATCTCCAGGGGGTGAGAAGAATGATGATAGTAATAATAATAGGCTAATTAATATTATAATAATGATATAATTTATATTATATACATTTTTTAATTTTTATTATTATTATTATTTTATTTTATTGTTTGTTTTTTGGATTTCCTAATGGTAATGGTTGTGTTGCATCTCCAGGGGGTGAGAAGAATGATGATAGTAATAATAATAGGCTAATTAATATTATAATAATGATATAATTTATATTATTATTTTTTTTAATTTTTATTATTTTATTTTTATTTTTTTATTGTTTGTTTTTTGGATTTCCTAATGGTAATGGTTGTGTTGCATCTCCAGGGGGTGAGCCCCCGAGCCCCCCCCCCCCCCCCCCAGAACCTAGTGACGCCCCTGCCTAAAGGTACTGTATATTCCCCATAATACTATTATAATGCTCTATGTTGTATTTATGTGCTATAGTCCACTGTCGTGTTTGTTCCAATGTATTTATTCTGGTTTTGTTATGTTACTATGCTGGGGTACATTAGCTAGTACACCAGGTTTAGCTCATTTTAGGCTTGGCCTGTTTATATTGTGGGCTGACTAGACCCAGTTTTTTACCCCAGGGTACAGGTCTGACCAGTTTCTAATGTGATATTGACAGAAAGGGTATGAGGAAGTGCGGTCTTTCTGTATTATGCCGTATATTTGAGTCGTGAGCGCGCGCAGCCGCAGAAGCAGCTCTGTCATTAACTGGGCGGACTCGGCGCGCTCACGAGGCAGCGGCGGCGGCGGCGGTGGTGCGTTCGCGTGTCGCATAAAAAGCCGAGTAACACCGCCTTTCCTTTCAGTGCGACTGGACCGAACCATTAAACGACGATCCCAACCAGCAGAGGTGACGCAAGTATGTGTTTAATGTTACCTTTCTGTACAAATATCTCATAAATCAGCTGTTTTTTTCTGTTGATGTTTTTATAAGAAAGTAGGTCAAATACCTGTGTGACGTTGACGTGTGTTCGACACGACAAAGCTCTTAATTGTCAATTACAAATAAATTGCTCTTTAATGTTGACACAGTGTAGCCATTGGTTGCTTTAGCGTTGACTCCTTATTTTACAATCATCATGTTTCATCATAAGGGCTTGTATATGACTTTTTAAAAAAACTTTATTGACACTTCACCTTTCCAAAAAATAACAGACCCTGGCTGGGTGCTCCATGTGATCCACTTCCACGCACCAACACACCAAAAAGGTGAGTAAAAAAAAAAAAACACAGACGACTGCATGGTCACTTCATTAGGTACACATGCACCTCCTATCAAATGTGATATTTTTACTGATAATAATAATATAATAATAATAATAACTGATAATACTCTGTTTTTGTGTTTTATGCAACCAAAATATTAGAAACACCTCCCATAGTGATACACCATTCCGCTAGTACGCACGTATGCATGCAGGTGTACCTAATGAAGTGACCCTTCTCTTTTACAGTGGTCTCCAACATGTCGCCCCTGAGCTGCTTGTAGCTCGCCAAATGATGTACATTAACTTTGACTGTTTTTTTTTTAATGGAAAAAAAAGATTGCAGATTGCGTTTGATCGAAAAATGGCGGCTTGTCGTTGTGGTTTTTCAGCATTTAGGCGGGAGATGATGTAATATTTTCAAAAGTTTGCGTCTTCAGAGAACTAGCGTGATGCAGGTTGGAGACCCTTGTTCTGTTATGGTGGTACTCAAACTGTTTATGCTAAGTATCGGATGTGGAGGTATAGGAACTACTGTGACTACCACTGTGTGGAGCTTGCGTGCCATCAGTGGCACTTGTGCCACAGTTTGAGAATCGGCGCTCTCTTGAAATGATATTCAAATGGGACTTCTCCACATCCCTTCCTCTCCAGAAGACCCCCACTTCACCTTGGGATGCAGAAGAAGACCACTGCGGCCGCCACCGTGCATCATTAGACAGTCATGGGGGACTCGTTCTTCAACTGCTGTTATTTCCCACCTCACCCCCCAGGCGAGGAAGAGCTCCCCGGGTCCCGAGTGCACAACGACAGCAGGATGGCCTCCCACCCGGGTCACATCCCCCCGAACAAGCGCTTCCTCATCATCTTCGACTTTGACGAGACCATCGTGGACGAGACCAGCGACGACATGGTGGTGCAGACCGCCCCGAGTCAGCACCTCCCCAGCTGGCTGAAGGACACCTACCAGCCGGGCCGCTACAACGACTACATGCAGCGTGTCCTGGCCTACCTGGCCGAGCAGGGCGTCACCGAGAGCGACATACGCGGGGTCATGGAGAAGTTGCCCGCCACACCCGGCATGCTCACGCTCTTCCAGTTCCTCCGCAACCGGCCCTCGCACGACTTCGAAGTCATCCTGGTGTCGGACGCCAACACCTTCTTCATCGAGTCGTGGCTGAGACGCGCCGGGGCGCGACCCCTCTTCCATCGCATCTTCAGCAACCCGGCCACCTTCAACAGGGACGGCCGCCTGGTCCTGAAGGGCTTCCACACCCACGAGTGCCAGCGGTGCCCAGAGAACATGTGCAAGCAGGCCATCATCCGGGAGTATGTGAGTCGCCGTACGCAGGAGCGAGGACGCCCCTACCAAAGGGTCTTCTACGTGGGGGACGGAGCCAACGACTTCTGCCCGGCACTCGCACTGGGGCCCCGGGACGTGGCCTTCCCGCGGCGAGACTTCCCCATGCACCGACTCATCACGGAAACCCACGAGTCCATGCCGGGGGAGTTCAAGGCGGTGACGGTGCCCTGGACCACCGCGGAAGACGTGGTGCAGCGGCTGAGGAAGATAGTGACCGAGTAGGGAGGTTCAGTGGCAACTTTGAAGGCAATAATTATATTAACGTCGTGCAAAATGTTTTCAATTCAATTACTTTTCACAAAGTGCACTTTTCCATGTACTAATCTCTGCAATATTCTTCAAGAAGGTGCTTTATCTTGAAATGTACTGTATGTCTTTTTATGTCGGAAGTCTTTTTGTGTTTACTCTGTTGGAGCAAACTATTACCAGCAAAAGGAATAAAGCCATCAACTGAATCGTTTGTGTGTGTTTGATTTATGACAACTCAGCAGATATACTGTTCATTAAATATACTGTAAGTGGACAAACTTTGGTCTGTCAGCTGTATAAAAAAACCACTATTGTTGTTGTAGGCAATTACGATGTACACAGGGCGTTATAACCTGTAAACATGTACATCTGGCGCCATCTGACGGTCAAATTAATGCTACTGCTTTTTGTACGACGTCCATATCGTGGGCGGTATTTCTAAACGGTGTGTTGCGCATGTGCAGTAACAACTGACTTATCAAAAACCATGTCCTAATAGTAATTTCACTAAATGTAAACACGTGCTGATTCCTCCTTTGTTTTACCAATTTCGATAGAATGTCTTCAAGTGTTCCGGTTTTAGTAAGGAAGTATTATAAAATGCAAAAAATACATATACAAAACGTACAATACATACAGCTGACTGTATCTTTGGGTGGAAGCATTTCTGAATTGCAGTCTACTAAGTGGCCACCACGTGCCGACGGGGGCGACAGTGAGCCAGTTATTTTTAAGCTCGTCCGCACTTTAAAACAGTAGAATAAGAGCAAACCGGAAGTAGCGGCTCTCGCGCATGGCGGTAGTTGAAAATTATAAAAGGTTGCAACACAATCAAATTACTTCTATATTGTTCGCAAAGGAATACGTTAGTGCTTCGTTATAACAGACTACAGGTGAGTAATTTGTCTACTATTTGGGCAACAATTCAACGCGGTGAGAATACATGTTTGAAGTCGCTCCGCAATAACGTAACCTGGACGTTGTAGCCTCTTGCCATTCATTCTTTGCCTGTTTAGCTTACTAGCATGCTAATACTTTTAGAAATGTTTGCTTAATAACGCAGCGCAAAATTAAAACGCAGACCCCTCTAATATGCAATAATAATCGAGCTTATTTAAATAGTGAATATCGTCACTGTCTGTGGTATCGCAACCTTGCAAGCTAAGTTAGCATTAGCTACACTACAGAGTTCAATGGGCTAGTGACGCTAATCGATGTGAGGTCACGAAATATTATATATTATACGAAAATTATATATTAAATCACGAAAACTTATATATTATAATATAAGTTTATTATGTTACGTGATCAGATTATTCTTATTGATTAATTATCGGCATTTCAGCTCACAACACATTGTAACAAAACAGATAGCAAAGATCATAAAAGGCTTTGCGAACTTGTTGACAGTGTGCTGCTTCATACACAACCTTTTCCTCAGTTCTCTACGAAATGGAGGCTGATCTGTACGACGAATTTGGGAACTACATCGGTCCAGAGCTGGACTCTGATGACGACGATGAAAATGATCTGGATGCGGAGGACAGAGACGTTGATGAGGTACCACTCCCCATATTTATTTACTAATATTTTATCTGATAATGTCACACACCAATGCAGGTTATTTATTATATAACTCTCCTCTGACAGGGAGATGAGAATGATGACGACGAGCCGGCTGATGCCGATGAGGACGTCCTTGGCATGGAGGTGGTCCTGCATGAGGACAAGAAATACTACCCGACAGCAGAGGAGGTCTACGGGCCTGAAGTGGAAACTATCGTCCAAGAGGAAGATACGCAACCTCTTACAGGTGTGTGATGAAGAAAAGTAGCTTTAGCTTCAATACTAAACTTCAACGCATGCTAATTTTTCCCCATCAGAGCCCATCATCAAGCCAGTGAGACACAAGCAGTTCACCCTGATGGAGCAAGAGTTACCCGCTACCGTTTACGACATGGAGTGAGTGATCTTTTCATTGCGTTTGTATAATCTTTCCTGCTTGTTGTGTTGCATTAATTAAGTGGTATTTTAATCCCTACCAGATTCCTTGCAGACTTGATGGACAGTCCCGAGCTGATCCGTAATGTCACTCTGTGCGGTCACCTCCACCACGGCAAGGTTAGATTTCTTCCCTGCCCATTTCCGTCTGTGTCCTTTTTCTGGAAGTGCTCCATGGCGTTTTACCCGAGGAAACATATGCTTCTCAAGATCATCACAATCTGAGCTCATAACATATCTGTCCTTTTTTTAAATGACTTCATAAAATGTTTCAACCTTATTCAGACCTGCTTCGTGGACTGCCTGATCGAGCAGACGCACCCAGAAATTAGGAAAAGGGATGACATAGATGTGAGTGCGCTAACAAAGATAACTCAACATTCATTCAGGACTAAAATGACTGCTCTCCAACACGACTCTTGGCTTTTTCAGCTCCGCTACACCGACATCCTCTTTACCGAACAGGAGGTGAGCGCTTTCTTATAAACACCAGCGTTACACATGTCAACAAACAAAATATATTTAGAATCTGCAATAATTCCTAATATAAAGGGTATAAATAGAAGCATTTGGCTGATTATATCATGTGTATGTTTCACAGCGGGGGGTTGGCATCAAGAGTACCCCCGTCACAATGGTGCTGCCCGACTCCAGAGGCAAATCCTACCTGTTGAACATCATGGACACGCCAGGTATGCGTCTTCTTTTGCACGCGTGTTCTCATTTTGTGGCGAGACAACAGAAAGCAAACACTCTTGTCCCCTAAAGGTCACGTCAACTTCTCTGATGAGGTCACATCCAGCATCCGCATCTCAGACGGCATCATCCTCTTCATCGACGCGGCGGAAGGAGTATGTTTTTTTGTCATCGTGTTCCAATATGAGCGAAATAAATGTGCGTTTTATTTGTTTGCAGGTGATGCTGAATACCGAGCGACTCATCAAACACGCCGTCCAGGAGCACATGGCCATCACCATCTGCATCAACAAAGTGGACCGGCTCATCGTGGAGCTCAAACTACCCCCCACGGACGCCTACTACAAACTTCGCCACATCGTTGACGAGGTCAACGGGTTGCTCAGGTAAAATTCCCAGCAGCCCCATGGAGACAGAGAAGCGACTTCCTGTTCTGAGTGTGTGTTCACTTGTCCCACTTCCTCTCTCAGCACGTACTCCACTGACGAGAACTTGGTGGTTTCTCCTCTCCTGGGGAACGTCTGCTTCGCCAGCTCGCAGTACAGCATCTGCTTCACCCTGGGGTCCTTTGCAAAGATCTATGCGGATACTTACGGTGCGACAATACACCCAACGAGCCTGTTTTGTTCTCGCTAAATGCACCCCTCTTAGGAGTGTGTGTTTTTTTGCAGGTGACATCAACTACACCGAGTTTTCCAAAAGACTCTGGGGGGACATTTATTTTAACCCCAAAACGTGAGCTTTTAAGCAATGTTAGACATTAAGATGTTTCTAATGCCACACCCGCCTTCATTATTTTGTGTTGCATTTCATCCCAGACGCAAGTTCACAAAGAAAGCTCCCAATAGTAACTCTCAGCGCAGCTTTGTGGAGTTTGTCCTGGAGCCTCTCTACAAAATCCTCTCACAGGTAAGAATGCACCAAAAAAAATGGATCAATGTTTATTTCCCTGAAGTGCCAATCAAGACTGTTTGTTTAGGTGGTTGGAGACGTGGACACGTCCCTCCCCAGAGTCCTGGACGAGTTGGGGGTACACTTGTCCAAAGAGGAACTGAAACTTAACATCAGGCCGCTGCTGAGGCTGGTGTGTAACCGCTTCTTTGGCGAGTTCACCGGTATGCCTCTTTTTAGTTTATTTAGCTTTTTTTTATAGAAAGCAACATTATACAAAATGGCTCCTTTTTCCGCCCTCTGTAGGCTTTGTGGACATGTGTGTGCAGCACATCCCCTCACCACAGGAAGGCGCTCGGAACAAGATAGAGCACACCTACACCGGAGGTCTGGACTCGGACCTGGGGGAAGCCATGGCTGAGTGTGACCCTGAAGTGAGTGAATCCGCCAACCGCAGTCATTCCACTTGAAAGACTTCCACATCCCAAATTGTCATCCTTATCCCCTCCTCGCCTCCATCAGGGTCCTCTGATGTGCCACACCACTAAGATGTACAGCACAGAGGACGGCGTGCAGTTCCACGCATTTGGCAGGGTGCTGAGCGGGACCATCCAGGCGGGCCAGCCAGTCAAGGTCTTAGGAGAGAACTACACCCTGGAGGATGAGGAGGATTCCCAGGTCTGCACCGTGGGCCGGCTCTGGATATCAGTCGCCAGGTACGCTTTGAGGATTTGGCCTCATTTTTCTGACAATTAAAGGTCAAGGGGCTGATTTTTGTTAAATCTCATCCCTTCCACTCGTTTTTTAAAGATACCAAATTGAAGTCAATCGAGTGCCTGCTGGGAATTGGGTCCTTATCGAAGGATGTGACCAGCCCATAGTCAAGACTGCCACCATCACGGAGCCCAGAGGGAATGAAGACGTGAGACTGGACTTTCTTCACTTCTATAAAAAAAAAAAAGTTTGCCCGTTTGATGTGTGGTTCACTACTATGACTCTATCTCCAGGCTCAGATTTTCAGACCATTGAAGTTCAACACGGCGTCCGTGATAAAGATTGCCGTGGAGCCCGTCAACCCGTCAGAGCTGCCCAAAATGTTGGATGGACTCAGGAAGGTCAACAAGAGTTACCCCTCCCTCACCACCAAGGTACATCAATACCAATATCAGTTGCACTGACACTGACATGAATGCTGTTAGAATCTGTGGTAAAACAGATCAATACTGCCATGCCTTTTATTTTGAAGCTTACTTTGCACTGAACAGGAAGTAACACTTTTTTTAACCAAAAAATTAAAATACCACAACCAGCAGCGAGCATATATTACTAATGGTGTTTTTTTTTTATTATTGAGTTGAAAAACTGTAGTAAAACAGATCAATACTGCCATGTCTTTTATTTTGAAGCTTACTTTGCACTGAACAGGAAGTAACACTTTTTTTAACCAAAAAATTTAAATACCGCAACCAGCAGCTAGCATATATTACTAATGGTGGTGTCTTTTTTTTGGAATTGAGTTGAACTACAGAAAAACTGTAGTAAAACAGATCATGCCATGTCTTTTGTTTTGAAGCTTACTTTGCACTGAACAGGAAGTAACACTTTTTTTTTTTACCAAAAAATGTAAATACCACAACCAGTAGCGAGCATATATTACTAATGGTGGTGTCTTTTTTTTTTTTTTGTAATTGAGTTGAACTACAGAAAAACTGTAGTAAATCAGATCAATACTGCCATGTCTTTTATTTTGAAGCTTACATTGCACTGAACAGGAAGTAACACTTTTTTTTTTAACCAAAAAATGTAAATACCACAACCAGCAGCTAGCATATATTACTAATGGTGGTGTCTTTTTTTTTTTATTGAGTTGAAAAACTGTAGTAAAACAGATCAATACTGCCATGTCTTTTATTTAGAAGCTTACTTTGCACTGAACAGGAAGTAACACTTTTTTTTAACCAAAAAATGTAAATACCACAACCAGCAGCTAGCACATATTACTAATGGTGGTGTCTTTTTTTTGTAATTGAGTTGAACTACAGAAAAATTGTAGTAAAACAGATCAATACTGCCATGTCTTTTATTTTGAAGCTTACTTTGCACTGAACAGGAAGTAACACTTTTTTTAACCAAAAAATTTAAATACCACAACCAGCAGCTAGCATATATTAGAATGGTGGTGTCTTTTTTTTTTTTAATTTGAGTTGAACTACAGAAAAACTGTTATGCGCGTGAGTTGAACGTACACACACACACACACACACACACACAAGCAGCCTCGGACAGGCGATGAGCAATTTACATTCATGTTACAATAAGGCATACGTTCAATGATGCTAAACTTTGCCGAATCGCTATCTTTAGCTGACAACAAACACAACTCATGTTCATTTTGTGCTGAGCACCTTACGTACTCAAAGCAGGACATGATGTAATGCCTTCGCCACATTTGAATGTTGACGCCATCGAGTTGGACGCAAGCGAGTTCCACTGTACTGGTGTGTCATTGGAAACTATAAGCTTAAATTGTTTGGTTATCGTGTGGCCTTCAGGTGGAAGAGTCAGGAGAACACGTCATCCTGGGCACCGGGGAGCTCTACCTGGACTGTGTCATGCACGACCTGCGCAAGATGTACTCTGAGATTGACATCAAAGTAACTCACTACTTCCTTTTACTGTATAATACTAGGTTTTTAGTTCTTTTAGAATGTCCTTTTCTTTTGTAATATCGCTTGTTTATGTCTGCAGGTTGCCGACCCAGTTGTGACCTTCTGCGAAACGGTTGTGGAGACGTCGTCCCTCAAGTGTTTTGCTGAGACGCCAAACAAAAAGTGAAAACATAAAAAACATCCCTAATTGTGTCAATTACAAATATAATATAAACACAAAAGTTTGTGAGATAAATATGTTTACTGCTGGGGGTTGTAGAATGGTGTCAGTGTGAGTGATTGATTGACGGTCATGTGATGTGATTGACAGGAATAAGATCACCATGATCGCCGAGCCCTTGGAGAAGGGGCTGGCCGAGGACATCGAGAACGAAGTGGTGCAGATCACGTGGAACAGGTACGACGCAGAATGAAAAGGTCAATTAAGTGGAGGTGTAACGCACCTTCCGTGTTCGACATCCCTCCAGACATTTTGAACGTGACCATATTTCACCGCCTTATTCCTCTTTTAATGCGTCGGTTTGCAGTCACAATGCGCAGCCGTGTAGGAATGATTTGTTCCTTTTAATTAAAGGCTGCGATTGAAGAATGCGGACTATTGAGTGGTCACATGTTCCTTTTGATGGTAAAACCAGCCAATCTTCTTCCTGCTAACTCTTAGGTGCTTTTCAAGCTGATAACATTCTGATGAGTTTTAATTCAGCAGAGTGTGTTTTCCGGAATTAAATTTAACATTTAATTAAAATGCTGATTTATGGAACGTTTCCTTTCTGGAATATTTGGACAGAAAATAAAAGATGGTGTGCTGTGTATTGTGGAAAAGAAGGCGGAGCTTTTTTTTTTTTTTTTTTTTTTAAGAGCCTCCTCGCTGTATCGATCTACTCACTTACACTAATTGAAAACGCTCTGAAAGCACGCATGAGACTTCCCGTCCGCCGGCCGCTTATATCCCGTGTATATATTCTATATGTGTGCGTTAGCCCGTTCCAAGCTTCCTTTTTGTGCGACGAGGTCACACGAGTGCAGCGGTGCCAGAAGAGCGACACACTTCACACCCCCATTAGACCAAAGCCCCCGCTCTGCTCTTCCTCTTCCATTAACCCCTCAAGCCCCCCCTCCCCTCCCGATCAACCAATCTCCTTTATGTTACAGCTGACACTTCACGCAAAGCACCTTTTCTAACCGCTTCCTCTCGCCTCTCTCCACCCCAAAGGAAGAAGCTGGGGGAGTTTTTCCAGACAAAGTATGACTGGGATCTGCTGGCTGCCAGGTCCATCTGGGCCTTTGGACCCGACACGACGGGACCCAATATCCTTGTGGACGACACGCTGCCCTCTGAGGTCGGCTAAATGTTTGGATTTTTTTTAAAAATGACTCTTTCCGACAAGGTCCGCCCACATGCAGAGAAACGTGTATAAATAATATATAAATGTATAATCAATATATGCAAATATAGCTTAACTTGGGTAAATTGGTGTCATATCTACTCAAGTATAATGCCATGTAAAGTCATTTACTCTTTACAATATGCAAACCAACTCAGATTTTAGCGGGAGTAACGTTCCACGCCTCACCTAACAGGAAGTAGCTTCACGTTCTCAGGTTTTGGATCAACATTTGCAGCAAAAGCGATGGTTGGAATGAATAGGTTAGATCAGGGGTGGGCAAACTTTTTGACTCGCGGGCCGCATTAATTTAACAAAATTGACGGGGGGGATTATGTAGTATTTTACACGTAACAGTCCATTTTTACACCTATATTTTTACACATATTTTACATGTAAAAGTGTCATGCAATCTGCTATATGTGCACTTTGAAATCATTTATTTGATGTAAAGTGTGTTATAAATGTATTATTATTATTATCATTATTATTGTTATTTTTATTAGAATTATTATTAGTTATAGTAATGTTATTATATTATTATTTTGTTAATAATAATATTATTACTACCATTATTATATTATTATTATTAACAACAATATTAATATAATAGTAGTATTATTATCATTATTGACAACATTATTATTATTATTATTATTATTATTATTATTACTATTATTGTGCTTGTGCTCCTTTTTCCAGGAGTATTTTGTAAACAACAGACCACATCAAATAACGAAATTGATAAAGCAGCTACCTCAACCATCAAAAAGTTGGCACAAGCCACGATGCCAGGTTATGTGTTGAGTTTAAATGAAATACTTTGGAAAAAACAGGCGGGCCATATTGAAACACTTGGCGGGCCGGATGTGGCCCCCAGGCCGTAGTTTGCCCACCCCTGGGTTAGATTCAGCTCCAGAACCCTCCCCTGTCTCTCTTCAATTGCCGTTGTTCACACGCAACGGAAGCTAACAAACCGAAGGCACAATCCAGCATGAAGGCCTAAATGTTCTTCACCGCACGTATTTAGATTCTCATCACGAATAAATAATGCAAGATAATCAATGACTTATCAATGACGCTACTATGGTGCGTTCAAGGACTGCTGAACAAACGGTAATGGTTTGATTTATTTTGAACATGCATATAAGTTACATTGGAATACATAATAGTACAATTCACACTCCCACATGTTGAAAAGGAGTGGGAAGAAGCAAAGCTTACTTGATTCAGCAAATGTTTATGTGTTGTTGTTTTTGTTGTTGTTGTTCCCGGCAGGTGGACAAGGCGCTGCTGGGCTCGGTCAAAGACAGCATCGTTCAGGGTTTCCAGTGGGGCACCAGGGAGGGGCCTCTCTGTGACGAACGTAAGGCTCATCCTCATTCCCGTTGGCGCCCTCTGGTACAATTTCAGCCGCGTCCTGTAGGTGACTGCAGTCTGGCTCTGAGCGCTAATGCTAACCACGAAGCATCGTTTGTCATTCGTGCCTAATAAAAGGAGACGCAAATAGGCAAGCGGGCACATTGTCTGATTTGCGATGGTGCGACTTTAAATTGAGCCATTCGCACAATTCCAGATTCACAATACAATAGAGCACTACAAATTAAGTATTAGCTTAATTTGACCACTTTGCACCCCCGACCCGAGCGTGTAAAAGACTCTCTCCTTCCTTCCTCCTTGGCTTCTCCCCGCCCGCCATCTTCCTGTCCTGCCCTCAGCCATCAGGAATGTGAAATTCAAGATCCTGGATGCGGTCATCGCCCAGGAGCCACTGCACCGAGGAGGCGGCCAGGTTATCCCGACCGCCAGGAGGGTGGTGTACTCGGCCTTCCTCATGGTGAGCACCTCCGCCCCCCTCCCCATCTTATCTGCCATTAAGAAAGGCTCTCTTTAATGTTCCATTACCTTGATTACACTTTGCATTTTTGCTGACCATCATTCTCTTTAATTGCGAGGCGGTGACGTTCCTCTTTCGGCCGTTTTGGCTCGTCGTCTCATCTCATTTTCGACCGCGTGGCCGCCATGGGTCACCTGTGCATGCATTAGCCGCGTGCTTACAAAAGGAAACATATGGTTGCTTGCGTTGCAGGCCACGCCAAGGTTGATGGAGCCGTACTACTTTGTGGAAGTTCAGGCTCCGGCTGACTGTGTGTCCGCTGTCTACACGGTGCTGGCGCGACGGAGGTTTGATTCACGAGAGAAAACATAATTTCATCATTTTATTATTATTATTATTATTATTAACGTTCCGTCGTCTCACAGGGGTCACGTGACTCAGGACGCGCCGATCCCGGGCTCTCCACTCTACACCATCAAGGCTTTCATCCCAGCCATCGACTCCTTCGGCTTCGAGACCGACCTCCGCACTCACACTCAGGGGCAGGCCTTCGCTCTGTCCGTCTTCCATCACTGGCAGGTACGTGTTGATGTCCTCTATCGGCCACACTTGTCAACCTAGCTTGACTCGAGCAACCATCATGAAGATATGAAGGCGGTCTCGACATGTCTACCCGCATGGCGAGAAGGTGGTCCATCAACAAAAAACACAACGGGGTGCTGCTAGCCAAATCTAAAACGACACACACAGCCAGGACTCATGTTGCATTAACAGACAATAGGAGAGCACAGAACTCATTAACACTGCAGTACACTCATTAACTGCCAGGTTGCTGATCCTCTGAGCAACGCTAATAACGACACAGTGCAGTGGTCCTCGTATATTTGGACGTTTACAGGAATAAATGTGTCGAAATTGCACATGTGACTTCTTGACACGTATGCAGGAGCACGTAATGTCCTGTGGGTTCGTGCTCACCGTCCAATCCCATTCTCCAAATAAAATGCCATACAGCTCAGGAAGCATTAAACACGGAAGTCCCGAGTGTGTGAACTAACACATTATGCACACGTGCTAAACCCGTGCACAGAACGCCATCCTGCTGTGCCCCCCCCCCCCTCCCCCGCCATGTGCGCATGTCCGCCACTCAGCCTAAATCACTGTTGAAGTGCTGCTGTTGAGTCATTAAGATTTAAGTCCGTCTGCGGCTGCCGTGTATGACATGTGTTTGTGCGTGCTCTGCGGCTGTCGGCGAACATTAAGCCCACTCCGGGTGGGATGGGGGGGGGGGTGATTCCTGTACGCCGCAGTCCTTCATGTGGAAGGGAAAGCAATCGCTCGGGCTAAAAGCTGTCATGTAGCACCTGAACGATTCAAAGTGCGCGTACGGAACTGAGTCGTTCATCTGGAAGAAGCGCACACTTGAGTGTGTTTAACTTTTATAAGTACGTGAAAGCGATGATACGGCGTTGAAAGTTGTGCATCAATTATCTGCCTCACGTGACGCCGTCCCAAGGAATGATTTATTCCCCTCCCGTGCAAGTCACATGGCGCGTCCTTGTCCCGCAAGGATCTTCCTGGCCTCCAGCACGGGTCCCGTCATTGCTAGCATGATTACATATTTACTTACTCAGCATCCGTCTTCGCCGCCGCCGCCACCGCTGCGCTTTGACAAAGCGAGACGCTGGCTAGCACATATTGATTCAGCTGTGTGTTTGCCCCATTAAACTCGTTAGCATGGCGTTCCTCTGCCAGGACCGGCTTGTGATCGGCGTCGACGTACTGTTCCGTCCATCTGTTGATTTGCCCCGTGTCGATGCAATTGTTGTTCACCAGCTGAGGCCAGGAACGTTCAACTTCTAGCGTGTCGTTACATTATCACATGATGATGATGATGATGATGAGCAAGCTTGTGCGAGGCTCCTTGCGTGGCGTGCCGTCGGTCAGCATGACTCAAATCATTTCACAAGACAACCTGCCAACGCGGCACTGACACCAGCGTTGGTCACCGGCGTCGCTCGCACGTCGCCTCCTCCGTCAACTTGATGGCCGCCGCTCCCCGAGTCTGGAGCTTGCCAACGAATCAGATAATATGAACGGTGGTGGGGGTTTGGGAGGGGAGATGGGGGGGGGTAGTTGGAGAGCCGCCTCCGAAAGGCGTCCACTCAGCGAGAACGTCACGCGTCTTTCACTTTGATGGATTGTTTCTGGGATTTTTACCTCCGCCTGATTAGAAATGGAAAAGATATCCCGAGTGGACCAGCGGCAGCTTGAAGTTTGTTGTGGTTTCATTTTGGACCAACTTCTTGGAAATGGTTACATTGGCCATTCGATGGAAAAACAAAACATTGAGCAATGATTGTCAGTCTTATAGTATGCTGGCATTTTGACCAGCACCCACAGGGGGCGCCACTGTCATGAAAAAAAACTCACTTAAGTTCATTTAGTTGTAGGCTTTTTCCACAAGATAACCCCCTCTCTCGTCTCCTGCAGATCGTCCCCGGCGACCCGTTGGACAAGAGCATCGTGATCAGGCCTCTGGAGCCTCAGCCCGCCCCCCACCTGGCCAGAGAGTTCATGATCAAGACCCGACGGCGCAAGGTGAGCTTAGCTTAGTCGTCACCCCCACTCTTTAACACACACACAAACACGTGAGTGACATCCTGTTTCGTGGCAGGGCTTGAGCGAGGACGTGAGCATCAGCAAGTTCTTCGACGACCCCATGTTGCTGGAGCTGGCCAAGCAGGACGTGGTGTTGAACTATCCCATGTGAGTGCAAGGCCCAACACACACAAAAAAAAAAAACAAAAAAACAAGTCCAGTTTTCTTTTGTATCTGCTTTTATTTTCTATATGTACAAAATGATTGCTGGTAGAATACACCAAACCTTTTTTTTAAGAAAATGTCATCCTGTTTCAACAATAATAAAAAAAGACTCTTTGTAATTGCAATTTGTTTGATTATTCTCTTGCTTTTCATTATAACGTAGGGAGGGGTATCAGCATTGGGTCCCAATAACTGTAATTTAGCTCGCTAAAATAGCCGATTTATGAGTCATGTCTGTACCTTAATGTCAGCAAACTGAGCCCACACACACATTCATTATCGTAATATTATTACTTTTAAAAAGTGTCTTTTAAAAAAATATTTCTGTAATATTTATTTTTTAAAAATTTAATTTAAAAATTACTACTGATTTTTTCATATTTTTCCATTTTGTTCTTCTTATCTTAAAAAAAATTAAAAAATAAATAAAAATGAAAATTTCCCCACTGAGGGACGAAAAAATGCTTATCTTATCTTGTTAAATTGTATTTTTTTTAGTGCCCCTGGGCCCCACCCCAGGGTTATACCATAATCGGAAACACTATGTCCCCTCTCAATATGGTTAAAAAAATTTTTTTCAAATCTGAATCCGAATTAAACATCAGGTAAGACATTCATAGAGATAGGCTATATTAATATTTTTCTGTTTATAATATTCATGTTAAATAATCATTAGGGACTTTCACACAGTCTCATGTACAGTGTTAACTTTTTGGCTTTACACTGCGGTGAGCTCGAGGTCATGTGTCTGATTGGCGTGCCGACCGGCGACACTGTGTGGGCCGTGACTGATGGACAGGCTGAGAGATGAGTGGAGGCAGGCGGGGGGGACGGAGGGAGGGAGGGAGGGTGGGATCAAGCCAAACTTTGGCTTGTGTGACTGAAACCAGAGTGACTGATGCAACACAACACAGAGAAGACGCTGAAGACTTGCCATGTTCGTTTTAAATATTTATGCTCTTTATGATATGCAAATAAGTTCAATATGAACTTAGACTTCATCTCAAACGTCGTTGGGACCACAGAGAAGAACGCCATCGGGGAGCGGAACTGACTGTCTTTCACGTGGCGAGCAGAGCTACGCTACAAGTGATGATGGATGGACTTGTCTTGACACACTTCCATAGGACTCTGGTGTCCAAACCATTCAGTCTATCAACGCCAAATGCCCCCTACCCAAACCCCCGTCTTGACACCCCACCACTTCCACAGTCCAGCAGGTGATGGAACAGGAAGCATCCAACATGGCTGACGTTGGCCTCTGCATCAATCCTGGTATTGGTCGTGCTATTTTCCCACATTGCATGGACTTGCAGAAACAACACAAACTGTGGTTTCAGGACACCTGTGTATTCCTGGAATGCCAGGAATAGGTTGGGAAAAATGAAAAAGTGTAAAGACCCCCTCTGTAAAAATTCTCTGGCCGATTCGTTCAGGAAGTGTTCATTTTCTGACTAATGGATGGAAGATGGATGATGCTAATAATCTATCGTTGCTCTACACGTTTGGGAATTTCTATTGCATTTTTGTGTTCTGTTAAATGTCCCGACACCCCCACCATCCCGCTGTGAGGCCCAGCCAACAGGAAAGGTTGACTTCAGCTGACGTGACCTCCATCACTCCTCCGGCGCTCTGGCGTGAGCCGGCACTGTTCCCTGCCCGCAGCCATGAGACGGATGGCAGCCGCTCTTCTTGCCGGTCTGAACGCGAGAGCCCGGAGCGCTCGTTACAATCTGTGGTCCCGGTGCTAAATATAGACCAAGATCGAGAGACGTTTTTTTTTTTTTTTTTTTTTCACCCCCCCATCCCCAGTAGAGGTCCAAGACGGACCTTTTTTAGTTGTTATCCCATCTGCTCTCCACCACCTCATCAGTCACCTTCCTGCTCCGTGGTCAATCCATCACACCGCTCTTACCTGTCCTTGATCTCGTCCTGTCATGAGGCCTTGTCGCCACCCCCCCCCCCACATACCCCGCCTGTGAGGGTCTGGGACTCAATCACACTTGTCTCTTCCTGCTACACCACAACATCCTTCTTTGTAGGTGTGCCTAATGATTTGCCTTAAGGTTACGGCTGTGTGAGAAACTTCAAGTCCATCCGAGATGTATGGGTTATTTCCATTTTTTTGGGGGGGGGGGGTATTTCCTAATAGTGCCACCATGTGGTGTATTTGTCTGAAAAATAATAACAGGCAACTTTGTGGTCATTTGAAAATATGTTGATCAATTTTCAAACTCCATTATTAGCAGACATATTTTAATAATTAATAATAATAATAATAAAACAATAAATACTACTAAAATGTATCCCCACATTTTCTATATTGTGTGTAAAGCTCAATAACAGCAAATAAAGCCTTTGTTGATAAACAATTTCTAATTATAAAATGTAATAAAATGATATAAATATAATATAATGATAATAAATATAATAAAATGAATCACAGTTTTAAGTCAATATCAATATTTTAAGTTTTTATATTTTAAACAATACAAATCAATAATATCTTTCTCTTTCTTATTAAGCAGAAGCTGACCCATCGCGAGCGCGCACGGTCACAGATGCGCACGCGCCTGCTCAGCAGCGGAGACGAGCCCTGCCAGAGAACCCCCCGCCCCCCCTCCCCTCCCCTTTCCTCCGACCTGTCACTCAAGCGGATCCCCGGTTCGACAGCGGTCGCAAGAAGAAGGCAGAAAACACCCGGTCCAGATAAATAAGAACCGAGGAGGACCTCCAGCCCACCCGAGCTACGCGCACTGCTCTCCGGTGATCAACAGATCGGCCACTCCGCGGTCCTACACACCGGGGCGATGATGAGCCGAGGAGGCGGGAGACAATACCGGAACCAGGCGGCACATGTGAGCTCGTGTACTCGATGAGCGAATCGGCGCTCGTATTGTGGAGGAGCAAAAACACCAGAAGGTTCGGTCCACGCCAAAATGACCCCACTACCACCATCACCACCACCACCACCATCATCATCATCATTATTATTATCCGGTACCGCCGCTGTAACGGAGCGGGCCCGCGGGGATTCTGCCAGCGCTTTTACGCAGCAGACCACATAGTGACCACCACTGAGGCAATGGACAAAAGAAGAGTGGAGGGGGAAGAACTGAAATAATCCAAAGAACGCACGCCGAGCCACCTAAGAAGTCCTGCGGATCTTCAAGTTTGGACCGAACCAAGTCCAAACCTCCTCTTGGTGGTCTTCATCATCATCATCATCTTCTTCTTCATCATCTTCTTGAATCCTTAAAGCATCTTCACAGACTCGCATAGCGGTAAGCAACCTTTATTTTCTTTGTTTTTATTTAGCTTTAGCTCGACCCACGAGAAAGTCCATTCGGGTTCCGAACCTGTGACCTCGTGCTGTGGGGTGTCGTGCACGCGCTCCTCGGCGCCACTGTGTCTTCTTTACAATAGGTGATATTGGAATTCAACTTAATGCCAATATTATGCCATAATGCATAATATTGGGGGTGGGAGGGGGTGGGGGTGGGGGGGTGCTATCATATACCTGACACACACTTGGTTCATTAGGGCTGTGTGCACGCGCTTCTTAATTGGCGCCCCCTTTGCACGTGCCTGACAAGGCGGGGTTTGAATGGAAAATTTGAAAGATCTTTTGTTTTTGCAGCAATACTTGAACGCACCTCAGCTACATTTTTTACAATTGAATATTAATCAGTTTACACACAATTAATACATGCAAAGATAATAACGCTTATTTTTGACTGAACAATAAGCGGTTGTCGTGTCTAAAAATGCATATTTTTATTGATTGAGTTTTGGAGTATAAACAAATAACATCTTGACGTCGGCTCCACATTTCTTCAGAGGCTGACTGGGAGCCGTTTCTAATATTTAGACGACCTTATTTGGCTTTACAAGAGGGGGGGGGGGGGGGGTGGTTAGAAACATCTCCACTTCTAAACCACAATTGGAATAACAAGCAGTTTTTTTCACCTGCACATATTTTTGTTATGGTTATAATAAAACGGTATTATTATGTAAACATGTACAGCAGCATTGTGATGGATTTAGGAGAAACGCAGCAGTTGAAAGTAACTTTTCTTTTTTTTTTTTACCTGCTAAGCTAATGTTAGATAAGGCAGTTTTGGTTGTACAATAGGGTCAAAATATGACAAATATTTCTTTTAGCAAAATTTTAAAAGTGTGATATCTGAAAAATGTCCGAAATGCCAGTTAAAGAAGAGTTAAAGAGGCGTTGTGAGCGTGGATGATTGTGTGGTGAAGGCTAGTAGCTAGCCGGCTAGTAGCTAGCTGCTGTGGTGTGGCAAGGTTTCAATAAACCAGTAACGTAGTTCAATGTCTGTAACAAGGTTGATAATAATAATAATAATAATTAGGGATGTCCGATATTGTCTTTTCTGATATTGCAGTTTTTCTTTAAGTCAAAAATGTTTGTGTTAGCTTCACTTAGCTACATCAGAGGTCAACATGCTAGCTCTCATTATGATGGAGTCCATGGGTGTCCAAACTACAATATTCATTCATTTATTAATTTTCTACCGCTTATCCTCACGAGGGTGGGGGGGGGTGCTGGAGCCTATCCCAACTGTCTTCTGGCGAGAGGTGGAGTATACCCCGGACTAGTGGCCAGCCAATCACAGGGCACATATAGACAAACAACCATTCACACTCACATTCATACCTATGGACAATTTGGAGTCGCTAATTAACGTAGCATGTTTGCTAGGAATGTGGGAGGGAACCGGAGTACCCGGAGAAAACCCACACAGAGATGTGCCGAGGGTGGAATCGAACCCGGGTCTCAACTACAAAATTAAAACCAAAAATTATTATTTTTTTTAAAGTCATAATATTGTGATAAACAAAACAAAATTAAATTGTTATTTGGGGAAAATTAGATTGCGGAAAAAGTGTAAAGACTTGAGGTTAGTCGATGCAAACTGCCACAGTAGCTTAAAATTAAAATGTAATTAAAATTATTGTATTTTTTATATATGATCATATATTTATTTATTTAAAATAACCAGTAGCTTAAAATTTAATTAAAATTATTGTATTTTTTATATATGATCATATATTTATTTATTTAAAATAACCAGTAGCTTAAAATTAAAATTTAATTAAAATTATTGTATTTTTTATATATGATCATATATTTATCTATTTAAAATAACCAGTAGCTTAAAATTAAAATTTAATTAAAATTATTGTATTTTTTATATATGATCATATATTTATCTATTTAAAATAACCAGTAGCTTAAAATTAAAATGTAATTAAAATTATTGTATTTTTTATATATGATCATATATTTATTTATTTAAAATAACCAGTAGCTTCAAATTAAAATGTAATTAAAATTATTGTATTTTTTTATATATGATCATATATTTATATATATATTTGTCATCCTCCTCAGCTAATTCTAGTTCCATATTAAAGGGAAAGGTGTGCCTAATGTTGTGGCCAGCGACCGCGTTGCCGCCATACATTTTCTCTAAGCAGCCGCATCATCTCATCATCCCAACCCCCCCCCCCCACCCCCATTCCACTTCATCCCGTCACTATCATTCAGCACGGTTAACCAAGGGAGGCGACCCACACCTGGCATCGTTCAGCGTGATGAAAAGTGGCTTTGCGCTTGGCGCCGGCCCCCACAGGAAGCTGCCGTGATGACTTCCCCCCCTTTTCCGTGCTGCAGAAAATGAGCGTTTATGGATATGAAATTTTCAAAGAAAAGTGTGATGGATTTTTGCCTCCGTGGCCAAATAGCGAGACCTTCACGCTGGGGAGGTCTTTATAACGTATGGATGTGATGCGTTTACTGTACACCCCCCCCCTTTCCCCGACCCCCCTCCGCTCATCTTCACAGCCTGAACAATTTATTATATGAACTCTTTCTGCAAAGTACTCCATCTCTGTCGCCACATGCCCCGCCTCTTTTGTACCACCCCCCCCCCCGCAGGAGCACTGGAGAGGACGGATATGCGAAGTGGTTGTGGGGAGGGGGGTTGTCGTCAAGCCTTGCGTTGTTGGCACTTAAAGACAGATGAGGCGCAGATTGTGTACGGCAGCCATGAAACACACCACCTGACCACAGGGCTCCTGGGTGACCTTTCACCCCAATCAAAGCCTTTCTGGTGCAACCCCCCCGCCGGTCCAAAATCTCGTTACTGTGAAGAAATGACAAACGTTTATTTCCAAAGACTCCGCCTCCTCACCCTTTGAAAACTGCTTGCTGGTAGATAATTGTCCTTACAAATGTTCCACTTCCTGGGTATTACCATCACCATGGCAACCAAGGACAAAGCCACCGTTTTAATTGATTTTTAGGAATATTTACAGTATTAAACATGGACATTTTGGTAATTATTCAATTTGTTTGAATGCTGCATTCGCCAGAAATGTTGAGTATGTATCGTCAGTTTAGTACTCATACCCAAATTACCCAGAATGCAACACGACATGACGTCACCGGGACGATATCAGTCCAAACAGGATATATTGCGAGTTGGTTCGTTTCTTGTTTTCAAAGTAAAAGCAGTGATTTATCACGATGTTTTTTTTTTGTATGAGAAAAGTAAGGGGGTGTTTTATTTTGTAAAAATAACTGTAAGTGCGTTGCTCACTAGCTAGCTTAAATTTTGCCGAATTTGTGTTTGATAGGGGGAGACGCAGCAGTTGAAAGTAACTTTTTTTTTTTTTTTTACCTGCTAAGCTAATGTTAGCTAAGGCAGTTTTGGTTGTACAAGAGGGTCAAAATATGACAAATATTTCTTTTAGCAAAATTTTAAAAGTGTGATGTCTGAAAAATGTCGTGGATGATTGTGTGGTGAAGCTAGTAGCTAGCCGGCTAGTAGCTAGCCGATGATTATAGCAAATACAAGGTGTACAAAGTACCTGGCAAATTTGAAAAATTACAAGAAAATGACAAAAATATTCATATTTTAGTGTCAACACATACAAAATAATTATATTACAATAAACTATATATTATTATAAGTCACTGCCAGCTTTACAGATGCCATGTCTTCTCTGTGGAGGTGTTGTGCTGATTTATTTTAAAAGCATCCATCCACGCTTAATGATACTTGGCTTTTAATAACACGTGTGATGACCATTTTACCAGGATCGATATCACCGTCTACCGTAAGAATTTACTTACAGACCAATAACACTCAAGGGAGGGCTGCTGCTGCTGCTGGAGGTGGTGTTGATGGGAGTGAGAGGGGGGGGGCAATTAATGACGCTCCGTCAAGCTGAAGGCCTATTAGATGTGCTTGTAACCTTTTAAAGTGCATAATGCATGGCTGCAGGGACTTATTGCTTTATAGTAAAATAACCACAATGATGTCATATTTATTCATTCATGGCTTTCTGGTTCCCCTCGGTCTTTTATGTGACGTGAGCCGGATTATTATATGGATTAAGTTGATGCTTTGTATGTACATTAGAAGTAGAAATACATTTTGGTCCACCCTAATTTTTTTGCATCCTTGTTTGTATTATGCGCATTATCCAAGATGGCGGTGTAAACAAACAGGATGACATCTAGCTTGCTAAACAAGCAAAATTTGGTTGTTAACCGGGCGGCACGGCGGTCAAGTGGTTAGCGCGCAGACCTCACAGCTAGGAGACCAGGGTTCAATTCCACCCTCTGTGTGGAGTTTGCATGTTCTCCCCGTGCATGCGTGGGTTTTTCTCCGGGTATTCCGGTTTCCTCCCACATTCCAAAAACATGCTAGGTTAATTAGCCACTCCAAATTGTCAAATTGTGTTTTTGCGGTCATGTATCCCAAACCGGGCGGCACGGCGGTCAAGTGCTTAGCGTACAGACCTCACAGCTAGGAGACCAGGGTTCAATTCCCACATTCCAAAAACATGCTAGGTTAATTAGCGACTCCAAATTGTCCATAGGTATGAATGTGAGTGTGAATGGTTGTTTGTCTATATGTGCCCTGTGATTGGCTGGCCACCAGTCCAGGGTGTACCCCGCCTCTCGCCCCCGAAGACAGCTGGGATAGGCTCCAGCACCCCTGCGACCCTTGTGAGGAAAAAGCGGTAGAAATTGAATGAATGTTAACCGGGCGGCACGGCGGTAGAGTGGTTAGCGCGCAGACCTCACAGCTAGGAGACCAGGGTTCAGTTCCACCCTCGGCCATCTCTGTGTGGCGTTTGCATGTTCTCCCCGTGCATGTGTGGGTTTTCTCCGGGTACTCCAGTTTCCTCCCACATTCCAAAAACATGCTAGGTTAATTAGCGACTCCAAATTGTCCAAAGGTATGAATGTGAGTGTGAATGGTTGTTTGTCTATATGTGCCCTGTGATTGGCTGGCCACCAGTCCGGAGTGTACCCCGCCTCTCGCCCCCGAAAAGACAGCTGGGATAGGCTCCAGCACCCCCACGACCCTCGTGAGGAAAAAAAGTGGTAGAAAATAAATGAATGAATGAATGGTTGTTAACCAAAAAACTTGCTAACCAGGGCGGATGTTAACCAAGGCATCACTGTATTTTGTGTTATTAAAGCAACCACAAAAAGTTAGCAGGGGATCAAATACTTCTTCCCATCTCTGCCTAATCGCATGAAGTGTTTATCAGAGGTTGGTAGTGTTTGAGTCCAATGCCTGCAGGACGCTTTTAAAGTCAACCACGCGCTTCATTGGGGATTTAAAATACACACAATGGGGACTAAGGATTCGGGGGGGCAATTAAACACATCCATTCATGTGTGAGTGGCAGGTGTGCGGTGTAAAGTGTCAACAACATGCGACGACTATGATGATGATGATGATGACGGTTCCCGGTGGATTGGCGCGTTTTATGTTTTTAAAACTGGCGTCGAGCAATGTGGAATATCAAGGTATTATGTTTATATCTTGTTTGGCAGACGTGAGCACACTGCCAGCACTAATCCTCCGAGTGCGGCTCGCTGAGGGGAAACGGCGTCTTTATTCCTGCCAACGAGTCTGGATTCCCTCCGCCTGACACCACCGTGCGTTGCTCTGCCTTTTCTGGTTTGCCAGTCGCTGTGAAGCAGCGGCAGAAGGAGGACGCGTCGTGCTTTTTTGGACGCCTCTAAGAGGTCACGGCTGTAAACTGGACGCCTTTCGCCCCACCACCGGGCCTCGAGTGATCGTTTGCGGCTCGTTTTAAAGCCTGGATAGCGGATGGACGGGGGGGGGGGGTCGTTTTTTTTGGCGTCAATAGTTTTCATAATAGAGCTCACTTTGAAAAACATTCCGCTCTTTTAGTCGTCGTAACTGTTGAAAAAGACGGTCGTCTGTGTAGTCCGTGACTCAAGGATGACTACCGAGGGAAAAACGTGCCCTGAAGACGGACTTGACCCTTCGCAAAAAAGTGGCCGTGTTTGCAGTCGTGCTGCCGCGCACGTGTTGGGCCTGTGACGCCACGAAAAACGCCCGCATCACCAAAAATGTCAACAAATGCTCAACTCTGGTCCGAATCTCCAATCCAGACCACATAACGTTTTGACGGCATTTTTGCTGTTTTTAGGAATCTACTGCATAAACGGCCTGTCAGAGATCTTCTAACAGGAGTGTTGTGTTGCTCTTTCGGCCCTCCTCCAAAGATCCTCTATTGGAGAAGGAATGCGATGCTGTCTTTAGTAATGGAATGGAATGGAATGGAATGGCCTTTATTGTCATTATACAAGATGTACAACCAGATTGGAGAGCTTCTCCTTTCAGTGCAATAGTCAAGTTAAAAAGGTATACAAAGAGTAAAAAAAGAGAGTTTAACAAGATATATACAAGATATCCAAATATACACATGATATTGCACAGGAGCATATACAGGGGCAGACATATTGCAAATATATTAATTTTAGTGCAGGGGTCTCAAACTCAATTTACCTGGGGGCCACTGGAGCTAGGGTCTGGGCAAGGCTAGGCCGCATCAGGTTTTCAAAAAAAAAAAACCAAACGCATTTATTAAAAACAGAAAAATTAATAAACTTTGCTTTGGTTCCGATTTTCTACAATAAAAGCTCAGATAAAACATTCCACTGTTCTCAAATATGTTAATTTTTATTTTTCTGCACAAAATAAGATGAAAATAAATAAACAAATCAAGAATAAAGAAAATCAATCAGTAATAAATAAATATAATAATAATAATAATAATAATAAAACAGCAAATAATAAAAACTTAAGAAACCACATATAGTTGGTGGGACATGACAAAACACGATTATAGTCACATTTATACTTTTTTTTTATTTACAACATATTGCGCAACTGCAGGGACACTTGAGACACATGCTAACTCGCAAACTAGAGAGCTAGCGACCTAAACGGTAGCCTTCAAGTTATTTCCTTTAAACTTAAATAGCCAAAAACTTACCACTTCCACACGGATAGGGAGAATAACTATTAACAGTTATTTAACCTTTAACATGAACATTAATCAAACGTAATAATTTTTTTCTGGGTACATGATACCATACAGCATTCATACTAACTAACATTAAACTTTCATATCAAGGCGGGGGCCTCAAACTAGTGTCCTGCGGGCCACATTTGGCCCACGGGCCGCGTGTTTGAGACCCCTGACGTAGACCATTTCACTCAAAAGAAAACCTTTAATCCCAGAAAATCTCTCTAAACTTGCCTATGCTAGCCAAATAGCACTAGTACCACTTCCACACGGATAGGGAGTATAACTATTAACAGTTATTTAACCTTTAACATGAACATTAATCAAACGTAATAGTTTTTTTCTGGGTACATGATACCATACAGCATCCATATCAAACTTGCGCGGGCCTGCACTAACATTAAACTTTCATATCAAGGCGGGGGCCTCAAACTAGTGTCCTGCGTGCCACATTTGGCCCGCGGGCCGCGTGTTAAAGACCCCTGTTTTAGTGCAACGATGAATGGGTCTTAGTGCGAGTAATGACTGGTGTATACATAATCGGCCCACGGGCCTCCAGTTGAAGTCCCCTACAATGTATTCATGTTGCGCTTTGTATTGACTCTGCGGCAGCCAAACAGCAGTCCTGCTTTGTTGATGTTTTTTTTGTCTGGTTCTTACATAACATCTGGAATCACTACCAGTCCCTGTTATGAAAAAACGGTTGATTGAGTAAAACCGATGAATAACAAAGAAGAAGGGATGAAAAGTGCGTGCAGATGAAGCAGGACGTCACCTAGCCTTCGCCCGTTTAAGGCAAAATGGGCAGTCTAGCAAAGGAAAAAGCGCTTGTGCCGCACCTTCCCACCGGGAATGTCACTGTAACATACCGCGATGGACTCAGACGTACATACGGGAGCGCCCCCCGCAAGCACACACACACACACACACACACACACACATGCTTGGATGTTTACGCTCCAGTCATTGTTGAGCATGCATATTCAAAGTGATACGCCGCACTCGTGATTCGGTGCGTGCTGACACATTTACATACGAGCTCGGGCCGTCGCGGAGCGGGGCTGTGATGCAGGGTGACAGGTCTTATGCCACTACCCTTCGGGTGGGGGGGGGGGGTTGGTTGGCGGGAAGGGGGTGGTGGAGAGGGCGGAGCCACACAACGTGACAGCGAGCGTGAGTGAGGCCTTTGATTCAGGGTCGAGCTCGCTGACACCAAACTTTATTTGCCTGGCGTGGGTGATGAGCTAACGCTTTTATGACCCTGCCTCCGCACTTTGGGGCTCGTCCTTAGTCATAATGTTCCAAAATAGATTTTCGGAATGCTAGACAACAAGGATTAATGCACTTTTACCTACAGGAAACTTTATCTTTAGTCTTTTTTGTTGTTTGGAATATACGTTTTTTTCATTTCATAATTGCTGTTGTTTTGCTGTCAAGCGTTTTGGCACATTGGCGCCCCCTTGTGTTGGCTGTATGTATTGTTGTAGTTTTTCTATGTCACGACGCATTACACTTTTGTCAAAAGAAACTTTTAACTAATATTTCCTTTTAAGCTAGCTTGGCGCGCTTGTATTATGTTACCTTAACACCTTTAACATATGTTATATCCATTATTTACGATATTATTATTACTTTATCCATATTTTTAGTTGTGTTTGTTATAATAATCGTATTGTAGGGACTACACTGTGAGGATGATAACCATTTAAATTGTGTTAAAAATGTCTTAAAGCCACTTTATTTGTTTATTTGTTAACTGCACTCCAAAAATGAAGTGTTTACTTTTAATGAATCACAGAAAAATATAAATTTTTTGTAACATAAATACATTAATTTTGTTTTTCATTCATTCTGTAGGCGCATATAGTTGTCAAAATACACTTAAAAGAAGCAACCTGATGATTTGATCCTTAATATTTCATTGTAGTATTCCAATATATGCAGCTACTGGTGGAATATGATGCAAATATGACATAAACATATCCTATAATATAAGCAGGGCTCCCATTAAAGGCAGTAAATCTTATTGATGTTTACTTAATAGCAACGACTTAGCTTAAAAATACACACAAATCACATTTGATATGAAAGGAGAATGAGGGAGATGCAACATAAACACTTTAAGGACTCCAATAAAGTATTTTTACTGCCGCTTTAATATACAATTTATGGCTGTTTTAATGGAGGGTGGTAATATGGGTCAAATTGCTTCTAACAGTGTTAGAAGACAAAACAGCAATATGATGCTGCATGTGTTGATAGTGGAAATTATAAAATAAAATTATATATATATATATTTTTTTTTGTTTTTGTTTAGTAATTTCATTGTGAAATTAATTTGTAGGATTAAATTTTTTTTTTACATGATTAGAATTCTGTTTTTTAAAACATTATCGCAATATAATACACTTTAATTTCACAGCAATGGCCGTTTATGCAGATGTTCCCAAAAAAGGTCGTATAAGAAGCCACAAAAACAAATTTTATGACTCCGGCAAACTTCAAAATGTCCTTTCTTTTGGACCGCACGCACTTTTTTTTATCACGCCCGATTGGCCCATACACCCGGGGTTCACGGACCGCCGGCCGACACCTTGTCACATGGGGGCAGGGCATGAGGGGGCAGGGCGCGCACACATGGGTGCACACGGTCAGCCCCAAAGTAGCAGAACACAGACCGGAGGACGGAACGCACGGAATGTGGAATTTACATGTAGAGAGAGAGAGGACATTTTTTTTTTTTTTTTTTTTTTTTTTTTTTTTGGGAAGGGGGGCATTTTTGCAGCTCGTGCAGTGGTGAGTCACCGCTAGCAAACGCACACATTACTCCCATCTCATCAGCTCCGTGTCAACCCGCCCCCCCTCTTCTTCTTCTTCTTCTTCTTCTTCTCTGAAAGGTCACAACCTCTATTTCTCGGTCACATGCCATCATTCAGCCTAACATAAACAGCACCACGAGTCCAAGTCCCTCCGTTCTAATTGGCTCCATCCGTTAACGCATCCTTTGTCCCGCTGATGCTGCTGCGGCGGTGGCGGTGGCGGCGGCGGCGTCACTGTAAACGCTGGCAGCTCTTTGAATGTCTCGCTAATTTCACTCAATGGAGCATCTGCACCAATAAAAAGCAAGCAAGAAGGAAGGACACAAGGGTTATTTTTGGTACTTGTTCCATATACAACATGCCCCCCCCCTTCGCCCAACCCCCAGACAAGGGGATGCTCTCGGGTCACGCTGGCTGTTTATACTTCCTGTTCTGGAGAACTCCCTGCTGGAGTCACACAAAGGCCACGCATACACAAACAGAAACAACCGAGCTGTATTTTTAATTTAGCGTATTCCATTTTGCCCTTTTTATTGTCATGCTACATTTGTACTTATGCTAACTTTATGAAAAACAGAAAAATTGTCAAAATGCGTCTTTATTTTTTTTTTTTTATTTTTTTTTTTTTTACATGAAGCCATATCACTTTTCATGAGATATTTTCCGGAAATTCCGCAATGTCATCCTTTATAGGTTATCACATGGTTTGTCTGTGCTCGGCCTTCGGTCTTGGGCTGATACTGACACTTGGAGGCATGATACTGGACCTGATACCAGACATTACTATTTAATCATGAGCTTATTATCTTTTTTTTTTAATTTTTTTTAATTTTTTTTAATTTTTTTTAATTTTTTGTAATTTTTTGTAATTTTTTGTAATTTTTTGTAATTTTTTGTAATTTTTTGTAATTTTTTGTAATTTTTTTTATTTTTTTTTTAGCTTATTATCACGTACTATTTAATCAAAAGACCATTTTGTTTCCTGAAAATTTTCACTTTATTACATGTGTTATATCTAAACAGTGTAAACACAATAATTGCAAAAAATATTTCAACCATAATAGTTTATCAACAGTCTTATCTTATCAATGTCTGACAATTAAAGTTCCATTAATCAAGTTTGGGTTTTTGCACGGCGGTCGAGTGGTTAGCACGCAGACCTCACAGCTAGGAGACCAGGGTTCAATTCCAATTCCTCGGCCTTCTCTGTGTGGAGTTTGCATGTTCTCCCCCGTGCATGCGTGGGTTTTCTCCGGGTACTCCGGTTTCCTCCCACATTCCAAAAAAAACATGCTAGGTTAATTAGCGACTCCAAATGGTCCATAGGTATGAATGTGAGTGTGAATGGTTGTTTGTCCATATGTGCCCTGTGATTGGCTGGCCACCAGTCCAGGGTGTACCCCCGCCTCTCGCCACGAAGACAGCTGGGATAGGCTCCAGCACCCCCGCGACCCTCGTGAGGATAAGGTAGGCTTGAGACCAATTTAGTATTAGATTGAAGGACACCAAATACAGTGATGCCTTGGTTAACATCCGCCCTGGTTAGCAAGTTTTTTGGTTAACAACCATTCATTCATTCATTTATTTTCTACCGCTTTTTTTTCTCACGAGGTTTCCCGGGGGTGCTGGAGCCTATCCCGGGGTACACCCTGGACTATAAGTTTGGGTTTTTTTGGTGACTGGAGAAGCACTAGAAATATTTATAGTGTGTGTTCACGCTCGTGCGCTGTTCTCTGATTGGTTGTTTCACGGGCACGATACCAGAGCAGCGCGCTCTGAGTGGATACTGGACATGGTTAAACTCTATCTTTTATCAGTATCACTGCACCGGGCTTTGACACAGTATCATTTGGGCCTTTTTTCCCGTATCATTCATGGGCGCTTTCTATGGTACAGGGCTAATTAATACTGTAGTATGTGATAAAGCAGCATATCATGCACTGTCTTGACTAACGAAGCAATAGCATTTGTTAGCAAAGTGTCGCTACTATACTAATTTTCTTCTTTTTTTTTTCCCGAGTTTAGCATATCATGCACTATCCCGAAAAAAAAAGCTGTTCTTTTGACTCAAAGAGCAGAAAACAGCAAGATCTTACACGCATTAGCGACCAATCAGATGGACAAGTCAAAGTGTTTCCAAGCGCTGGTTTGACAAGCAGCCTTTGTCTCTCGCTTCGTTTGTCTTCAAGATGTTACATCACCGACATGTGCCGTGTCTCCCAGGACAGCCCTGTCCTCCTCCTCCTCATCCTCCTCCTCGTCTTCCTCCTCTCCGGTCTTTTGTCCCGCAGTCACGGTTAAACAAAGTAGCATTCATACATGAGTGGCTTTCCGTGGCCACAAGGCGTCAAGACGATGTGAGTCGCGGACCACCATGGCGAGATGAGGAGGGAGGAAAGAAGACAAAGCCCCGTAGGCGTGCACAGATGCTTCCGTGTTAGCCTCCATCGCGACCTCACGGGCTAATAAATTTGAGAGCCTTTATGTCCGAAGCAAAACAAAAGAAAAGGAAAAGACACATTTATGCTGTAGGCTAGACTTTAAATAGCGCTTTGTTGCCTTTTTATTCTTAATAGTACGTGTTTGCTTCCTCTAGTGATGTTATTATATTTTTATACTTGGCAATGGGACCAAATTACCTTGTTTACACTTTCACCGTCATACAGGTTGTAGTAGGCGCCCGAAGGGGTGGAGCCAGACGCAGTGTAGCTCATTCATTGGACACTTCCAAGCCACAACGGGTAGGGGGATGTCTTTTAATTCGAGAGTGCAAATTAGTCTAACATAGAAAGTTCACGTTCAGTGAGCAGCATGTTATGCATTGTCTGGACTAATGTAGCATATTAGCATGACAACGACTTCATACTTCTCCAATTATAAGTCAGACATCTTTAGTTATCCCTTGCGTGTAATAACATTAAAATCTTTTTTTTTTAGTGTGAGCAGCATATCATGCATTGTCTGGACTAAAGTAGCATATTAGCATGACAACGACGTTAATCTTCTCCCATACAAAGTCAGACATCTTTAGTTATCCCTTGCTTGTAATAACATAAAAATCTTTTTTTTAGTTCGAGCAGCATATCATGCATTGTCTGGACTAAAGTAGCATGTTAGCATGACAACTACGTCAAACTTCTTCAATTCAAAGTTAGACATCTTTAGTTATCCCTTGCGTGTAATAACATTAAAATGTTTTTTTTAGTTTGAGCAGCATATCATGCATTGTCTGTACTAATGTAGCATATTAGCATGACAACGACGTTAAACTTCTCCGATTCCAAGTCAGACATCTGTAGTTATCCCTTGTGTGTAATAACATCGAATATTTTTTTTTGAGTTCGAGCAGCATGTCATGCATTGTCTGGACTAAAGTAGCATATTAGCATGACAACGACGTTAATCTTCTCCCATACAAAGTCAGACATCTTTAGTTATCTCTAGCATGTAATAACATTAAAATCTTTATTTTTTAGTTCGAGCAGCATATCATGCATTGTCTGGACTAATGTAGCATATTAGCATGACAACGACGTTAAACTTCTCCCATACAAAGTCAGACATCTTTAGTTATCCCTTGCGTGTAATAACATTAAAATCTTTTTTTTTTTTTTAGTTTGAGCAGCATATCATGCATTATCTGGACTAATGTAGCATATTAGCATGACAACGTTAAACTTCTCCAATTCAAAGTCAGACATCTTTAGTTATCTCTTGCGTGTAATAACAAAAAAAAATTTGTAGTTCGAGCAGCATATCATGCATTGTCTGGACTAAAGTAGCATATTAGCATGACAACAACTTCAAACTTCTCCAATTATAAGTCAGACATCTTTAGTTATCCCTTGCGTGTAATAACATTAAAATCTTTGTTTTTTTTTAGTTCAAGCAGCATATCATGCATTGTCTGGACTAATGTAGCATATTAGCATGATAATGTTAAACGTCTCCAATTCAAAGTCAGACATCTTTAGTTATCCCTTGCGTGTAATAACAAAAAAATTTTTTTTAGTTCGAGCAGCATATCATGCATTGTCTGGACTAAAGTAGCATATTAGCATGACAACGACGTTAAACTTCTCCGATTCAAAGTCAGACATCTTTAGTTATCCCTTGCGTGTAATAACATTAAAATCTTTTTTTTTTTAGTTTGAGCAGCATATCATGCATTGTCTGGACTAATGTAGCATATTAGCATGACAACAACTTTAAACTTCTCCAATTCAAAGTCAGACATCTTTAGTTATCTCTAGCATGTAATAACATTAAAATCTTTATTTTTGAGTTTGAGCAGCATATCATGCATTGTCTGGGCTAAAGTAGCATATTAGCATGACAACTACGTCAATTCAAAGTCAGACATCTTTAGTTATCCCTTGCGTGTAATAACATTGAATTCTTTTTTTTGGGTTCAAGCAGCATGTTATGCATTGTCTGGACTAAAGTAGCATATTAGCATGACAACAACATCAAACTTCTCCGATACAAAGTCAGACATCTTTAATTATCCCTTGCGTGTAATAACATTAAATATTTTTTTTTAGTTCAAGCAGCATATCATGCATTGTCTGGACTAATGTAGCATATTAGCATGATAATGTTAAACCTCCAATTCAAAGTCAGACATCTTTAGTTATCCCTTGCTTGTAATAACATTAAAAAAAATTTTTTTTAGTTTGAGCAGGATATCATGCATTGTCTGGACTAAAGTAGCATGTTAGCATGACAACGACATCAAACTTCTCCGATTCAAAGTCAGACATCTTTAGTTATCCCTCACATGTAATAACATTAAATTATTATTTTTTTAGTTCGAGCAGCATATCATGCATTGTCTGGACTAATGTAGCATATTAGCATGACAACGACGTTAAACTTCTCCCATACAAAGTCAGACATCTTTAGTTATCCCTTGCGTGTAATAACATTAAAATCTTTTTTTTTTTTTTGTTTGAGCAGCATATCATGCATTGTCTGGACTAATGTAGCATATTAGCATGACAACGTTAAACTTGTCCAATTCAAAGTCAGACATCTTTAGTTATCTCTTGCGTGTAATAACAAAAAAAATTTGTAGTTTGAGCAGCATATCATGCATTGTCTGGACTAAAGTAGCATATTAGCATGACAACATCGTCAAACTTCTCCAATTCAAGGTCAGACAACTTTAGTTATCCCTTGCGTGTAATAACATTAAAATCTTTTTTTTAGTTTGAGCAGCATATCATGCATTGTCTGGACTAATGTAGCATATTAGCATGACAACGACGTCAAACTTCTCCAATTATAAGTCAGACATCTTTAGTTATCCCTTGCGTGTAATAACATTAAAATCTTTTTATTTTAGTGTGAGCAGCATATCATGCATTGTCTGGACTAATGTAGCATATTAGCATGACAACGACTTCATACTTCTCCAATTATAAGTCAGACATCTTTAGTTATCCCTTGCATGTAATAACATTAAAATCTTTTTGTTTTAGTTTGAGCAGCATATCATGCATTGTCTGGACTAACGTAGCATATTAGCATGACAACGACGTTAAACTTCTCCGATTCATAGCCCATTTGAATGCTATTGCTAACCAAAACAGCAGCACCTACTGAGACAACCGCTATTTCCTCTATGGAAAGATAAGAGGCGGGCTAATGTAAGCAGGCCGTGGGGGTCTTTTGGCGTGCCGCGGCGCATTTCACGAGGTGGCTGTAAACACCGCCAGGATTCACCTCGGGCGGCAATGGATTTATCGAGTCGGCGGCGCTCCATCCCTCCGGGCGACTTTTATTCAGATGCGCTCATTCGGCGTTCCCATGCTATACGACGCGGGAGTCGTAAAAAATAAAATATTGTCCTTTGAGACTCTGCTCGCCTGTCATGATCACACTTGTTTTGTTTGTTTGCACGGTGGATGAGTGGTTAGTGTGTAGACATCAGGAAGACTTAGGTTCGATTCCCTGCTCGGCCATTTCTGTGTGGAACATGCATGTTGGCGACTCCAAATTGTCCAATGCAAAGACGGCTGGGATAGGCTCCAGCCTACCCGTGACCCCAATAAGGATAAGCGGCATAGAAAACAATTGGATGCATTGTTTTCTGCTGTGTACAAGCGACCCCATTAAAGTGGCACGCCGTCACCGCAGGCATCGACGACATATTGCGGCGGGTCTCCTTTGGCGCGTCGTCGTCGTTGTGTTGCGAATGTATGAATCGCTCGCTTCCGTTTCCATTCGCTCGCCATCTGCTCCGGTTTGGCTGCGACCGAGATTCAATTCTTAATGTTGGCAGTCAAACTTTTTCCTACAAAGTTTTTTTTTTTTGTTCGACGCTTTTTTGACCTCCAAACTGGAGACAGGAAATGAGGCGTGCTACGGTGACGGTCACGGTAACGCTTTGGTTTATTGCTAACACGCTTAACAAAGCTACATTGAAGTTCAGCACAGGTTTACACTTTTCATCATGTCCGCAAAGCGGGAGAAAAGAAGCAGAGCTTTTTTTTTTTTTTTTTTTATCCTGCTCGCTTTTCTCCGTGTCTCAGCAATTAACGATAATTTCGGTGTTTGAAATGTTCTCATGCGACCATTTTTTAATAAGGGAAGAAGTATGGTTCTTTATATCTTATTCCAACTTTTTAGTGCTCTTTTTTATTGTATTTTTATACATACGGTGTACCTCAGGTATCTACTATATAATTAATATTACTTTTCATTCATTTATATGACTGAAAAATCAATAGAGAATCAGAACCTGTACTACCATTACCGGAGATATAGTATCCCGATATAGTATCCCTGGTAAAGATCCACCAATTAAAAGCATTCCATGTCCGCTCTCCTCACAGCAGGACGGGTCGATGCTTCGCTAATGCTAATAGCTGTCGTGTCACAGAGTGCCTTTTTATCGGGAAAAAAGCCCCCCCCCCCCCCCCCCCCCCCCCCCGAGAGAGTGATGGCGCTAAATGGAATTTAACCATCACTCTCGTCGCTGGTGGCACTTTTAGCGGAACATGTCAAAGGATCCTCCTTGGAAAAGTCAACCCTGACGGCAGCAGCAGTAATTCACATGTTGGGATGTCTTTACTTCCTGTTTACTTCCTGTTAAGATGAAGCAACGGGAGAAAAAGTAGTATTACAGCCTGGAAGGATACTTTTCAGTGGGTCTGAGTATAATTTGAACAGATTCGACACTTATCTAATATTGTTATTTCATAAAAGTATTTTTTTAACTTTGTATTTTATGTTTAGTTCTTATTTTTATATTATTATAAAATATACTATTTTATATATTAATATTTTTACTTTCCACTTGTTGCCTTTCCAATTTCCTCCGTATATATGTTTTCCCTTTTCCCTTTATTTTCATTGGTTTACATTTTGATTTATTTAATGTGATTATTTAATTGGAAAATATTTTTATTTAATTTATTATTAATTTTAAATTATTTTTTGTTTTATAATTAATGTTTATTAATTATTTATTATTATTATATATAGTAGTAATTGTATATATTAATATGCTAGTAGTATATTATTAGTGTATTATTTAATAATAAATATTTCAAACAATTAAATAATGGAAATAACAGTGCTAAAATAATAAATAATAAATAATTATATATATATATATAATAAAATAATAATACAATAATAAATAGTAAAAACTAAAATAATTACAAATAATAATAGAAATTCAAAAAAGGAATATAATAATAATATATACTACAACTAATAACAATTATTTGTAATTATTAATTATGATTTTATTATTATTAATTAATTTTATTACTATTAATTCTATTAATTCTACATCCTTAAAACTTCTATTATGTAATATTTTTAGTTTTTTTTGCTATATGGTCAGGTTTGAAGTAACATTTTATCATCATATATTTTCACATAAAACAATAACATATGGATCAAAAGGGATAAAAAAAAGTGTATCGCACCACCTTTTTGTTTTGGTTGTCGATTCTTATTTGAATTTTGTGTTTTTTTTATTGTGGACTACATTCAAGGTTGTCCACCCTCTGCATCATTTAACTTTTACAATAAAAAAAAAAGCTGAAAGAATGACAAGGAATGACCAGTAGCGGGCGTCGCTCCTCCTGATTGCAGATGCACAATCAGTAGAGGAAAAAAAAAGTGTTTATTTTCATCCGCTATCAGTCCAACCTGGAAGAATAAACCTTGACCCCTCCCTCCTTCGCGCCCTGAGGTGATCTCGCCAATCGCCGTTCACGGCGACGTCACATGACAGCGTGTGATGAACGGCGTGCACTGATGCTGACTTACTTGACCGCCGTGTTCAGCTTTAATCGGCGATCCTTGTGCTCCGTGGCTCGTGTTCCTCGCGAGGCCACGCATAAACATGAGGCGTGTCCCGCGGAAACAAGGTCAGGGCCCGCCGACAAGACGATACACGACAATGCGGAGCAGCGGAAAGGAAGCGTGACCTCCTGCAGGGTGAATAATGCTGGCAAAGTGCGTCTTTTGTAGGAAACTTTGCTTTGTCCACTCGTACTTTACGTATTTGGGTCAGGTGGGAACACAGAAGAGGCTCGGCCTGCTTTTTATGCACTATTTGCATCTTTGAATAGATTTTTTTTTTAATTCATTAGAGACTTCTGAGGAGGTCACAGGTTCAGATGCTACCACTGAGACGCTTTCATTTCAAAGTAAAAAGATACTTTTTATTTATTAAGTTAAGTGATTTATTTATTAAGTTGTTTATTTTGGCTCAAAAGGGTGTGCAATACTAGGCTTTATCCACTGGAGGCACTCTTTCATTTTACACTTAATTTAGGGTTTATTCAAAGAAATAATGTAGGAAAAATACACACTTTTGTTTGTTTTCTGATTTTTTTTAAATTTAAAACTAATAATTTACTTTTAATTTAATTACTAATAATTAACATTTAATTTTTATTTAATTTATTTTTTATTTGTATTTTGTTTTTTTTTTTTGAGATATCGATTATTATTATAGCGGCACGGCGGTCTGGTGGTTAGTGCGCAGACCTCACAGCTAGGAGACCAGGGTTCAATTCCCACCCTCGGCCATCTCTGTGTGGAGTTTGCATGTTCTCCCCGTGCATGCGTGGGTTTTCTCCGGGTACTCCGGTTTCCTCCCGCATTCCAAAAACATGCTAGGTTAATTAGCGACTCCAAATTGTCCATAGGTATGAATGTGAGTGTGAATGGTTGTTTGTCTATATGTGCCCTGTGATTGGCTGGCCACCAGTCCAGGGTGTACCCCGCCTCTCGCCCGAAGACAGCTGGGATAGGCTCCAGCACCCCCCGCGACCCTCGTGAGGAAAAAGCGGTAGAAAATGAATGAATGAATGATTATTATTATTATATACATATTTTTTAGAAGAAAAACTTTATTTATTAAATTAATTAATTTAAAAAATAGTACAAAAAGACACATGGAAACCCATGCAATCAACCATATTTTTATATTTTTTATATTAAGCTGAAAATGACATCGTAAAGTCAACATTGTGAGACAGTAATGGGGGAAAAAAAAGCTATTTTCGTACTTTTTTTCTTTACATTTTGACAAAATTCCATATCCAAACTCATTCATGCTTGTTCCAAATGTTCAAAATAATACCCGAGGTTGCCAGATTGTGTTTTCCCCAAAATGAGGTAATTAAAACAATGAAAACTAATTAAAAAAACAATGAAAACGTTGCCACTGATGGAACAGTTTTTATCTACTTTCTTGTGTTTTTTTTCCCCAGCTGAAACAATCATTATCAGTCAAATTATTACATCTGCATATAAAAAAGACACTTTAGCTCATTATAGCTCTTAATATCTAATTATAATAACTTCAAGCTGTAATGATGTAGCTTTCTCTATTACGTTTGATGTATTACACTGAAATGGAAAGAGTGCGTCATGGAATGAATATTAGATGCGTTTCACAGAGGATAGTCCCGCTGGACCAGTTCAAGCGTTTGTATGAATTACTAACAAGATCTCAGTGAGAGGGGGGAGGGGTGGCGGCGGCGGGGGCAGAAGCCCTGGTGGGCGCCGATGTTTATGTTCACTCAATTATTCACGTCCTCCGGGAATTGTAGATTATCAAGAATTCATGTCGGACAACAAAAGGACATGTAGACGCTTACTTCCTGTCGGGGGTGCGAGCGTCACTTTGGTTTGGCGACAAGGAACTTGAAAGTTCGAGGGTCAGTGAACTTAGCTTCTTTACGAACGTTACACCGCCTCAATGTGTATGATATTGTGTGTTGATGCTCTTTAAAAGTATATTTTAGAAGCTTTTGGTAAAAATACCAAAACACAAAAACAACCCAAACGGTCTTGGATAGTCCTGGACTTTGGTTCGGACCAGAGCAGCAAAACCACTGATCAATTTTTCCGCTCGTCTTCCAACACTCTGGCAATCAAAGATATCTGACTCAAACAGCGTGTTGCCGCCGGGCGTTCATTACGCCATTCTAATTAATCTCCGCAGGAAGCCTAATTGATTGACTCATTGCCACAACCTAATCAACGCCACGTCGTCCGGCCCTCGTGGTGCGCTAAGTGGCAATTTCACGCTAGCTTGCGGGTCGCTGGGATGTGTATGTGCTTGGGGGGGGGGTGGAGTTGTTTGAAAGTGAAATGTCAGGTGTCTTCATAGAAAACGAGATGACACTAACAAGACGGTGGTTAATGAGTGGCTCGTTAATGTCATTGGGGTTGATATTCTATTAGAACTCGGAGGAAAGCGTTTAGTTCCTTTTCTGGACCCGACGTGTTAGCATTGATGCTTCATCCAAAGTGTGTTGACGTAGTTGTACCTCGTACACTTTGTCAGCAGTCCAACTTAAAAGCACACCATGACAGATTGTCCCTGCGACCACGGTCCCGAGTATTCACATTAATATTCCCCTCCAACATCACCCCCCCCCCTCGCTATAATGAAAGCACAACTCTGCTATCAAAAAGAAAGCCCAAAGCCAAAGGAGCTAATGAGAAAAGTCCATGAGAAGCCTCCACTGATAAGCACGGAGGAAAATCCTTATAAATGAAGTCAGGAGAAGAGCAACCACTGATTTGATTGCTAATCAATAAGCCTCTTTGTTTTAGATAAAACAATGGCCGTCATCAACAATAATCATCCAAATGGGACTAGCAGAGTCACCATTTTGTTTGTTTTTCCCTGATTTCCCTGATTACAAGGTCATAAGGAAGATTATTACCGAGCCAAAATGTATTTACAGTAGACCAGGGGTCTCAAACTCATTTTACCTGGGGGGCCACTGGAGCTGGGGTCTGGGCAAGGCTGGGCCGCATCAGGTTTTCCAAAAAAAAAAAACAAAAACGCATTTATTAAAAATAAAAACAGAAAAATATACAAACTTTTTCAGTGCTTTGGTTTCGATTTTCTACAATAAAAACTCTGATAAAAAATTCCACTGTTCTCAAATATCTTAATTTTTATTTTTCTGCACAAAATAAGATGAAAAATAAATAAACAAATCAAGAATAAAGAAAATCAATCAATCAGTAATAAATAAATATAATAATAATAATAATAACAACTTAATAAACCACATATAGTTATTGGGTAGACAAATTATTTTTTTCAGATTAAAATGAACAAAACACGACTATAGTCACATTTATACTCTTTTTATTTACAACATATTGCGCAACTGCAGGGTCTTGAGACACATGCTAACTCGCAAACTAGAGAGCTAGCGACCTAAACGGTAGCCTTCAAGTTATTTCCTTTTAAACTTAAATAGCCAAAAACTTACCACTTCCACACGGATAGGGAGGATAACTATTAACAGTTATTTAACCTTTAACATGAACATTAATCAAACGTAATAATTTTTTCTGGGTACATGATACCATACAGCATCCATATCAAACTTGACATTAAACTTTCATATCAAGGCGGGGGGCCTCAAAGTAGTGTCCTGCGGGCCACATTTGGCCCGCAGCCCGCGTGTTTAATCCCTGGAAAATTTCTCTAAACTAGCCAAATAGCACAAGGAATATCTATCGACTGGAGTCATGTGACATTCAAAATCAAATGTATATAACGTGTAGACAATATGTACAGTATAGTGTAGGATGGTTAGCGTTTAGCATGTAGCACACGCGACCTCTATCGCGAACATAATTCATCCTCAGTGACAGGAAGTGCATGTGAGGTGTAAAAGTGATGGATTACGAGGAGGAGGAGTAGGAAGTGACCGTCTCTCGGCGTGGTGGTGGTGGTGGTGGGGGGGTGTGTGGATTCATTGGGGGAGGTGGGCAGCAGCGAGCACCCCCCCAGCCCCCCACGGGTGAGGGGGGAATACTAGCGAGCAGATGTTGTAATGCAGCCAGCCCTGTTGGCCTCATGAATGGGATGTTGCATGAGAAGCGGCGTGCGAGTGCATCCGCGGCCTCAAACCGCCCGTGGATGCACTCGCTCGTCTCATTAGGCCTGCCGAGTGTGTGTGTGTGTGTGTGTGTGTGTTTGTGTTACTGTGCAAGTGTGTGTCTATGCTAATGCGGCACGTGTTAGCCACTGATCGTTTGGCGAAAAGGATGCTTTTTTCCCCCCGACATGGCGCTTCTTCACGTCTATGAGATGTTGGAGGCTGGACATGGTAGTCATGGAATGGTGGGGGTGCACAATCCATGCTTCTCTTCAACATGACTCTATGTGTGTGTTTAATTACCAGGAATATTTATATTTATATAGGAATATTTATATTAATATTTATATTCATATTTTCTCATGTGATTGAATTTTCTCTTTATTTTCCTGGTAAAAAAAATAAAAAATAAATTACCAGGAATTATGCAAACACTACCAAATTAAATTCCACTCACTGATCTATTTACCAGGGAAATTACCAAATTACTGTCCATTAAACAAGCAATATTGCTGTTCGTCAACATTTTTCATATTGTAAAGTATCTAACATTTCCTGGTAAATTTACCAGGATTATGCAATACCTGCAAAATTTACTTCCAAATTTACTGTATTAATTTTTTTTTACTTCATGAACAAAATTTCCTGGTAAATTCATCATTTATCAGGAATTACCAAATTACCATCCTTTAAAAAAGCGACTTTGCTTTTTTTCAACATTTTCCATAGATTTCAAAGTATTTAACATTCTTGTTAAATTTAGTTTATTAAAAAAAAAATCCTGGTAAATCTGTCATTTACCAGGATGATACAAAAATTACCAAATTATTGTCCATTGAACAAGCAATGTTACTAATGTTGCATTTGTCAACATTTTCCATAGATTTTAAAGTATTTCACATTCCTGGTAAAAATTTACCAGGATTGTTAAATACATACCACATTGTTTTGAATTAAACAAGCAATTTTACTGTATTTTTAAGTATTTATTTTTAAGTATTTATTCTTGTTTTATTTACCAGGATGATAGAAATATTACCAAATTACCATCCATTAAAAATGCTAACATTTTGCAAATTTTTTTTTTTAATTTTTAAAAAGCATTTCATTTTCCTGGTAAACCTGTCATTTATGAGGATTACACAAACACGACCAAAGTACCATTCTATGAAGCAAGCAATAGTGCTGTTGTTAATATTTAGCATTTCTGCTAAGTGTGTTATTTACCAGGATTATGCCAAAACAACCATTAAACCAGCAATATGTTACTTAGTGTACTTGTGGCTTTTTTGTAGCCCATGAGCTGTTGGAGGGGGGGGCATGATAGTAAGAGGACGGGGAGGGGGGCGGTGGGGTCTCTCCAGATGAAGTCAAGATTGACTCTTGTGTGCCCTCCCTTGTGTGTCCCCCCCCCCCACCGCCCCGGCCTTCCGTGACATGGACGCACGCCTTCATGACTGCCTGCTTTGTAAAAAAAACAAACAAACCTTAATAGTGCAGAATTTTTGTCTTATGTGAGGATACCCGAGGAAAGGGGGGGGGGGGGGGCGGCTTTCAGTCCATGCTTATGTTGAACATGTGCAGAGATATGTGTGTGTGTGTGTGTGTGTGTGTACGAGTGTGTGTGTGTGTGTGCGTACATGTGTGCTTCCAACAATCCGCTAAGTCATCTCTCATCATGGAGCTATCGGTCTTTTAGACAGCAGAATGGCCCCTACAGTGTGGACTGAGGCGGAGCGCTGCAGCTGCTGCTACACACACACACACACACACACACACACACACACACACACACACACACACACACACACACACACACATGTACATACATCCACACACACAAATCGAGAGAGCGAGAGCTGCCGCCCCTCCCTGTTTGTCTGCTTTGCTTTAATAACAAGACTGACGCCATTTAAATCTTTCGCTTCAATTGATGGAATGCAAATCCAGCTGCATAAGTGGGTTAGTCAAGTCTCTCACTGCCGCACGAGCCAGGTCAGCGAACGCAGCACGCCAACCAAAATAATATGAAAATAATATGTCATAGTTTACAAGATTTCTAGTAGTTGACATCACACATCAGTAGTTGACAGTGTGACTGATTGTTTTATATATTTTTGTAAATAAAGTACACCCGGGCGGCACGGCGGTCGAGTGGTTAGTGCGCAGACCTCACAGCTCGGAGACCAGGGTTCAATTCCATGGCCTCGGTCATCTCTGTGTGGAGTTTGCATGTTCTCCCCGTGCAAGCGTGGGTTTTCTCCGGGTACTCCGGTTTCCTCCCACATTCCAAAAACATGCTAGGTTAATTAGCGACTCCAAATTGCTTTCGTCTTTGTAATTCACCAGGAAGTCTTCCCGAACAAGAGACTTTCCTGAGCTCGGACACATTCAGTGTCAGGAAAATGGCTTCCCAAAGGAATCATGCAGAGGTGTGAGGCCGAGAAAAATAAATTAAAAATAAATAAATTACCAGGAATTATGCAAACGCTACCAAATTAAATTCCACTGAATGCAAACTGTTGTTAACCCTGCATTTTTCAAGATTTTTATGATCTATTTACCAGGGAAATTACCAAATTACTGTCCATTAAACAAGCAATATTGCTGTTTGTCAACATTTTTCATATTGTAAAGTATCTAACATTCCTGGTAAATTTACCAGGATTATGAAATAACTGCAAAATTCACTTCCAAATTTACTGTATTTAAAAAAAAATGTACTGCATTAACAAAATTTCCTGGTAAATTCATCATTTATCAGGAATGACCAAATTACCATCCTTTAAAAAAGCGACATTGCTTTTTTTTCAACATTTTCCATAGATTTTAAAGAATTGACCAGGATTATGAAATACCTACAAAATTTACTGTGTTAACAAAATTTTACCAGGAATTACCATCCTTTAAAAAAAGCAACATTGCTTTTTTTCAACATTTTTCATAGATTTTAAAGAATTGACCAGGATTATGAAATACCTGCAAAATTTACTGTTAACAAAATTTTACCAGGAATTACCAAATTACCATCCTTTAAAAAAGCGACATTGCTTTTTTTTCAACATTTTCCATAGATATTAAAGAATTGACCAGGATTATGAAATACCTGCAAAATTTACTGTGTTAACAAAATTTTACCAGGAATTACCAAATTACCATCCTTTAAAAAAAGCGACATTGCTTTTTTTCAACATTTTCCATAGATTTTAAAGAATTGACCAGGATTATGAAATACCTGCAAAATTTACTGTGTTAACAAAATTTTACCAGGAATTACCAAATTACCATCCTTTAAAAAAGCGACATTGCTTTTTTTCAACATTTTCCATAGATTTTAAAGTATTTAACATTCCTGTTAAATTTACTTTATTAAAAAAAATTCCTGGTTAACCAGTAATTTACCAGGATGATACAAAAGTTACCAAATTATCGTCCATTGAACAAGCAATGTTACTAATGTTGCATTTTTCTAGATTTTCCATAGATTTTAAAGTATTTCACATTCCTGGTAAAACATACCAGGATTTTTCAACATTTGAACAATGAACAAATGGCAACTGAGGTGACTTTAGTCGTGAAAAACCAGCCATATAGGATACATTGTAGTCGTCTACCACCATTGCTGTTCAGTAAAGTCAAATGACTGACAGCAAATACACTTTTCAGTGATTCTAATTTGAATGTAGCGGCCATTATTGCGACATTGCATTTAATCGAAACTTTTTAAATCCCATTTTAATCCCCGTCATCCATTTCACCGCATCAACGGCGAAAAGCAAGCAGGTGATAATTATGCTTATTTCGGGCTTCAGCCGTCTTTTTCTCATCGGTGACTCCCCCAAATGAAGTCACGGCTAATCTCGTCGTCAAGGTGAAGACTTCGTATGATGGAAAAAAGTCCCATGTTGGATATCGTTAGCATGCTAATAAGATCTAGCCAGGTGGGCTTCATTCTGTTGGAACATCAGCCCGGGGTGGGCAACTGTCAGACAGACCGGCTTGTAATGAAAGACTAGAAATGCCCCCCCCCCCCCCCCCCCCCAAAACCCCCCCAGTGAATGTGAATAATGTGAATAAGACACACACACACACACACACACACACATTCTTCTGCCCTCCAAACCTGTCACCAAAGGCAAAGGTGCACCAACACACACACACACACACACACATGCACTTTGCCCGGAGACACAACAGGAAACATCAAGTTCACACACACACACACACACACACTTACACATAAACACACACCGACGAGCACAAAGCGGAATATTCTCCAAGGTTTTATCTCCAACACATTTTTTTTTTTTAGCAGCTCACACACACGCAGTACTAGCAACTGACGGGTAGCTAATAGCGTGATGGCGCGTCATCACGTGCACACGCGCACACGGCCCGAGTGTCCACCGTCGACCTCGGGTTAACCCTTCGCTTCACCGCTTCGTGCAAAAAAAAAAACTGACGACTTGATATTTTTATGAAAAGAAGAATAATAAAAAGTGCTGCTGCTGCGTGACTGAGATGGAGTGAATGAAAAATACCTCACCGGCATTTTTACCCGCAACCTTTTTCATCATCCGTTTCTTTTTTTTTATTAACTGTAGTCGATTCATTTTTAAATGTAAGCGGAAACTAATGATGGAACGCAACTCAAGTGTTGCGAAATCCATCTGTGGAGGTACAATGTGATGGAAATGGGGGTGTTTTTATTTTTAGACATACATATTTGTCATTTGCTTTTGAAACATTTTAATCTGAACTGGAAGAATTAAGTAAGAATTAAGTAAATATTTTATTATAGTATTTTATATATTTTATATATATTTTAGTATTTTTTTATATACATACATATTTGTCATTTGCTTTTGAAATTTTTTTAATCTGAACTGGAAGAATTAAGTAAGAATTAAGAATTAAATAAATATTTTGTTATAGTATTTTATATATTTTATATATATTTTAGTATTTTTTATATACATACATATTTGTCATTTGCTTTTGAAATTTTTTTTAATCTGAACTGGAAGAATTAAGTAAGAATTAAGTAAATATTTTGTTATAGTATTTTATATATTTCCTATATTTTTTTAGTATTTTTTTAATATACTTACATATTTGTCATTTGCTTTTGAAACATTTTAATCTGAACTGGAAGAATTAAGTAAGAATTAAGTAAATATTTTGTTATAGTATTTTATATATTTTATATATATTTTTAGTATTTTTTATAGTACTTTATAGTATTTGAAGAAAAAATAAATAATAATAATAATATCATGAAGAAAACAATATATTTTAGAAGCATATCGTTAAAATAATCAAGAAAAAAATAACGAGAAACATCATTTGAATCAAATCTAATGTCCAATGGAGGAGGGGGCGGGCTTACAGATTATACTGCCACCTGTTGGCCCGGCATGCACACAACAGTGTATAAATGTATTGAAGAGAAATGAATTGCAAGTAGGTTGTTTCTAAAAAGTGTTTGCTTTTGCGTTTCCTGCAGGCCTAGGGTTATGTTCTTGGTAATGTATCAGTGGCGGGCCGTGACTCTGCGGTGTCAAGTTTAGCGCTAGAAGAAAGCTTGTTTGGTGGCAGCGTGCTGGAGCTCGACAGTCTTCTTTCGGAAAACTTTGCCTGAACTTTGAGATCAGACGAGTTGGGAGCAAGAAATTGGATTTGTGCAGCGAGTGGCCAGAAAAAGTAAAAATGCAAATATATGACATTTGGAAAAGACGCGGCGTGTTGACGCGTTGCACTGAGGAAAGGATGCTTATGTTGTGTTGTGTTGTAAAAATGGCGGCGGCGCGATTAAAAGTCATTTCCAATGCAGATTCACATACACTGGCTTTCATCTCCTATACTGCAAATGAACTCATCATCGCGGCCGCGTGCTAAAGATTAGCCTTCGTCACATCAAAAGCGGGCCAGGCCATCAGATTATTGAAGGTTATTAGAGGCGAGACCTATCACAAACGTCAAATCGGAAAAACCAAATCGCCTTCATCAACATCGCATTGATGGAAGCGCGACGAGAGGCATGAAATTGCTCCTCAACCAACACGTGAAATGGCCTGTGGACTTTGAGTGACACGAGATGGACTTAAAGAGGATTTCCCGAGCCAGGATCTGTGAAATGTGGCAAACAGCGGCGGCGGCGACGATAAGGAGCTGGGGCGGAGATAGCGTGCCGCCCTAATTTGAGCCACCACCGCTAGTGAAGTGGATTTGGATCAAATCAAAGGAACATCTTTTATTGTTCGTGGCTCTGCATGATTAGGAGTCGATGAGCGGGGGGGCCTGCAGGGGGGGGGGTGAAGAGGAGGATTATGGGTAAGCGCTCATATTTCTGCCCCGACTTGGACGCTTGACATAAAGCATTTCACTCCAGAATGGACTTCCTGGATACTTTTCCACTCGTGTCCTAACGTGACATTTGTGTACAGGAAGTAAGACATTTTTTTTTTGGCTTAGTTTAATTTGAGAAAAATACTTTTCATACATTTAATATAGTTAAATTATATATCTTTCATTTGAATATTATATTATATAATGATTAGCACTTCATTTAATAGTTTTTAATTGCATTTTTAAACATATTTTTTCTTGTATATTCACATTATATTTCTTATCTTGCTTTTACAAATTTTAAAGAATATGTTTCACCTTATTTCAATAAAATTGTACTTTTATTATTAAATATTTTATTTATTGAGATTTTATTTTGGCTTAGTTTAATTTGAGAAAAATACTTTTAATACATTTAATATAGTTAAATTATATATCTTTCATTTGAATATTATAATTATTACTAATGAGCATTTATTAATTTGTATGTATTTTCATTATTCATATGTAATATTTGTTGTTTTGTTAAATGGTAAAGCTTTTATTTGAATTAGTATTATTACAAATATTTGCCAATAAAATGCATCACTACATTTTAATGTATTTTTCATCATTTATTTTTATTTTTATTTATTTTATTTTTATTTTTATTTATTTTATTTTTATTATTTTTTTTAATTTTTATTTTTACTTTTATATTTATATTATAAACTACACTTTTTTAAAAGTATTTTTTAACCTTGCAAAACTAAATGTCATCACTCAGCAGACGTGTTGTCATGGCGATGGCAGAGCGTTGCCGTGTGAAGATGAATGTTATTAATTTACAGTGATTAAGGCGGAGCTTATGTCTGTTCCGTGTCCTAACGTGACATTTGTCTACAGGAAGTAAGACATTGTTTCTTTATAGCTATTTTCTATGGGTTATAAAGATATAAAAACAGATAAAAAAGAGGCAGAATTTCTAAAAAAAAAAAAAAAAAGTGTTCCAAATTTCGCCTCCGCTGCTTCGAGAAAGCATTCTTGGATACCCAACCATATGTTTACAACCAAGAAGTCTTCCCTCCTTCCCGGAACGCCACAGACCAGGAGATCCATCACCTCCCCCCCCATCCTTCCTTTGACCCTCTGCCAGGGTGCCGAAAACACCCAAAGCGCCTCCTCTCCCTCCTTCCACGACCCTCCCCTCCCGTGCCCATCCCACCCCGTCCCGTCCCATCCCGTCTCGCAACCCCCAAGCCATGACCCACTTTGGAGGGGGATGAGGATGGGGTAAGCGAGGGCCCATTGTGAGCGCCACAAGACGCTCTGCCTCCTTCATCCCCGCCGCCTTTCAACGAGGAGATAGCACTCGGGTGGGCACGCGTGTGCTCTTCACGGACTGATGCACGGACTGCTTTTTTTTTTTCCTGTCTACTCATTTCCTGAGTCATGTTAACGGGGGGGGGGCGGCCGAGGGGGGTGGGGTTGGGGGGTCACACAGGATGGGCCTCTGCTGGAAGTGAGTGAGTATGTACCGCTTTGCTTCTTCTCCTGCACCTTCTGGACAACTTTAGACCAAGGAAAACTATACAAGGATGCCGTGTCTTATGTCAAAGTCGCAGATGCTGCCGACCCCCCCCTAGCCCCCCCTAGCCCCCCCCCCAACCTTCTCCTCCTTGTAACATACGGGAGCGGCTTGCTGTTACGTGTCTCCCCTTCGGACAACGTTAATGAGGGAACTTTTATGGAGTTGCAGGAAGACGTCTCCGCACGTACTAAAGAATTGAATTCAAACACGGAATTCTACTTTTATGGAAGGAAGTGAAAATTCAATTCCCTCAAAGGAGCAGGCAGAATATGATTAAAACTCAATTTCTTAATAGGAGAAAAAAAACAATTGTGTAATATTAAATAGGTAGCTTATTCGGCAATGAAAATGATAAATACCGAAATACCGTATAATGAAGGCATTATACTTTTACTCATTTTTACCCAGGTACTTTTACTCAAATAAATCCTATGTTACTTATTTTTAACTGGGTTTTACTCAAATAAAACCTCTGTTACTTATTTTTACCTGGGTACTTTTGCTCAAATAAATCGTCTCTTACTTATTTTTACCTGCGTACTTTTACTCAAATAAATCCTCTGTTACTTATTTTTACCTGCGTAAATTTACTCAAATAAATCCTCTGTTACTTATTTTTACCTGGGTACTTTTACTCAAATAAATCCTCTGTTACTTATTTTTACCTGGGTACTTTTACTCAAATAAATCCTCTGTTACTTATTTTTACCTGCGTAAATTTACTCAAATAAATCCTCTGTTACTTATTTTTTACCTGGATACTTTTACTCAAATAAATCCTCTGTTACTTATTTTTACCTGGGTACTTTTACTCAAATAAATTCTCTGTTACTTATTTATACCTGGGTACTTTTACTCAAATAAATCTTACTTATTTTTACGTGGGTACTTTACTCAAATAAATCCCCTGTACTTATTTTTACCTGGGTACTTTACTCAAATACATGTTGCTTATTTTTACCTGGGTACTTTTACTCAAATAAATGTTACTTATTTTTACCTGGGTACTTTTACTCAAATAAATGTTACTTATTTTTACCTAGGTACTTTACTCAAATAAATCCTCAGTTATCTAGTTTTAACCTGTGCACTTTTACTCAAATAAATCCGCTGTTACTTATTTTTACCTGGGTACTTTTACTCAAATAAATCCTCTGTTACTTATTTTTACCTGGGTACTTTTACTCAAATAAATGTTACTTATTTTTACCTGGGTACTTTTACTCAAATAAATGTTACTTATTTTTACCTGGGTACTTACTCAAATGAATCCTCTGTTACTTATTTTTACCTGTGTACTTTTACTCAAATAAATCCTCTGTTACTTATTTTTACCTGGGTACTCTTACTCAAATAAATGTTACTTATTTTTACCGAGGTACTTTACTCAAATAAATCCTCAGTTACTTAGTTTTAACCTGTGTACTTTTACTCAAATAAATCCTCCTCTTTCGAATCAACTTTTCTATTCAGGATCGGGGGGCCCAGATAAGGGTGGTATGGGGGGTGCCGGTTCTCATTTATGTGGAATTTGTTCGCGTTCCCACGCCGCTTGCATTGATAACCCCCCCACCCCAACCCCCCACCACCCTCCTTTTTTGTGTGTGTGTGTGTGTGTGCAGCGTGGCCGAGGGTTAATGGATGTTGATGTTCAGCGCTGATAAGTTGACTGTGCAATTTTGTATCAGGAAAATAAATAAGGTCCAGAGCTCCCCTCCTGGCTCTGAGTGCCTAACAAAGATTTTTATCCCGAATGGAAATTGTGCTGTTTGTGCCGCTGCCATGTGGACGCTTTCCTCTTCTGTACTTTCATTTCATCTCTGCATTTTTCATATTTGTGGATGCGACTCGCAGAGAAAACGTAGACCGTAGGACCTTGAACGTTACATTTGAGGACCTTACCTGTACTTTCTTACTTTCCATGAAGCGATGCCGTGCTTTCTTGCGGAAACGCTCCTTCTTCCTCTTCCGTGGTGACACTGTAATGTGATTATGATTGCCTTGTGTAGTGGCATGATGGATGATGACAGCTAAAACGTCTTTCACACACAGAAAATGTAGCAAAAAATGAAGAAATCCATCATTATGGCGACACTAAGCTTCGCCCGGTAAGGCGAAAAGGAGTCGATATCGCTATAGCAACACAGGAGGAACATAACTGGGGGACATTGTTTGGGATATGGATATATTTTTTATTCTAATGATTAGCACTTCATTTAATAGTTTTTAATTGCATTTTTAAACATATTTTTTCTTGTATATATATTTTCTTTTATATATTATTATATTTTTTATCTTACTTTTACAAATTTAAAAGAATATTTTTCACCTTATTTTAATAAAATTGTACTTGGGAAATGTATATTTTATTATTAAATATTTTATTTATTTAGATTTTTTGGCTTAGTTTAATTTGAGAAAAATACTTGTAATATTTAAAATAATATAATATATATAATTAATATAGTTAAATTATATATCTTTCATTTGTATATTTGTTATTATTACTAATGAGCATTTATTAATTTATTTTTATTATTATTATTGTATTTTTATTATTTATATGTAATATTTGTTGTTTAAATGGTTGACATTATTACAAATATTTGCCAATAAATTCTACTTTATCATTTATATTTATATTTATATTTATATTTATATTTATATTTATATTTATATTTATATTTATATTTATATTTATATTTATATTTATATTTATATTTATATTATAAACTACACTTTAAAAAAAATATTTTTTAACCTTGCAAAACTAAATGTCATCACTCAGCAGACGTGTTGTCATGGCGATGGCAGAGCGTTGCCGTGTGAAGATTAATGTTATTAATTTACGGTGATTGAGGCGGAGCTTATGTCTATTGTGTAGGTAAACATTGATGACAAGAAGATGTTGCTAAATGAGCATAAATATTGGGAATTATGATATCATCATCATGATGAAGAATATGTAAACAAAAGCATACGTTTAGTTTTGGATGCCATTAGCTCGTGCGGGTGTAGCTAACGTCGCGGCGGAGAGGAGCAAACAATGAACGGAGCAGGAAGTGCGCATGAATGCGTGGTATAAGAATATGAATTAATGTTAGTTTATGAACGAGCGCGTGCTTTGCTTTGCTTTGCTTTGCTTTGCTCCGCTCAAGTTCAAGCAGCGGCTAATAAAGCCATTAGCCTCCCATCATGCTCTCATTAGAGCTTGTGAAGCCATTTCCACCATGTTCATTACCCACGTTGCCCTCAGCCTGCCTCCGTCTATTAATACTCATAAAGTGTGTACAAGTATGTACATGTATCTGCATGTAATACAGCCTGGCAGCCAGATGGAATATGGAAGTACACAAATTGTTTACAGGCTAAAAGACGCGTTTTGGGCTTTTATTAAGAACGAGCTAGAATAATTAGCATTTCAATTTGCCTCGTCTACAGCGAAGAAATGCTCGCATGAACTCCCCTCACCCCAAAGTGACTGATAAGTATTCAACTGGCGGCCCGCGGGCCAAGTGAGGCGCGTGAATGACACGCGACTTCAGTTCAAAACTTTGCAGCGACAACCACTTTTGGAGCAGATTCCTAAAAACACCACAGTCCTCTTTTTACGTATGTACAGTAGAGGATCTTTGACCAGTTGGTCCTTATAAATGTGCTATATGTGCTCCTGTCACATATAGAGAATCTTTGATGAGTGTTTTTCCTATAGGTCCTCAAAAACAGCAGAGTGCTTCTGTCACATATAGAGGATCTTTGACTAGCATTTTTGCTATGGGTCCTCAAAAACAGCAAACAGCAGAGCGCCCCTGTCACATATAGAGGATCTTTGACTTGCATTTTTGCTGTAGGTCTTCAAAAACAGCAAACACTAGAGCGCTCCTGTCACATCTAGAGGATCTTTGACTAGCATTTTTGCTTTAGGTCCTCAAAAACAGCAAACAGCAGAGTGCTCCTGTCACATATAGAGGATCTTTGACTAGCATTTTTGCTATAGATCCTCAAAAACAGCAAACAATAGAGCGCTCCTGTCACTTATAGAGGATCTTTGACTAGCATTTTTGCCAGAGGTCCTCAAAAACAGCAAACAGCAGAGTGCTCCTGTCACATATAGAGGATCTTTGACTTGCATTTTTGCTATAGGTCCTCAAAAACAGCAAACAGCAGATTGCTCCTGTCACATATAGAGGATCTTTGACTAGCGTTTTTGCTATAGGTCCTCAAAAACAGCAAACAGCAGAGCGCTCCTGTCACATATAGAAGATCTTTGACTTGCATTTTTGCTATAGGTCCTCAAAAACAGCAAACAGCAGAGTGCTCCTGTCACGTATAGAGGATCTTTGACTAGCATTTTTGCTATGGGTCCTCAAAAACAGCAATCAGCAGAGCGCTCCTGTCACATATAGAGGATCTTTGACTTGCATTTTTGCTATAGGTCCTCAAAAACAGCAAACAGCAGATTGCTCCTGTCACATATAGAGGATCTTTGACTAGCGTTTTTGCTATAGGTCCTCAAACACAGCAAACAGCAGAACACTCCTGTCACATACAGAGGATCTTTGACTTGCATTTTTTCTATGGGTCCTCAAAAACAGCAAACAACAGACGCTCCTGTCACATATAGAGGATCTTTGACTAGCATTTTTGCTGTAGGTCCTCAAAAACAGCAAACAGCAGAGTGTTCTTGTCACATATAGACAATCTTTGACAAGAGTTTTTGCTATAGGTCCTCAAAAAAGTGCAGCACTCTTTTCACATATAGAGGATCTTTGACTAGTGTTTTTGCAGTAGATCCTCAAAAGAAGCAGAGTGCTCCTGTCACATATTTAGGATCTTTGACTAGCGTTTTTGTAGTATATCCTCAAAAAACAGCAGAGCACTTCGGTTACTTATAGAGGATCTATGACTAGTGTTTTTGCTATAGGTCCGCAAAAAAGCACAGCACTCTTTTCACACATAGAGGATCTTTGACTAGTGTGTCCTTAAGAACAGCAGAGTGCTCGTGCCACATGCTGTATAGAGGCTGTTTGGCTAGCATGAGCATATTGCTAATGTTTGAATGTATGACTTCTTATTGAATGATGAGTTGTGATGTAAAAATCTGGGTGCAGAACCGAGGCCGTGAGGGATGCCACTGAGAGGATCCCTCCAGCGATGATCCCTCACTGATATTCTGGCGGCATGAAAGGTTGTCACACCCACGGGGCAGCCTGTCTTTGACCTTTGACCGTGAGATGTCATTGAGATTTTTTTTTTCTAGCAAAAAAAAAGTAGAATCCAAAGGAAGACGTAGAGTCTGTGCCAAGAAGGAAAAGAAGAAGAAGGCCGACCTACAAGGTTGCCGTTGTTGCTGTTCAGGAGGCTGACTCACGCCGATAACTTAATGCACGCCGTCAGCTTCTTACCCCCAACCGACCCACGAGCTCCCGCAGACGCAAATCAGATGAGAAAGCCAAATGCCAGGTTGTATGAAGCATTCCGCGCTGGGGAGGAACAGGCCGGGTATGGAGTGCCCCCTCTGGCCAGGAGGCGCTAAGACACTTCCTGGTGACGTAACGCTACTGATACATTACATTACAAAATTAGGAAATGTATCTTTTACCATTAGGGGTTATGTAAAGATGGCTGGTGAGGTCATGCCGAAAAAGTCCAACAAAAGAGTCCACGAAGGACTCGGCATGTGTGTCATTGTGCTTGTGTCACCCTCGGACTCTCAACTTGGAGCGTCCGGGCGTCTGACTGTACGAGCCGTGTCCTTATAAGGTCACAGTGATGGATGCAAAGTCTCCATCGAGAGCATTCTTGAAAACATACCCCCCCCCCCCCCCCCCCCGCCTGCCTCCTCACTCCCACTCAAAGCGAGGACACAAAACAGAAGGGAAGACGCAAAGACTCCAGCTGTAGCTCATGATGCATTCCAGAGAAGTGGGAAATAGCAGACTCGGTGGCGATTTGCTCAAAGTCGGAGAAAAGTGATAAAAGGGACATTTTTTGGCGCCCCCTATGGGTTGTTGTCTAAGACAAGTCTTATAATTATGTCACAAATGCTCAACTAGTGGCTCGGAGACCCGAGTTTGATTCCACCCTCGGCCATCTCTGTGTGCTAAACATGCTTTAAGTGTTGGCTAAATGAAATAAAATACAAACATACGATGCATTCAAAGACATGTATTGATATGTAGTTTTCTACACTGACCAGTAGGTGTCGGTAATGTTACTATATATGGTCATAGGAGTGTAAAGGTGACTATAGGGGTGCTATTTCATGTCTAGAGGGCTCTAATGTTAAAAAGTCTATTTGGAAGGTCATAAACGTTAGCGCGCAGGCCTCACAGCTAGGAGACCCGAGTTCAATTCCACCCTCGGCCATCTCTGTGTGGAGTTTCCATGTTCTCCTCGTGCATGCGTGGGTTTTCCACGGGTACTCCGGTTTCCTCCCACATTCCAAAAACATGCTAGGTTAATTAGCGACTCCAAATTGTCCATAGGTATGAATGTGAGTGTGAATGGTTGTTTGTCTATATGGGGTACACCCTGGACTGGTGGCCAGCCAATCACAGGGCACATATAGACAAACAACCATTCACACTCACATTCATACCTATGGACAATTTGGAGTCGCTAATTAACCTAGCATGTTTTTGGAATGTGGGAGGAAATCGGAGTACCCGTGGAAAACCCACGCATGCACGGGGAAACATGGAAAATCCACACAGAGATGGCCGAGGGTGGAATTGAACCCTGGTATACTAGCTGTGAGGTCTGCGCGCTAACCACTCGGCCACCGTGCCGCCCTTTTTCAACCAAAAAAAAACACACGTGTGCTTGTCAGTCCCTTAAAGGTGTGCACCAAAATTCAGATAAACACAAAAGTTACAGCGGGTGTGAGAAATTTCAAGTCAATCAGACTAATGACAGTTAATCACAGTTAATAATTAAACAGTTAATCATTAATAGCACAGGAAACACAGCTAGGGGTGCAAGTCTTCAGGACTAGAAGGGTACGATAGGACATAAGAGATCCATATTTATGTTAATCCGCACGTATTGGATTTGAACACAAACCGCTGTGTCCATAAATGTCTCCATCATCATACTGCTTTAACTCGCACCTTCAGCTATTTCCTACCTTCCCGGCCCCGTCTTGAATGCATCCTAAAGCTCTGAACCTGCTGGCTAAGGATGCAGGACCCCAGAAGCCCTTTAAATCCCAGCCAGCATTCAGGCTGGGATTTTCCTCGTCTTGCCGCTGACAATAAGCCTGTGCGCTATTGTGCCGTCACAGTGTGCGGGGGGGGGGAGTCCTGCGGTGCTGTCATATTTACCCCCGTTCAAAGCCTCCCTTGGGGGAATGGAAGAAGAGAGGCATTGGTTTGGGGGCTGTGTTGGCCGCTTTTGAATGGTTTGTGGTGGCGCCACCTGCTGATTGTGCTGGTTCGGATGGATGGAGCGCCCGGAGCTGGGAAGTAACCTACATAGTCGGACATGTCCCGTTCTTCCCGTGACAGGAGCTCACACGGCGCAATGAACGTCTACCTCTCCAAGTAATACCAGCCTGAAAACTGCACCTCACACAGAAGACGGCTCGCTAAGAGGATTTATTCTTCAAAAAGAGATAGAAAGTGTGTGTGTGTGTTTAGTGATAGAAAATTCCCTATTTGGATTATTTTGCCTCCTTCTCAGTGCCGCTTGATGGAATTTTTTTTTTTTAAATACTGATATCCTCTTTCCGCCGTGTTTAATTCCCATTAAGACTGAACTTGACAGCATCCTCCAAGTGACACTTAGCTCTCCACGTAGCCAATGTTTATCCTGGAAGGAGCAACAGATCAAATAAAGTTTTTTTTTTTTTTTGGGGGGGGGGGGTACGCATTTGGAATGACGGAATTACCTCATAAGGTTAAAGCAACACTGTGTAATGAGTTGACCTTCAAATAACAGCTTTAAAAAATGAACACATAAGCATCTTCTTGGTTGCCATAGAAACCGCTGCCGATGTGGCTTATCACAATGTGAACCCGCTACCTGCAGCTACATGGGTCTAGTAGTGCAGGTAACCCTTATAACAGGGGGTCTCAAACATGCGGCCCCGCGGGCCAAATGTGGTACGCTGGACACTAGTTTGAGGCCCCCCTGCCTTGATATGAAAGTTTAATGTTAGTGAGCATTATTAACAGGGCTGGCTGCATTACAACATCTGCTCGCTAGTATTCCCCCCCCCCTCACCCGTATGGGGCTGGGGGGGGGTGCTCGCTGCTGCCCACCTCCCCCCAATGAATCCACTCACACCCCCCCATGCCGAGAGACAGTCACTTCCTACTCCTCGCAATCCATCACTTTTACACCTCACATGCACTTCCTGTCACTGAGGATGAATTATGTTAGCGATAGAGGTCGCGTGTGCTACATGCTAAATGCTAACCATCATGTCTACATGTTACACACAAAGACAAAAATCATACTAATACATTTGATTTTGAATGTCACATGACTCCAGTCGATAGATATTCCTTGTGCTATTTGGCTAGCATAGGCAAGTTTAGAGAGATTTTCCGGGATTAAAGGTTTTCTTTCGAGATGACTCCTGGTTTTTGAGTGAAATGGTCTACGTCAGGGGTCTCAAACACGCGGCCCGTGGGCCAAATATGGCCCGCAGGACACTAGTTTGAGGCCCCCCGCCTTGATATGAAAGTTTAATGTCAAGTTTGATATGGATGCTGTATGGTATCATGTACCCAGAAAAAAATGATTACGTTTGATTCATGTTCATGTTAAAGGTTAAATAACTGTTAATAGTTATCCTCCCGATCCGTGTGGAAGTGGTAAGTTTTTGGCTATTTAAGTTTAAAAGGAAATAACTTGAAGGCTACCGTTTAGGTCGCTAGCTCTCTAGTTTGCGAGTTAGCATGTGTCTCAAGACCCTGCAGTTGCGCAATATGTTGTAAATAAAAAGAGTATAAATGTGACTATAGTCGTGTTTTGTCATGTCTACAGGGCTCTAATAATGCTTTGTTCATTTTAATCTGAAAAAATAATTTGTCAACCCACCAACTATATGTGGTTTTTATTATTATTATTATATTTATTTATTACTGATTGATTGATTTTCTTTATTCTTGATTTGTTTATTTATTTTTCATCTTATTTTGTGTAGAAAAATAAAAAGTAAGATATTTGAGAACAGTGGAATGTTTTATCAGAGCTTTTCTTGTAGAAAATTGGAACCAAATTGAAGTTTTTTACATTTTTTTGTGTTTAATAAATGCGTTTTTTTTTGGGGGGGGGGGACCTGATGCGGCCCAGTCTCGCCCAGACCCTAGCTCCAGTGGCCCCCCAAGTAAATTGACTTTGAGACCCCTGCCTTATAGCCACCACTTGGCGCCCACACATTGTAATGTGTATTACTGCCACCTACTGGCTGGTAATGGTTTTATTTCATTAGAACATGCATCAGATTACAATTGAATGCATCACATAATCAGTTCACATTTCCACATGTCCAAAAGGAGTAGGAAGAAGCAAAGCTTATTAAATCCTTCTCTGTGTATTCACGCTGCTGCCATCTTTCCGTCCCCTTTTCCCCGTCCCAGAGTCTGTGAGCAGTTGAGAGAGGGACCCTGTCTGCCCCACTGTCCAGCGACACCATGAGCTGGAGCTTCCTCACGCGGCTGCTGGAGGAGATCCACAACCACTCCACCTTCGTGGGGAAGCTGTGGCTCACCGTGCTCATCGTTTTCCGCATCGTCCTCACAGCCGTCGGGGGAGAGTCCATCTACTACGACGAGCAGAGCAAGTTCGTGTGCAACTCGGGGCAGCCGGGCTGCGAGAACGTCTGCTACGACGCCTTCGCCCCGCTCTCCCACGTCCGCTTCTGGGTTTTCCAGATCATCCTGGTGGCCATGCCGTCTCTCATGTACATGGGCTACGCCGTCAATAAGATTGCGAGATTAGACGAAGCCAAGGGAGGAGTCGGTTCTGCTGCCGTGAGAACCGCAGGCGTGGGCTACACGCACAGGAAACCCAGGAAGATCTGCTTCGGGGCGCGGCAGCACCGGGGAATCGAGGAAACCGAGGAGGACCGCGAGGACGATCCAATGATCTACGAGGTCCCAGAAATCGAGCCTCCGAAAAGACCTCGCGATCCGCTACAACCCACACCCAGACCTAAGATCCGCCACGACGGTCGCAAGCGAATCCGCGACGAGGGTCTGATGCGGGTCTACGTTCTGCAGTTGGTAACGCGCACCGTTCTGGAGGCGGGCTTCCTTACGGGTCAATACTTGCTGTACGGTTTCCGCGTGACGCCCGTGTTTGTGTGCTCGGGGAAACCTTGCCCCCACAGCGTGGACTGCTTTGTGTCCCGGCCCACCGAGAAAACCATCTTCCTGCGTATCATGTACGGCGTCACCGTGCTGTGTCTCACGCTCAACGTCTGGGAGATGCTTCACTTGGGAATCGGGTCCATATGCGACATCCTACGCCGCCGCCGATGCCCGCCTCAGGACGACGAGTACCAGCTGGGTTTGCTGGGAACCAATGTAGGCGGCGAGGGTTCGGTTGGCGGCGCGGGTCCGGAAGCAAGTTCTGAAGGTGGCGACGGCGGAGACGGACCCGCCGATTACGTCGGCTACCCGTTCTCGTGGAATACGCCGTCGGCGCCGCCGGGTTACAACATCGTAGTGAAACCCGAGCAGATGCCGTACACCGACCTCAGCAACGCAAAAATGGCGTGCAAGCAGAACCGCGCCAACATCGCGCAGGAGGAGCAGCAGCAGTTCGGCAGCAACGAGGACAACTTCCCCACGGGGGGCGAGGCCCGCGTGGCCCTCAACAAGGACATGATCCAGCAGGCCCACGAGCAGCTGGAGGCCGCCATCCAGGCCTACAGTCAGCAGCACCGGGCCGAGGAGACGCTGGCGGACAACCAGGACGACAAGCCCCAGAGCAACATCATCATCCAGCCGCAGCCGCAGCCTCAGAAGGAACGCAAGCACAGACTCAAGCACGGCAAGGGAGGAAGTAGCGGCGGCGGCAGCAGCAGCAACAGCAGCAGCAGCAAATCAGGGGAGGGAAAACCCTCTGTATGGATTTGACCCCGCCCCCCCACCGCCACGCCACGCCACACTCACACCGCCGTGCCTTTCTGAATCCTGCAAGCTGGACAAGATTGTGTACGCGACCATGCAGCTGGCGCTTTGTCTGGGCGGTCGCGGGTCAAACTTGAAAAACAGAAGACGGTCTGTCTTGTACCCCCCCTACCCCCTCCACCCCCGGGGTCCTAAAGCCACCCTCATTGTCTGCCTTGTCGAACGGGAATACACAATTCGGCTCATTTCCTTTGCAAGGACTACCCAGTTGCAAAAAACGATGACATGCAATAAGAGAAATGACTTCCTGTTTCCTGTCTCACCTTATGGTAACAATATGTCTTCTGTGTGTGTGTTTTTTTTTTTAACAGGAGTGCTGCTCGGGCCTTTTTGTTGTTGTTGTTGTTGTTGTTGTTCCCGTGTCCCAAAAGAACATGGTGCATCCTCAACTTTAATGTTGGGCTTCTCACTGTTGTTGAGCCGTTGCCGCCCTCTGGTGGGCGCCGTGCGTATTGCAACATAACATACACAAACACATATATGCTTCCTGTATCCAGCAGCTGTGATGGATGGATCTTAAAGTCTTCCCATTAGTTGACGAAGGTTCGAAGCCATTTAAAAAAAAGAAAAACTATGAGACCAAACACTGTTTGTGTGTCAGTGCCAAGATTTTAAGGTTTTCCACTCATTGTGAGTGAAGCTTTGGAATGCCAAGGCCATGTTTGAAACGCCTACGCGGTGGTGACCAACCCTTTTGTAAAACTCATTGTATTGTATTGCGTTTCAAAATCGGGATTTTATTTCACTTTTTATACAAAATATGCCTTTTTTTGTCCCTTTTTTTTTTTAGCAGAAACTGTTTTAAAATGGAATTAACTGTGTGTATTTATTGTGATTTAAATTGCCTTTCAAGTGTTATTTAAAAAAGAAAATAATAATAATGTGAAATGACATAGTATATTTTTATAAAGAAAAGGAAAAAAAAGGCAGACTTGGGGCTAATGTATTGAGAGCGGTTTTCAACGGGGGCGAAAAGGAGAATGCGCCCAAACGAGCTGCTTGTGTTTGTATAGTGGCGGCGCGGTGGCGTGCTAAAGCGGGCTGCACCCAACATACACGAGACTGATCTCACTTCGAAAAAAAAAACATCCGGTCCTGTTTCAATGCATACAATGTAGAGAGAAGCAGGTGATGCCTGCTCAGGAGTGAGATTTGTCTCTGTTGTCATGGAAACGGGGGCAGTTATCCGGGTCGAATGAATGACATGACCCTTAAGTGTTGTTATTTATTTGTGCGTTTGTGTTTTTACCCTTCTCTTTCATCTGCTGGGTGACTAAGAAAGAAAGAAAACTCGTCCAATACTTTGTTTTCACACAAGGGCACTGTTGAAAAAAATGATGACGATAACCATAGAACAGGAAGGAACACACGACTCTGTCCTGGCTGCTCATTAAAAAACATATGAGACGTCATCATATCTTTTTAGACCTCAGTGTGTTCTACTTTTGCCTTGGCACCCCCACAACAGCAGGGGACCAAAAGGTGATAATAACCATAGAATCGGTTACAATACAATTACATTGTTAATTATGAATAGGTTATTGTCAAGAAACTCACCTATCAGGCATAAAAATCATCCTCCTTCAGTGAACATGGTTGAGGCGTTTTGCTTTTTCGGGGGGATTTTTTTGTGATGATAACCATAGAACAGGAAATGGAACGTATTGCTATGAAAAAGAAGCACTGTGCGACAAAACATTTCCCAGACACAAAATATGCCATTCGATATTTTTGCAACGTAAGTAAGTATTTGCATATGTCTGTGTCCTGGCTGCTCAGTACAACATGGCTAAAGTCGATTTTTTTTTTCTTCCCACAAATCTCTGTTAATCCATGAACCCTCAAATTTGGTCCATTTGTGAGGGATTTATCTGCTCCAAAGCAGTAGCACAGAGGGTGGGCAAACTACGGTCCGGGGGCCACATCCGGCCCACCAAAGTATTTCATTTAAACTTTGAATATCCAAGCTGACAACATGACTTGTATTCAGAATCAGTCAATTTGAGACAACAATCTGTGTGCAGTTCTCCACTGTGGCCAGCGAGGGCGCTGTTTCTCATTTCAATGACTTCAGCGAGTCAGCTATGGGAAGTTGAAACTTACAAAGAGTCTTGATTCCTGTTTAATGCGTATTGTTTTTTTTCTACGTCATCTCCGTGTGAACAAGATGAAGATAAATGGCTGTGATCGTTTTTTTTTGTGCTGATATCAGATTAGCGATAAGGCCTCCCAACTATGCCACATTTCAGGTGGAGCACCTGTTATCACAAAGATGTCAGCGCCAATAAACAATGACAGAAATTATGGTTGCTGCCAAGCAATATTGTGCCGTGTTTATTTTGTAATAAGCCGACGTTGACACAAAAGCGACAGGTTGGGGCAGCTTGTGTGTTAAAAACAATGTGGTGTGTTCTTAGGGTGCCGGGCTGCGTTGTTTCCCCCTTACGTGTCTGAAGATAGCCGCCCGTGTGACCATTCATTAAAAAGAAAACAAACAGTCGTGTTTTTTCTATGCCTTTAAAAATACATGTAAATCCATTTGATCACATGTGTTTTTTTTAGCATTCTGTCATGGGTAAAAATTGAGGTTGCATGTTAAAAGACCTATTTTCGTAAAAAATAAAAAATAAAATAAAATGAAATTGCCTAAGAAATGCTTGTGCGTTTGATTTGTTAGATTGGTGTTCATTCTGTTTTTAGGGGGGTATTTCAATGATTCCAGAGGAGGGGATAAGTTCAATAATTGAATAAAAATTTAAAACAGGTACCAGAGATGGCAAAGAGATATACAAAAATAGACATAGAACATTATTTTCTAATTTTTTTGCCTTTATTGTCTTCGAAAATAGAGTCAAGAATCCCCCTACCACCCCCAATGCACGAATGGTTTGGTCTGACACTATTCGATCATAAAAATGCGACAATCAGCGTGCGACACCGTTTGTCAACAAGTCAGAAGCAAAGAAAAGAAAACCGAAAAATGAAAGAAGAAGCCAAGAACCCCAGTGAATATTTACAAAAAGATTCTGATGATGCAGCAGTGGATCAGCTGAGCAGGTAAGACACAGCAAACTTGTTTTTCCCGGTGATGTGTCGCCACACGCCATTCATATCATTCACCATATCTCTTGTGTTCTACTTCTGTATGCGTTTTTCTTTATTTTTATTTTTATTTTTTTGCAATGTAACATGCGAACGTTATCATAGTATAATTTTTAGCTGATTTTAGGGGTGGACACTTATATAAACACTTCATGCTAGGTGTTATCAATGCATGTTAGCATTGCTAGCAAGGCGGCATCAGTATAGTTGCATTTTGAGCTATTTTATAGGTAGCTTTCTTCGTACATTGCGCTATCATGCTAGGTGTTAGCATGTTAAAGTTAACATTGATAGCATGATAACATTAGCATTCTATCGTTTTGAGATTGTCATGGGTAGACGCATATAAATACTACTGTCATGCTAACATTAGCGTTACTAACATGATAACATTATCATAGTGGCATCTTTAGCCGTTTTCATGGGAAGGCACTATCATGCTAGGCGCTAACATTAGCATGTTAGTGTTGCTAGCATGCTAATGATAGTATTGTAGCTTTTTTGTCCATTTTCATCGGGTAGACACTTATATGAACACTTAACAATTTTACACTAGTTGTTAGCATGCTAATGTTATGTTACCATTACTAATGTGCATACTGGCATTAAAAAAATGTTTCATTAATGTGAACTTAAGCAGATACTTAGTGTTAACATGTTATGTGTTAGTAAGCTAATGTCACATTTGCATGCTAACATAATTACATTAACATTTATAGCATTTACAAAAGTTATACAAACTTATACAAACACTTAGCACTATTATACTAGGTGTGAGAATGTTAACATTAGCATTGCTAGCAAGGTATAGTAGCATTTTGAGCTATTTTTATAGGTAGCTTTTATCGGTAACATTGCATACGTCGCATTGATAGCATGATAACATTAGCACACTATCATTTTTGTGACCGTCATGGGTAGACACATATGAACATTTACTACTATCATGCTAGGTGTTGCTATGACAACATTAGTATGTTAGCATTGCTAGCATGCTAATGATAGCATTTTTATTTTCATACGGTAGACACTTATATGAATGAGCTTTTCCTCTTAGCAACAGACTGTTCCACTTCCCAAACCACAAAAGCATGTTTTGCGGCTTTCTGAACTGCTTAAGTGTTCCCCGGAGAGGCCGCTGGCCACTGGGACAGAACCGAGTGCTGCAGCTGGATAGTCCGACGAGGTCTGTGCCAAAATCCCCTGAGCGCTGTGCTGCGTGGCTAGCTTGTGGCAGCGGGCTTTGCTTCTTCTCTCTCCGGAGATAAACAAACATTACATGGCAGTTAATGACTCGGCACTGCTTTTTTAGAGATGACTTACAAAAGTCATCCCGTCCTGTCTGAAGGACTCTGAGTCTAGTTAGTTGAATCCCCCCCCCCCCCTCCCCTGAGCAGTCCAGATGCTTGCATGTCTGATCCAGTCCATGCGTGATGCCTGCAGAGGAAACCTGGTGAGGTGGAAGGTACATTCATGGGTGGATATCACAGCTGAACATGCAGGGGTTAAACTAGGATGGCCATATGAGACCAGGATGTAGAAGAAGAAGAAGATGATGTCTCCTTTGCTCCTGCTTCTGTCAAATATTATTATCATTTGATGAAAGGATGAAAGAATGAAATGATTGCGTCCCCCAGGGCTCATTACTATACCCATTTCTATTTCTCTGTATATTAGACATGGATGATATAATATACTGTATGTATGTATTATTATAATTGTTATATCACTATTAGGTAATGCTAATGTATTACCGCCTATACTGAAATATCGTAAAATACTGTTAAATTCTGTACTCTATACACACACAGTATATGCACATATAATCATAATTATTTAATATTAGTCATGTGTTATATACTGTATTTATTATTATGCATAATACTTTTGTCATGCTATACATGGGACTATGTACATTATTAATATGTGTTACTATATTATGCAGCATTATTATGGTTAGTACTATTTAATAATAACATGATATAACCTATAAGAGTTATTTAATTTATATTACAAAATATGTTTTTATATGTTAATACATGTAGTATTCAATATACTGTTTTCTAATTTTGGAAATATAATCATCATAATAATCTCTAATAAAATAATTATGATGCATTTAAATTATTAGATATTGGGTTAATATTACATTCACAATTTTTTTTTTTTAGTAATTAGAATCTTTTTAAAATTATAGCAAATTTAAATTAAGTAGTATATTTAAGTAAACAAAATAATAACATAATAAATATTAATTATGATTATATATATATTACTGTTGTTATTACCATTTAATATTAAAATACTATAATTAAATAGTTTATTATTTTTATGATATAAAGAACATGTATACATGGGATGTTATTATGCATATATTTATCATTAGATATTATGAAATACATGCTTTCTGATAGCAGAAATATACAATATGTGATATATAATATCGCGTACTAGGTTCTTGTCAAAGCCAAATGAAGGAAACGGAGTCCCTCAGGGCTCACTACTGTGCCCATTTCTATATTTCTCTTTATGCTAAATCTTTCTTATTGGATCTGGTATCATGGCTTCTCCGAGCCCTGCTACGCTTCTAAACAAGTAAAATAACCCAAAGTATTTTTTAAAGACAAATATTTATTCAATTGTACTGCAAATCATCAGCAGAAAACATTTTACATTCACAGAAGAAAAACAGTGGCTCGGGAGTTGATCACACATGTTTGAAGCCAAAGTATCCCTGAAGGAGACGTTAAAGCCATAAATGATCCTTGGCGCCGCAGTAGCGTGGGTGGGCGTGGATGACGACGACGAAAGTGAATGATTGTTATCGTGCATGTCGGTGCACGTCAGTACACGTCAGTACAGCACTTACCGCAGATATTGCAGTACTTCTCAAGAAGTAGCCTGACTTTTGTGCGCGTGTGGAACAACAGGAGGAAGTGAAAGAATGACAGCGAGTTTACTTAGTCGCTACACAGGACCCACACAAATTAACCCAAAAGTGCTCAAGTCAAAGTTGTCGTTCCAACAACCCCCAACCCCCCCCACCCCTAAGTCAAAGTTCCACCCACCCCCAAAGTCAAAGTTATCTGCATTTTGAAAAGTACCATTTTCAACCAAAGAATATTAGAGCCACACTGAGGCTTTTTACCCCATATTTTTTATTCATTATTGTAACTTTAATTTTTTTATTCTGGTACTATTAAGACTTTTTTTTCTATGTATTAAATACTTTATTATTTTTTAAGTTTTTTTTGTGCTTATTAATTTTTATTATATTATTCGGTCTCTTATTCAAACATTTTAACCCCAAAAGTCCTACAATATTCTCCCAACATTTCAAACAATTTGTCGCAAAATTATGACTTTGCTTTTTAAGCACAAAATTATAAAATTTTGCTATATTATATTTATCCCAACAAAATCCAAATGTTATATACTTTTAGGATTTTTTTTCTTGCAAAATTACAAACATATCATGTGAATACTTCCGCTTAAAAAAAAAAAAAAATTAAATTATATTATTCAGTCTCTTATTCAAACATTTTAACTCCAAAAATCCTCCAATATTCTCCCAACACTTTGTCGCAAAATTATGACTTTGCTTTTTAAGCACAAAAACATTCTCAAATTTTGCTATATATTATATTTATCCCCATAAAATCCCAATGTTATATACTCTTAGGATTTTTTTTTCTTGCAAAATTACAAAAATATCATGTGAATACTTCCGCTTTAAAAAAAAAATATATATTTTTTTTTTTATTATATTATTCAGTCTCTTATTCAAACATTTTAACCCCAAAAATCCTCCAATATTCTCCCAACACTTTGTCGCAAAGTTATGACTTTGATTTTTAAGCACAAAAACATTCTCAAATTTTGTTATATATTATATTTATCCGCATAAAATCCCAATGTTATATACTCTTAGGATTTTTTTTCTTGCAAAATTACAAACATATTATGTGAATACTTCCGTTTAAAAAATATATATATATATTATTCAGTCTCTTATTCAAACATTTTAACCCCAAAAATCCTCCAATATTCTCCCAACACTTTGTCGCAAAATTATGACTTTGCTTTTTAAGCACAAAATTCTCAAATTTTGCTATATTATATTTATCCCCACAAAATCCCATATACTCTTAGGATTTTTTTTCTTGCAAAATTACAAACATATTATGTGAATACTTCCGCTTTAAAAAAAAACTGATAGAAAATTTGAATGTGACGCTCCTATTTTGAGGCTTTTGTTGTAATATTCATAATTATAACTTTATTCTTGTAAATTTGCATTTTTTCCTTTGAAAATCCTGACTGTTGAGACTTGTGTGGCATCTTTATTTCTAACTTCATCATATAATATTTATTTCTTTCCCCAGTGTGGCGCTAATACTCCCTGTTCTTGTCAGCTAAGACACGCTAGCTTCCAGCAGCGGTCGCAGTGATCGAAACCCATCACCAGTCTCGTGTTAGGAATAAAGTAGAAAGCCAATTTGATATAAAAAAAAAGACATATTACACTACAGTATACGTGCTGGTGTTTGTGGAGCATGTAAACAATGGCGGACATGATTATTATTATTTTTCATTTACATTCACTTGCAACAGCAAGGCACGGCATCAAACCTCCCTAAGGCCCCCAAAATGGCTTCTCCTTTGAAACGTCCAGACTCCAGCTGGATAATAAATAACCTTTAAAAGTCTTTGGTATTCAGTGCAAAGTCAGTCACACGGGTGGTCCCTTTTTTTCGGGGACTACTTTTCCTCGCTGTGACAGTCCCCTAAGTGAAGCCGTAGCACGCCCTGAGTGTGCAGCTTCAGCAGCATGTCAAACTCCACCGGCATGGCGTGGAACTTGGCGTTGACTTTCCTGTCGTCGTAGTAGTGGTTGGTGAGCGTGTAAAGTCCGTGCGGGTGGTTGCTGAAGGGCCAGAAGCCGTACAGATGCACATTGGCGCACGCCTCCAGCGCCATGCTGGCCATCATGATGCCCGTGCTGAGGCGGTGCGATTTCAAGCCGTTGTTGGACCAGAACTGGGAGAGATTGCGGAGGTATTCCGGGTTGAAGAAAACGGGTCGTGCCGAGCTGCCGAAGTCCTCGACGGTGTAGGAGACGCGCATGGACAGCGGCGTGTTGATGCCGTAGGAGAAGGCGGGAAGGAGGATGAGGGATTTTCCGTAGCTTTGAAGACTCTCCACAAAGTCGCGGCGTCGTCCCATCAGGGAGCCGTACCTGCCGAGACAACAGGCTAGGTAACAATAGCTAACGGCGAGCACGTTTGATGGGGGACAGTTATGGACTACAATTATGGCGGCATAACAAAAACAAGTGTCTGCACTCACTTTTCTTTGAGGATGCTCGGGTTAGCCGTCACGAGGTCCGTCTTGACGCCCACGTGCGTGCTGTACTCGTCGTTCAAAGGCGGCAGATTGCACCTGAAGCGGCAGCGACAACACAGTCACGACCACTTCCTGCGTGGCGTTTAAGAGCATAAAACGGCGGCAGACTCACCTCATCACAAACTGAGCCGAGTCGATCATCTTCCCGCAGCCGCTGTCCATCAGGATGCCGCCGTTGCCGACCACGGCGCACGTGTCAAACGTCCTGTTGGAGAACGGATGCTCCTGGAAAGCAAGGTCATGACCTCAGAGGTTAGACAGGCGTGTTCGGGGTTAAAGGTCAGCTACGTGGATTTGGCTTACTTACAGGAATACATTTTATTCTAATTTGATGTTATGTCTTATACTGTTTATGATCCCAATAAATGGTTTAGCTTATTATTCAATCATGTTATATTGCATTATTACAATATTAAATATTATATTAGTATTAATTTTAATATTTAATATATTTATAATATACACACATACAATATACACAATATACACACATATATATGTGTGTGTATTATAAATATAATGTATTAAATATTAAAATTAATACTAATACTACCATATATATAATATAGTAAATTAATAATTAATTAATTATTAAATTAAAAAATTAATTAAAATTAAATTAAATTGAAAAAAATTAATAATTAAATTAATACTACCTATCATGAAATATTTTCATAATTATTATACTGTGTATACTATTTCATTTTACTAACATATTATATACTGTATTTATTTTGCATAATAATTTTGTCATACTATAAATACATTATTGATGTATTATTATCAAACATTATTATGTTAGTATTATTTAACATTTAACATGACAAACTATATAAATAATTTTTCATTCATTTAAAAAATGTTTTTATTTTATACATGTATTATTTATATTTTTTTTAAATAAAAGTAATACTAATAATAATATTTAAAATTATAATTAATTGAAATTAAATATTGTATGAATATAATATTCATAAATGTGTCTAAATACATGTTTTATATCAGAAATATATATATATATATATAATAATTCTGATATCATTACATGATAATGGCAACTTCTTGGTTAATAATAATTATTAGATCAACATAAAGCATGTAGAAATGATCATAATTATAATTTCTAATATGCAATATCAGGAAGTGAAGCGCGTCTTTGTACCTTAATGAATGTTTTGAAAATGGCGGGGGTGACCTGTAGCGTCCTGGACTTTTCCCCATCGTACTGGATCTTGGTCCCCACGGGGGTGTTGCCCTGCGTGATGATGGCCTTGTCGTAGCCCCGACACGAGCGGCTCAGCTTGGCGCTGCAGAGACACACGAGCACACACACACACACGCGTGTCCGTCACGTCACGTCACCGGCTTTTTTCCATTTGTGGGTCAGCACTCACGTAAACGTGCGGTAATTCTCATCGTTCCTCTTCCAGGTTTGAGAGTGGCGCTTTAGCACGTTGTCAATCAGTTCCCTGTGACACACACACACACAGTAAAGAGTGTGTGTGACGTGAAAGAATGACAGGGCAAACAAAGAGGTGACTTCCATTTGCACTCACCTGCAGCCTTTACAAAGCGCAGAAGGCTTAGGGGAACTTTTCTTTTGAGGGGGCGGTTTGTGAGAGGCCACCACGCTGTGGACACAAAAGACGACAAAAGGAGTGAAATGAGTCCACACGATACACGACACTCGTTTTTCTCTCAATGTTCTTTTCCTTGACTTCACCTCCAATCACCAACGGCCCGCAGTCTTATTTGTTGGAGGCATATGCCCCCCCCCCCCAGGCGAGAAAAACAAACAAAAGGTACTACTAATAATCATGAAAAATGGCATTAAAAATAAATATGTATTATATCAGGTATATTTTTGTTTTGCTTTGTCCTCTGATAATGAGAAAATGATAATTTATTCAATATACTGTAAATTAAAAAAAATTATGAATATACAAAAAATATATACATATGCCATTTATAATTACTGTATATTGGTTAGTTCATTACAAATATACACATATATTGTAAATATTAAAAATAATGATTTAGCTCATTTTTTTGCTCATATTTTATGGGGTATAAGGAAAATGGGCATTTGTAATGGTAATTAAATATACTGTAAATTTAAAAACATATCCATATATGATTAAAAAATAATCATAATAAAAATAATAAAATAATAAAAAAAATAATAATAAAATCACTAATTTAAAAGCTAATATTTTTCTGGGCAATAATGATTTTATTCATTGTTATTCATTTAAAAATACAAATATTATGATCATTTAACTCACTAAATTAAAAGCTAAGATTTTTCTGTTTGCAAAATTGCATTTTTAAATATTAATTAAATATTAATAATAATGCAAAAAAAATCTGGTGCAACCGTTGTACGAAATTATTTTTTTTATTTTACTATATTATCAAATTTATGCATTTTTACGCACATTTATTAATTTAGCATATAACGCTCATTCAAATGTTCCCATCCATAGCAGCCCTTTTTGACTTTTGCTCCTTTGTGAGTGAAAATAAAAGGCAGTGCTTCCTCATGATACTGTTGGTAATGTTTGACCATTTTAATGGCACTCCCCTTCAGACCATCACACAGTACAATACACAATAGTAACATTTGATACCCCCAAAAGCTTTCCGATGCTAAGATAATATTTGCTTTTGTTGATCACCGGCTTGACAGATATCTCTGTCATTGTTGGCCCATCCCCGCAATGTCATCTCCGAGTTCAAGTCCTAAAGTCATTTCTTTCCTTCTATCTTATCAGATTATTTGTACTTTATTGTCACGATTTTATCACGCGTTTTATCTGTTTTGTTCCTGTCTTCCTTTTCACCTGACTGTATTGGTCAATGTATGTGTATGTGGAAGTTCTGTTTTTTTTTTAATGGGTCAGGCTTTTATGCTTATAGAGCTCATATTTAGTCCTACCCCTCCAGTGTCTGTTATTGATCATTCATTCACACCCTCACTTTTACTTCTTCACACTTTTTTTCCCACTTCCTGTAGGAAATAAAATTAAAAAAAAAAACAAGAAGCAAATAGCAGTTTAAATAATGACACTAAAAACCTTATGCAGTGTTAAGGAAAGGGAATAAATATTTTTTTAATTATAAATATATTGATTTATATTAATTTTCATTCACACCCTCACTTTTACTTGTTCACACTTTTTTTTCCACTTCCTGTAGGAAATAAAATTAAAAAAAAAAAACAAGAAGCAAATAGCAATTTAAATAATGACACTAAAAACCTTATGCAGTGTTAAGGAAAGGGAATAAATATTTTTTTTAATTATAAATATATTGATTTATATTTATTTTTATTTATTGATTTATATTGTAATGATTTCCAGGCGCATTTTTTTTATATTTCTGGATTTCTTTGATGTCTTTAATCTGACATCTTTGATGTATTTAAGTACTTTTGGCTTCCTCCTGTCCTCCATTTAAGTTGACGTAGATTTTGTAGTTAGCGCTTCCAAGTGCTTTGCCTGAAGTGACGTTCCGTCTTGGCGATATCGACATCGCGATTTGTCAGGTGTCGACGTTTGTAATTTTATTTTGAAATCTTACAATTAAAGTTAGAAGGCATCCTCTAGTAAGCTAATTATAGTCGGGTGCGCCCATTGGGATTGGTCTGGTTTATGTCTTGATGTTCTAAGTTCTACAGTTTCCCCTGTCTGACTTAGTCCCACGGTCCTGATCTGAACTGATTCGTGTTGATGCCGGCTGTAAAAATTCAAAGACTATTAGCATGTGACTGTCAGCATTTTCCCATTAACTAACAACTGTACACTTGCCTAGTCGGGTGTGTCATTGGTCTCCCTCGTCCTCGTATTACCTTTTCAGAGTGAAATCATGTATAGAATACATCTAAGTCATCAGTTCATTCTTCATCCATGGATCGGGAAAATTCAGCTTTGTCATCAGTTTCTTAGGAAGCAACACACCATGCCCGTCTAGCCAGTCAAGACGTACAGGAATTTGTCATTATATCCATGATTTTACGTTTGATTACAAAATGTTTTCATGATTTTTGTCACTTGAACCGTCGCTCAAAGCGACTGCGGCATATAAATTATCAGCATTGTTCCATCCACCCAAAAAAAAGTTGTACCCGCCTCGTCGGGTTTCTTCATTGGTGTCGCTCGTCACTGAAACGTCTTTCAATACACAAGTTGTCAGCTGATGTCATTGCATACATGACTTTCTGTTTGTCAAAGTCACATGAACAAACGCAAACAGTAAAAAAAAAGGCTGCTAGCATATGATTAGCGTTTAACCACGTATCGGTTATCGATCATCAGCTTTCTTTCAACCATCAATATCGGTATCGGTCCCCAAAATCGGTCGGGCTCTACTGTCGATGCGTAACTTGTCAGCTGATACACGACTTTGGATTTGTCACACTCCCCTAAACGAACACAGACAGTTAGCAAACAATTAGCATTTCCTGGTTAACCAACAAAGTACACCCGCCTAGTCAGGTTTGAATTTGGTTTCATTCATTCTTTTATGACCTTTAATACTGTACATAACTTGACAACCATTTTTTAAGAGTAATATAATTAATTTAGGGGCTGCATGGCGGTTGAGTGGTTAGCGCGCAGACCTCACAGCTAGGAGACCAGGGTTCAATCCCACCTTCGGCGATCTCTGTGAGGAGTTTGCATGTTCTCCCAGTGGGTTTTCTCCAGGTATTCCGGTTTCCTCACACATTTCAAAAAACATGCTAGGTTAATTAGCGACTCCAAATTGTCCATAGGTATGAATGTGAGTGTGAATGGTTGTTTGTCTATATGTGCCCTGTGATTGGCTGGCCTTTTGCCTGAAGACAACTGGGATAGGCTCCAGCACCCCCGCGACCCTTGTGATGAAAAGCGGTAGAAAATGAATGAATGAATGATTAACCAACAAACTATACCCGCCTAGTCGGGTTTGGATTTGGTCTCATTCATTCTTGTATTACCTTTAATACTGTACATAACTTGACAACAATCTTTTAAGAGTAATATAATGAATTTAGGGGCTGCGCGGCGGGTGAGTGGTTAGCGCGCAGACCTCACAGCTAGGAGACCCGTGTTCAATTCCACCCTCGGCCATCTCTGTGAAGAGTTTGCATGTTCTCCCTGTGGGTTTTCTCCGGGTATTCCGATTTCCTCCCACATTCCAAAAACAAAACATGCTAGCAAAAAAAACTAGCATGCAAAAAACATGCTAGGTTAATTAGCGACTCCAAATTGTCCATAGGTATGAATGTGAGTGTGAATGGTTGTTTGTCTATATGTGCCCTGTGATTGGCTGGCCACCAGTCCAGCCCGAAGACAACTGGGATAGGCTCCAGCACCCCCTTGCGACCCTTGTGAGGAAAAGTGTTAGAAAATGAATGAATTAATGATTAACCAACAAACTATACCCGCTTAGTCGGGTTTGGATTTGGTCTCATTCATTCCTGTATGGCCTTTAATATTGTCCATAACTTGATACTCATCTTTTAAGATGATATACTACAAAGATATACTACAATACTACATGTAAACACTAACAACAAAGGACAAACCCGACTGGAGGAGTTTGCTGTGTCAGTTCTAGCAAAGACTTGCGACCTTTTCAAGGTCTCAGCGAATATTTCAAAGAGTATTTGAGGCGATAAGGGGCGGCAAGTAGCAGACTTCGGCAACAAAAAAAAAAGTACGAAGAAGTACGAAGGTCCGAGTACACGTACCTGTCATCGTCGACCACGTACCAGGTGACGATGGTCAGCAGGCTCCCCAAGCAGAAGAGAGCGATCATGAAGGACAAGCCCGAACTCATGCTCTCCGCCGCCTCGCCCGGGTTCTCTTGTGCCGCCGGGTGCTCTCTTGTTTCAGGCTAACACACCTCCAGTCGAACAACGTCCATCGGCTTTCATGTTTCCTATCTATCTATCTATCTCTCTCTCCGCTCTGGCTCCTCCCTCCTTCCTTTCCCTCCCTCCCGGTGTCAGGCTGTCACCTCCGTGCTTCTTCTTTTCAACTTTTCTGGTGTCTCCCGTTAAGTCGCAAAATTCACAATCCTGCTCCTCGGCTGTTCTCCCAAAGCTAAAAAGCTCCTGTCCGGTCTCCGCCTCCTGTTTAAAAAAAAAAAAAAAAAAAAAAAAAAAGCCGCCTGACTTAAGGATCCTCCTCCCGTCTTGGTCCATATTCCGCGATGAGCCATACCCCCCCCCCCCCCCCCCTCTCTTCCCAACCCCCCCTTGGCACCAGGAGGAGGCGGTAACACGAGTGGCCTGGACTGAATTAGCCTCCTGGGGAAACATGTTTACAAGAGGGACCTAATTCAAGGTTGAGGACACTAAAGCACACCTCCCAAATTTACCCTGCGTTAAGTCTTGCTGGCGACGACGACCTGTGAGGGACTGGGTCGAAACGGGGGGTTGGGGGGGGGGTCGTCTCCCCCCGTGCAGAGCGGAAACGAGAGCTAAAATCAGGAAGGAGGAAGCGCAACCCTGACAGATGCTTGTAAAAAAAAAAAAAAAAAAAAACGCCTGGGAGGCACCGCGATTTTAAGTGCAGAATTTGATAGGAAAACGCCCCCCCCCATACAAAAGAATCTTTAGGCTAGCAGGCAGCTAATGGGAACCAGACAGTGTCTTGTTTACAGCAGACAGTCAGTTTTGCATCATATTTGAAGGTATATCATTTCTAGTAGTATTAGTTTTAGTAGTATTATTAGTAAGTATTCTGGAATGAGTCAAATTCTACCAAACAATGTTATTTTTTTTCATGCTTTTATTATTAAAATATATTAATCTTGTAAGATTACTGCTGATTTTTGCTGGAGTTTTTTTTCTTTATTTATCTTTTTATTCTTTATTCTTATCTTTTATTCTTTATTTATTTTCTTTATTTCTATATTATTATTTTATTTTTCTTTATTTTTACAACATCTGGGGGAAAGCACATAAAGCATGTCCTTATTTTAACTTTCGTTTCTCTGAAATAGAAACATTTGTAGACCCGATCCAGCACCAAATCAGGTCCAACAAAGTGAGAATCCTCCATGCCTTTTATTGTCATACATCAATAAATTCAAAATGTATAATATTTATTTGGTTTTAGGTTTAAATTCAACCTAAATCCCAACCCTAACGCTACTCCTTTGGACAGGAAGTCTTTGGTCTCTTATGAAAGGGGGTTATTGTCAACCCGCAATCTTTGCTTCGCCTTGTCTATCATCTTTGCGGGAAGGTTGGGGGACTTCCTGTCTGTGCTGCAGAAGAGAGCAAACAACAGTTGGCATGCAAATCATCAGCCGAGTTGTGACGATACACACGAGTCTCGGGGAAAAAAAACATCATGCCAAAAAAAAAAAAAAAAAGAGGAAGTTGTCCTGGCCTGTTTCTCCAAGTGACGTAATAAATCAAAGATCATAAGTTTGCTGCCACGAAACATCAGTTTCTCATGCAACTCCCACTTCCACCACATATAAGTATAAAAACCGTACGGCGACAACAAATAATGACTTGGCTGCTTTGACACAAACAGGAAAAAAAAGCACACAGACGGAAAAACAATACTCGTTCATGGAAAAGAGGGGGGGGGGGGTGCATAAAGGAGTTTTTTTTTTTTACAACATCATCTTGTCCAACAGTGCAAACAAAAGAAGTATCTCACATTTCCAACTGCTTTGTTTCCGCAATGTGGGTTGTACCCTGCAGCAAAATACACAACATCAATACTAGCTTGACATATTTTGTCAACAAACGTGACATTTGGAGAATGATGTACGCACGGTGATTGGGCAACTTCTAATTCTCCATATTGTTCCGCTCAAAGCTGGAGCTGTAGAAGTCGGATGCTTGTTGAGGTCAAGCGTATCTGCTGACGTGTCGTGGAGGAGGGCGTGGCCGATGGAGATCCATACTCCGTATCGAGGTGTGCACAATTATTACGCACATTTCCTCAGGCTAAAGAAGACATTGGCAAGTCATCACAGAAGCACCTAAGGACTTTTGGGCTACACCTAAACCTGAACACTAAAACTAGACTTAACCCCAACGTTAACCACTAGAGGTCATTCTGCTGTCTGTTGTAGCCCAAGGCAAACATTCACCCTGACATTAAGCCCAACCCAAACAACTAACCCGAGACCTAACTTTAAGCCTAACCCCAAACACTAATCCTAGGTCTAACCCCAATTTGAACCGCTAACCCTAGGCCTAACCTCAATCCAAATCCAAACACTAATCCTAGGTCTAACCACAACTTGAAGCACTAACCCCAACCTTCACCACTAACACTAGGCCTAACCTCAATCCTAACCCCAAACACTAATCTTAGGTCTAACCCCAACCTTCACCACTAACCCTAGGCCTAACCTCAATCCTAACCCCAAACACTAATCCTAGGTCTAATCCCAACCTGTACAACTAACCCTAGACCTAACTTTAAGCCTAACCCCAAACACTAATCCGAGGTCTAACCCCAACCTTCACCACTAACTGTAGGCCTAACCTTAAACCTGACCCCAAACACTAATCCTAAATCTAATCCCAACCTTCACCACTAACCCGAGACCTAACCTCAAACATTAATCCTAGGTCTAACCGTAACCTTCAACACTAACCCTAAACCTAACTTTAAGCCTAACCCCAAACACTAATCCTAGGTCTAACCCTAACCTTGACCACTAACCCTAGGCCTAACCGCAATCATAACCCCAAACACTAATCCTAGGTCTAATCCCAACCTTGACCACTAACCGTAGACCTAACCTTAAGACTAACGCCAACCGTCACCACTGACCCAAGGCCTAACCTTAAGCCTGACCCCAAACACTAATCCTGGGTCCAACCCCAACCTTCACCACTAACCCTAGACCTAATCTCAAACACTAATCCTAGGTCTAACCGTAACCTTCACTACTAACCCTAGACCTAACTTTAAGCCTAACCCCAAACACTAATTCTAGATCTAACCCCAACCGTCACCACTAACCCTAGACCTAACTTTAAGCCTAACCCCAAACACTAATCCTAGGTCTAATCCCAACCTTGACCACTAACTGTAGACCTAACCTTAAGACTAACCCCAACCGTCACCACTAACCCTAGGCCTAACCTTAAGCCTGACCCAAACACTAATTCTAGGTCTAACCCCAACCTTCACCACTAACCCGAGACCTAACCTCAAACACTAATCCTAGGTCTAACCGTAACCTTCACCACTAACCCTAGACCTAACTTTAAGCCTAACCACAAACACTAATTCTAGATCTAACCCCAACCGTCACCACTAACCCTAGACCTAACTTTAAGCCTAACCCCAAACACTAATCCTAGGTCTAACCATAATCTTCACCACTAACCCTAGGCCTAACCCTAAGACTAACCCCAACCGTCACCACTAACCCAAGGCCTAACCTTAAACCTGACCCCAAACACTAATTCTAGGTCTAATCCCAACTTTCACCACTAACCGTAGACCTAACCTCAAACACTAATCCTAGGTCTTACCGTAATCTTCACCACTAACCCTAGGCCTAACTTCAAACACTAATCCTAGGTCTAACCCCAACCTGAAGCGCTAACCCTAGGCCTAACCTTAAGCCTAACCCCAACCTTCACCACTAACCCGAGGCATAACCTCAATCCTAACCCCAAACACTAACCCTAGGCCTAACCAAAACCCTACCCCCTAAGAGTAACCCTAGCCAATGAGCAATTTCGCTAACCTGAAGAGGATGATGGGATAGTTAGACTAGCTGGGCAGGAACCTCCCAAGCGTGTCAGATGTCTCCTAGCCTGTTCAGTGTTCTGCAGGCACCTGAGGTGCAGAACAAGAGAACGCATTGAAAAGACTGAAAAGAAGCCATCACTGACTCGTCCGTGCGAGCGTGCTATGGTGTAACTAAGCCTTGCATTGTGTTTGTCATGCTAGGAGTTACGGCTTAGGAGCGGCTCCATTACAAGGACATGAAACCTAGCGGGTTTCTGTCCTAGAAAGGACTCAGGGGAGACAAATAAAGTTGGCATTTTTTGAAAACTAGGTTGGGGGGGGTGTTATAATATTAGGGGAATAAAGTCCAAATATTCTGTGACTCTGACACTGTTGTATCGTTTCAGTGTTCACCGAGGAGCCGTTTGGGAGCCGAAAGAGTCGTGTCTTTCAAGGAAGAGCGCTAATACGATGATGAGGTAAGAAATTGACTCCAAAGCTGCTTGCCGTTGTTTGAATGAGAACCCAACAAGCAAACTGCATCCAAATCCTGCCGTCGTGGCCAAAACAAACACTTCACCAAAGGCCGTCAATTATTTACGCCTCCTGCTGTGCTTGGAATGAACATTCATTGACAGCTGAGGAGCAATCACAGCCTAACGCCGTTTATTGATTCGAACAGACACTTAAAAAAAAAAAAACAATTCGTCAATGGCCTGTTTAAGATGGAAGGAAAACATATTTCTTTTAAATCTTTGTTTATATAATTGAAATAACATTTTTAAAAATGTATTTAAAAAATCTAGGGCTGTCAAAAATAACGCGTTCCTGTTTAAAGGTCGGTCTAAAACAGAAATACAAATTAAATAATATTATTATAATATTTTTATTATTATTAATATAATTCTTCACTCGCTTTAACACTTAATGCTCAGTACTTTTTACTGTAATTTTAGCACTATTATTACCTACAAATATACATAATTCTGCCCTATAATTTATTTCTTTCAATAAAAATACTGTAAAAAATTTGTATATTTCAGATATAGTGAGACATGATTAATCAAAATTAATCTAATTAAACATTTTAATAATTTGACAACCCTAAAAAAATAATTTTAATAACACACTACAGTTTAAATGTTTAATTATCCAATTGGATTGCACAGGAGTCATGATTGGTTGCTTGAATTATGTAGAAGGTACTCGCTACGGCCGCTAGATGGCAGCAAATGTGCGTCCAAACAATTACTGCCAAAACATATGACCAAATGAGAATTTTGTGCAATAGGACAAAAAGTATCAATGTTACCATCTTAAGTGGGCGTGGTCATGTGACTAACTTCTAGCCCTGCATTTAAGACCAACTTGGAGGGTTTTTGTGGTTTGCCTTTAAATTAAATACTAATGCTAATAGCTAACAATTTGCATTTGTGCTTATGGACGATCATTTGGGGGATGAGTGTACTGAGTCTATCCCAGTTGACCCCAGAGATTCAAGCCTGGATTTTCTGACTGCGAGGCTGACATGCTAACCACAAACAAAGCCGTACCACAGAAATAATAGCAGACGAGGCGTGGAGAGTCTTTCTGTACACTTTTATTGTCAGCACTCATCACAGGCAGGTCAGCACCATCACTTCTTGCCCTCGTCCTCCTTGGACAAGTTCTTCATGATCTCCTCCTTCTTGGCCAGGAGGCGCTCCTCTCTGCGCTTGCGGGCCTCCTTGGTCTTGGTACGACGAGCCTCAGCCTGATCGCTGAAGGGGACACGAAGACAAAACCTCCGTTAACTTGAGCTCACCTCAAATGTGTCTTCTCATAAACATGATAGCCAAATGAAAAGCAAGGCTTCAAACTTACGCCAGGAGCTTCTTGCGAGCTTTGTCGGCCTTCAGTTTGTGGATGTGCTCCATGAGGACGCGCTTGTTCTTGAAAACGTTACCCTTGGACCTCAAGTAGAGGCTGTGGTACCTAAATAAATATACAGAAGGCAAGCAATCAAGTTTCTTCTTCTCCAATTCAAAACCTCATTAAAAAATCTGCGGTTTCCAAGCGATGAACCTACATGTGCCTGTCGATCTTCTTGGACTCCCTGTAGCGACGCAGCAGACGACGCAGGATCCTCATGCGGCGCATCCAGGACAGCTTCTCGGGCATACGGGCGTTGGCGGTACCCTTTCTCTTACCTAAACACGCCAAGGAAAGAGGCTAAGAATGACTGCATTCAATTGCAATCACGTTAGTCATACAACAAACTTACCAATGCCCATGTGTCTTCCCTTGCGGCGGGCCAGCGTATTCTTACGGCAACGGGCCCTAGAGTGGACCGTGACGGGCTTACGGATGATGAGACCATCCTTGACCAGCTTACGGACCTGCTGGCCTGGGAAATACACGGAGGATGAGTTATGCAGTATTAGCAGTACAACAGCGCCCTCTGTTGACAATGATCATTACTACATGCGAGACCGCATGTTGCATGGTTATTAGCTGCATTAATAGGACCTGCTTTATACACTAAACACAAAGATAAGAATATACATCTTGGTAGCCTAAATTACCCACTTGACATGAAATTATGCTTTATATAAGTCACTTTTGGTCGACTTACGAGAGTTAGCGTTTGCGATCTCGTTGGTCTCATTGGGGTCCAACCAGACCTTCTTCTTGCCGCAGCGCAGCACGCTGGAGGCGAGCCTCTTCTGGAGCCTGAGCATGCTGAAACAGCAACACCAAAAACGCTAACTTATAAAATCCATATCTAAAGACAAGCGACTGTCGCACTGTCAGTATGCATGCTAAATGATATCCGTATGTTTAGCATATTAGCTGCTAACTCGCTAGCCGGGTTGACAACATGGCCGCTAGTTTGGGCTACATCGTGCGACGTGAAGCCGCTTTTAAACAACCCATTGCGGGGTTTGGACGGTATATGACACTCGGTTTCACCGGAGCGTGTCGTGTTATCTTTTAACTTAAATGTTTAAACGTGTGAAATGTGTATTTGGACAGTTAAATCAGGTCTTTTTGGTCCTCTGTCGACGGCGTTCCTACCTCATGGCTGCCACTTCAATAGAAAAAGGAAGATTTCGGGCCACGGCCAGGAATGTACCATTATGGGGGAGAGTCCACTTTAGCACACGAAAAAAAAACTTTCTTAGAACTCGTAGCACAGCTGCTAGTATTAGTGCCACGCATAAACATGACACAACGTATAATCAAGAGATATAAACAGATCTAGATATAGAAGTTTTAACCTTTTAATAAGTATATTCCGACGGACACCCCTTCATGGCACAATGGTGTCGACCATGTTACGATGCATTGTGGGTGCCGCTGATGTGTAGTGTATTCTTCTACCGGTAGAGGGCAATCGTTTACGTGCTCTTATTACGCCACCTGTGAGATTAATTAAATAAAAATACAAATAAAAAGCTATTTTACATAATTAATTCGGTAATTTATTTTTGTCTTTATTATTAATTTGCATTGGTGCAACATATGGCTGCTAACATGCATGTGGTGACTGTACTGAACATAATAACTTTACTTTCTTAACAACATAATGAGGAAAATTAGTTTCATAATATAAAGAGTGTCTAATACTGCAAATCCCACGACTGCAGATGTGTGGCAGACTGCTTATTAAGTCCACAGTACCTACGATGTTGGCTATACTGTTATTGCATCTCTCGCATCGCCATGGCAACAGTGCACGCTGGAAGCATTGGTCTTTGCGTGTGCTCCTTCACCGCAAATAACCGAGATTATCACAATTTCTCTCTGCAAAATTAAAGAGAGGGGGGGGGGACGTTTGATCTTGGTCTCTGGGGGAGACAGCTGAGAACCATGTGAAGGAGAGAATGCATCTGGTGGATTTTAAGGTCACCAAGTGTCACAAAGCTGCAATAGAAAAGCAGGTGCTAGCATTGGAGTGGAAGTTTGCCTCCAGGGCAGCAGGTGGCGCTGATCTCAGGAAGATAAAATGGCAGAAAATGCTAACTATTAATCATATATAAGTACCTTTAACAAAAAACTCCTGGATTATGACTTACAATTATGACAAATATAATTATTTGTAATAAAATTGTACAAAATTAAATGCAAAATTCACTCAATGATCTAAAAAAAATAATAAGTAAAAGTATGCCTATTTACTTGATATCATATTTCTGCTCACACTTTGCAGTATCGCCCACCCTTGTTAATAAAGTATAAGAATGAGATGAAGGTTTTGAGCTGTGATATCATCTCAATAGCCTTGCCTGTTGCCATGGCACCATCCATGCTGCTAACGGAGCAGACTGAAGATTTGTAATAGACTCATTTTCACTCTCCAAAATTGCATCGCAAACATTCATATTCGGCATCATGTGACCGAAGTTGTTTAGGAACCCAGCAGAGAGACCAGGAACCCCCAGGAACAAAACGCAGCCAGGATAATCATGGATGTGTCGACTACCTTCCTTTGCCGTTTGGACTGTTTGGACACTCCCTGCTTTCGAGCTACTTGTATTGTAAAAATAATAATACATATAATCACTAAAAAAAATAAAATAAGTGAGTAAATGAAGTATGTTTACTTTTTTAAATGGAAGCACATTGTGTAGGTGTACATAGTCATCCATTTATTGTATATGTAAACACCATTCCTCCACCCACAGTGTGTCCCACCTTCAGGCCTCCATCATGGGGTCTACCCCCAGCCCTCCTCCTCCTCCTCCTCCTGTGGTTCCCCCCATCAATCGATGGGTGAAGGTGGGGTCTGCTCGGCGGGGCGTGGACCTCCTTGGCTCCCAGCTGGAGCCTGGCTGGAGAGAAAGCGCATCATCACAAGAAAAGGCTGTACCACCGGAAATATTCTACTCGTCTTCAAAGTAAAAGCATGGCAAGTATGGCAGCATTTTGATGGCGACACACCACAGTTTGTTCATATCAAGAGTGTATTCCGTGGGGGGGGGGTTGAAAGTGTGAGAAGGGCACGGCAGCTTGAGAAAAACAAAGAGTTATTTAGGGTAATGTTAGTTGCTATGCTGAGAGGATATGAGGGAGCAGAAAATTCATGAAAATTAGTTTAGTGTTATATCCTCCACAATATTAAAACCCCTGTTGTATTACATTTCATTCTAATAATTAATTGTGATTAATTCAAATAGCTAAAAATCAAAATAAACACTTTCGGAATCAAAAAGTTGGATACTGTATTACAAACTACTGCACAACTTCCTCATCCTTGAATTTGTCTTTTTTTTAGTCTAGATTGAACTCTTAAAATCAAATAACTTTCACTATTTTATTGACGTGCAGCTGTAAATTCACATTACAACACTTTGCCCACGCTATTTACCGCCATAGCGTTGTATAATATGCTTTTATTTTGAAGGCGCCGACCGGACGTGCTGCCGTACGCTCTCGGGTAACTTACCCAGCAAAACCCGGCGCTCAAGCATTCTCATCAGCTCGGCAGCTGTTGCCATTCCACTCAGCAGCCCCACGGACACGACGACAAGATGACTCCGTGGACACCAACATAAAGACACACGTCACTGACAAATTCACATACACATATAAAATATACATATATATATTTTTGAGAGGACACAAAGTTAACAAATCAATGGTACAGAAAAGTAGCATGTCCAGGACGCCTTCGACCTCGACTCAGGAGATCCAAATGGACATGTTCGACCCCCATCCTCAATCACAGGTAAGATAAAAAACACATTAATGTTAGATAATTGTACATCAACAGCACGTAGATTGAAATGTTGTCATGGAGAAGATTAACAGGTTGTCTGACACTCAACTCGCTCCATTTGCTTCCCAATGAGCGGATTCTCTCATCACCGCTGTTTTTTTTAAAGAGGAAGTTCTTCTTAAAAAAAAAAACACACACATATATATATACTATATATATGAGAATTCATCATCATTAGTACTATTCTTATGTGACAAGATGGTAATTGCTTGTTTATTAGCAGGGTTTGTGTACACAGTATACGCAGGCTGGCCATTGGATGCGTGGAAAAGCCACGCCTTTGTTTAACTACACAGCAACATTATTGTCTTCTTAGCATTCTTCTTCGTATTATTATTTTTATTATTATTATTTAGACAGCAAGAGGTTATGAAAACTTCTGATTAGGCTGCAGTAACCATGCCCACTTCATTAGGTACACCTGGGGGGAGTTGTATAATTGTTACAAAATAATTGTTTTTATTTGTTTATGACTCTATATTGTCAATTATAGTTTATATATATGTTTTTGAATAAAATGAAATAAATCCCAATCATTTAGCTACAGGAGAAAGCAAATTTGAGCTATGAATAATAATAATACAAATATGAAGTATTGTTATATATGATAAATATTTAATAATTTAATATTTAATTATAAAGCAAAAGCGTATATAAGATTTTCTAAAAATATTTGTACTGATAACATGAAAAATAGCTACATTAGAGAGTACATTGATTCATTCTAATTATATTGAATTAAATATAACATAAAAAATAACCATATTTAAAAACAAACTACAGAGGGCCATTGGAATATTTTAATATTATTCTTTAATGTAATTATTAATACTAAGATAATTATTAATCATGTAATATTACTTTTTCAAATAATTTTTCATTATGTATTTTTTTGTTATTTTGTAATACATGAGGTCAATTTATTTAAAACTATAATCATGTCACTTATATTTAATTCAATTTAAAAATGTGATTACATTTTTATTATTTTTTTTTAAATATTAAAATCAAGCTGCATCCACTTTAATAATTTAATTTACTTTTAATTCACTTTTTAAATTTAAATTAAAATGAATTAACTGACTTAATTTTTTAAAATAACAAACATATGAATGATGACAATGTATAATACAAAATAAAAATGTTATGGTTCATTTTAATATTTCATCTACAGTCAGCATGATCCATTGTCACACAGCATGCAGTACATGAAAATAAAAGAAAACCAACAGGATATAATATCATCTTTGTTAACAGGCTCGTGAGATTGTGCAGGTGTACCTAATAATGTGGCCGGTGGGCGTATCCTGGCGGCCGGATGTTTGAAATGAGTTCTTCCGTCACGTTAGCGTCAATGACACCAGTGATGCTCTTCACCTGTCGACGGTGTCACTCCTCGCGGAAAGCCACAAATAGGCACAAGCTTTTTCGGGAGTGGAGTGGGCAACACACACACACACACACACACACACACGCATCGCTGAGTTTTGTTTTTTTTTAAAAAAACTGGAACAAACACACCCACGCGGAGCACGCTCGTTTCTCAACAGCGCTTCCTAGCATGCCAAATCCTGCTTTCTATCTCCTCTTGACTCCCACTTACCAGCCCCCTCATCCTCTCAGCCCCCTCAAAGTTCTCCATGTCCTCCATCCTCCATCTTTCATCCTCTCTTGCAGTCAAAACAAGTAGCGTTCCTGTTATGACACAAGAGAGAAACAACCTGAAAGTGTGAAGTCAAGGAAAACGGCAGCCATCTTGAAGCGGATATCCAAAATCAACATCATTTACACCTGAGATTTTAACACCGCTGATGGGATCCCGTGGGGGGGCTGGAATCGTGATTCCATCCCATTTGAAGCTGCCGCCCAGGGGGTTGGGGTTGGGGGGCGGCTATGTCCCCTGCCACCCGCCTCGCTTCCTCTTTAACAAACACTTCCTCTTTTGAATTATACAACACATTTTAATCTGGCAGAACATCGTTTACCGCCCTTCCTGCCTCTGGCATTTCCCTGCCCTTCTTTTTCCTGACAGGAAGTCACCACATCGCCGCTTCCATCCCGGACACGCCCTCCCCGTGTGCTTGCATCGTTAATCATCCATTTAAGTTAATCTAAACTTACATGTGTCTCAGAGGTGCCACAATTAGTTAGCATTGATGCTGGAACTGCTTTTAGTAAGCCCCACTTTGGGGGGGGGCGGGGGGCGGCTCGTTTTGTGTGTCTGTAGCTTTAATGCTAATGAGCTTAGAGTGTGTGTCTCCGAGAAGCTCTACTGTGCACTTGATCCACTTTTAAATATTCACTGTATAACGTAATAGATGCCACACATGCTTACCTTGCCGCAAGGTATGCCGGGTAGCTTGCCTCTGATGAACCCGGGCCGTGTACACGCCCACCACTTCACGGAGAACAACTTTGTGTCAAATAAAAAAAAAAAAAAAACAAAAACAAGTCAGGCTTCACTACGCATCTTAAAATGGAGTCCGTAGCTCTGATGATTTCGTTAGCATGATGTTATGTGAGCGTGATGCTAGCACTGTCAATCAACACCGTGTTGGGGTAGAAACACGCGTGTTTGCGTTCGTCGGCCTGCTTTGTTCTCATGCAGCGGCGTCTCTCCACCGCGCCACAGTCACCAGAACAGGCCGTCTCCCCGCAAACGTAATTATTCGGCATTGCATAACCATGGCGATGTGGGCAGGGTGGGCCGCTAATGTAATGAGCGGCCTCTGCCCAGCCCGGATAGAAGCGTTTGGCAGGGGTCCGTCAATGCGATTAGAGGCTTGCAAGGAGAGAACATGAGAAACCAGGACTAATACGCCGCGTTATCGTTCGACTCCCATCACACAGCAACAACAACTCAATAACTTTTCTTTGTCTGCCCCTACCCCCCCCCACCCTTCTTCTTCTTCTACTCCTCCGTCAGGGCAAGTACGCCAAGAGGAAGAGCCGCTTCAAGCGCTCGGATGGAAGCACTTCATCTGACACCACCTCCAACAGCTTCGTCCGCCAGGTAACGACGCCATCGCTTCTCCCCGACGCCCGTGGGTGGGGCCGTGTCCTAATATTACGATTAGTTGTTTATGTTCCCCGCCCCCCCAAGACTGACCCCAAATACTACCTAAGACTTGGAGCAGCAAGACTAAAATAGCCTTAAACATCATACGTTATTTAAAACTGGCTTTAGACTCGGTTTATCAACTGAACCCATCGATTTAACGTTTTTGTTACACCACTGACTTGGAATTAATTTGTCTAAACTAAATTTGACTCAACGTGACTCAAAGTAAATGACTTTGGACTAAGTTTTTTTGTCTTGTTTTAGACTTAAGAGTAAATATTTCAAACTTGGGTTCTGACCTGGTTCAAACTTGGAATCTGATTCTGATTCTGATTCTAATCAGGCTTTAAATTGGTGATGTTTGTCCAAGACTTGGACTAATTTACCAGAATCTTGCTTTAAACTCGGATCATAATTACATACGCGGCCTAGAACCAAGGATTCAAGAGACTTAGACTAGATCACTTTAGACTAACTCATGCATTTAGTCATTCACTTTAGCCTAGCTTCAGCTTCAGCTTTACTTTGGACTTGCTGGAGACAACCTTAGACTTGAGACGTTGACAGAATGACACACAAAATCTTTACTTTGGACTCCGCCTAAATGACGTCAGACATGTTTAATATGTTAAATATTTCACACTTGGGTTATAATCAGGGCTTTAAATTGGTGATGTTTGTCCAAGACTTGGACTAATTTACCAGAATCTTGCTTTAAACTCAAACCATAAATACATACACGGCCTAAAACCAAGGATTCAAGAGACTTAGACCAGATCACTTAAGACTAACTCATGCATTTAGTCATTCACTTTAGCCTAGCTTCAGCTTTACTTTGGACTTGCTGTTAGACTTGAGACGTTGACAGAATGACAGTACACTAAATCTTTACTTTGGACTCAGCCTAAATGACATCAGACTTGTTTACTTGGAGTAAATTAGTCGGTATTTCCTTTAGACTTGGACCAAATGCCTTGAAATTTGGATTGTTTTTTTAGACTCTAATCAGTACAAGCTTTAGACACGGACTTTATGACGTAACCAAGTGCTGGCTTTGTTCCTTTTTCCTAAAGATTTGGACTTTCTCAGGCTTCTGTTGTCGTTTAACGACTGTTTAACGCTACCTATTGACGCGCGTACGCTTATTTTCCCTGACACCGAAAGAAGTGCTGGTAGGCACCCTATAGGTTTTTATACATATGCCCTATTTCTTTTTGCCTCAAAGCGAGGCCCCCGTATAGATAGGCTTGACAGTCTCACACACACCTACGCACCACCAGCATACTCACATTCAACACACACACACACACACACACACACACAGATAGATAGATACACAAGCTCCACAATCAGCCGTTGGTGGAGCTGGCTGGCTGGCTGATACACTGGGCCTGGTTTCCATGGAAACCGGGCCACTGAATCTCCCTCTGTGTGCAGCCACAGTGGGATGGAGATGCGAAGGGAGGGGGGGTGGACGGCGCTTAGATGGATTTCTGTTTGTGTGCGTGGGCGTCAACGCGGCCTACTGTATGTGCTTGCGTAGCCTTGTTCCGCGTGTCAAGTTCAACCAAAACACACACGGAGTAGCATAAGAATACCGTCTTGCACGGCAGGTACTGCTGATTGGTTAAACTGATTGGTGACGTGTGCTGAGATGTCGGAAAACGCTACCATTCATTTTTTTTTTTTAATCAAAGATAAATTATGAGCACTTGAGGCTCTCGGTCAAGGACATTGTGAGTGGTCTTGGCTGCCGTCTGGAGCTCCTCCGTGTGGTGACATATGAATCCCAGCAGAGCCCTGCTTACTGCTGACTTTGGCCAACTGGTGGATGGCCATTCCTTCACCCTCGCCCTGCTGACGGTCTTGTCATCAGCTACAGGACTCGAAGGCTTTGGCTCGGGGTCCTGCGTGCCCACCAGAGGGCAACCCTCCGACAGACAAAACTCTAACTAACCCCTTACCTTTTTTAAAAAAAAAATCAGCACCTCCACAAAGTGGCATTTTCTGCCATTTTGGGGTCCTTCTGGGACCCCTGATGACAGTGTGCGAGAGGTTTCTAGTTGATTTCGGAGCAGAAAAGTGCATTTTCAGCAAGTTGAAAAAATGAAAAAAAAAAAAAAAAAAAAGCGATTTTCAAAAAATCAACACCTCTACAAAGTGGCATTTTCTGCCATTTTGGGGTCCTTCTGGGACCCCTGATGACAGTGTGCGAGAGGTTTCTAGTTGATTTCGGAGCAGAAAAGTGCATTTTCAGCAAGTTGAAAAAATGAAAAAAAAAAACAACAAAAAAGCGATTTTCAAAAAATCAACACCTCTACAAAGTGGCATTTTCTGCCATTTTGGGGTCCTTCTTGGATCGCCCATGAGTGTGTGAGAGGTTTCCAGTTGATTTCGGAGCAGAAAAGTGCATTTTCAGCAAGTTGAAAAAATGGAAAAAAAAACAACAAAAAAGCGATTTTCAAAAAATCAACACCTCTACAAAGTGGCATTTTCTGCCATTTTGGGGTCCTTCTGGGACCCCTGATGAGTGTGTGAGAGGTTTCCAGTTGATTTTGGCGCAGAAAAGTGCATTTTTAGCAAGTTGAAAAAAGAAAAATCGAAAGGCTAACCCCTTACCTTTTTTTCAAAAAATCAACACCTCTACAAAGTGGCATTTTCTGCCATTTTGGGGTCCTTCTGGGATCCCCTGATGACAGTGTGCAAGGTTTCCAGTTGATTTCGGAGCAGAGAAGTGCATTTTCAGCAAGTTGAAAAAATGAAAAAAAAAAACGAAAAAATCAACACCTCTACAAAGTGGCATTTTCTGAGTTAGATTGGACTGAATGACTTAAGACTTTAAATGACTTGGAACTTGAGTTGACGATTGATATTTGGCCAATATGTCCTTAGATCTTCTTTAGACTTTGGACCAGATGACTTATTGCCTTTCAGAAAAAAATGACTCGCTTTAATTTGGACTTGAACAAAATGCCGTCAGACTTGAATTCGGGATGATTCAAACGACTTTACATTAGCGTTAAACGCGATCAAATAATTCTGAACTTTTACTTAAAGGACCGGGACCTAATACTTTGTCAGTGAGTTGAGCTAGGTTTAGATCTGGACCAAAAGACTTGGATCAAATAAGTTGGAGACATGTTTTAGATCACATGACTTAAGATTTGATCTGGACTTTACACAAAACCCAGCAGGACCTTTAGACCTTCGCTCCCATGTGTGTCTTAGGGGGGGGGTCAAGCGCTGGGTTCTGTGTATTCCTGTGGTTTTAGTTCTGTGCGTCCGCAAGAGAAGGGGGGCAAAGAGAGCGGGCCGGAGAAGGGAAGGGGGGGGGGTTTCCCCGGGCACTGCCCCCCCCACCCGTCCCACGTCAGTTGAGGCATTGGGTGGCTGACGGCCGCATACCAAGCCGCCTCCTTAGCCTCGGCGCGCTCACGGCCCCAGTTCCTGCCGGGCAGGGGCTAAATATATTTCCCCAGTTTGCGAATGTAGCACAAGTCCTGCAACCCGACCCCCCTCCCACCGGCTCTAGTTCCCTTCCTTTACACAAGGTTCACGTTCCTTTGGGTTGTGGAGGTGGAAGGAGGGTTGGGGGGGGGTTAGTGAAGGGGTTGGAGGTTAAGAGAGCGTCACACACACACACACACACACACACACACACATATCACACTCTTTTCTGGATCTCTATGCTCATGTATGCACTTGTCAGGCGAACACACACACACACTAGTTGTCACTTCACACACACACACACACACAGCATTGTCCGTGCCCCCCACCCACCCACACACTGGGTTCGCCGCGGTGAGGCGAGTGTGGCAAAGGACGCATGGAGAGGACTGAGTATATTCAGCGGCCTGCCGTGGTAAGACGTCGCTAACATCCATTAGCCTGCTTGTTAGCGTGTGTTGGACTAATAGCGTGTTTGTGCTGCAAAAGACTCAAAGCCCTGGCTGGCGGGCAACTAGACGGAACCGGGAAAAGTATGAATTTGCCGCCCGTGTCCTGTGATAGCGCCGTATCTGCGGGTCGGCGGGCTTGCTTTGTGATTCCATTTTGGGTCGCCCGCAGCTGCTGTGGAAGGCGCTGGGTTTTTAATTTAGACCTCCAGTCCCAACGGTTGCCTCTGCTGCTATGCGCGTTGGTCGAGCGGGACCATTTCATGGGGGATATGTTACACTGTAGGACAATATGGACTTGGGTCTTCATTATGGGTGGTTTTGTCTGAGGGAGTCTCCGGGACTTGACCCTGGAGGTCACGAGTAGCAGAAACCAGTCAAAAATTCCATAGGAAGGATGCAGTCTGTTTTCACTATTAAGCAACTATTTTTGTTATTTTTATGGAATTTTCTTAAAAATATGAATCAACAATCTTAAAAAAAAAATATCAAAATAATTGATTATTTAAAAAAAATATGGACCCATAATGCAGGGGTCTCAAACTCTATTTACCTGGGGGCCACTGGAGCTAGGGTCTGGGCAAGGCTGGGCCGCATCAGGTTTTCCAAAAAAAAAAAAAAAAAAAAAACGCATTTATTAAAAACAGAAAAATATTTAAAAAAATAAAAAAGCTCTGATAAAATATTCCACTCTTCTCAAATATCTTAATTTTTTTTCTGCACAAAATAAGATGAAAAATAAATAAACAAATCAAGAATAAAGAAAATCAATCAGTAATAAATAAATATAATAATAATAATAAAACGGCAAATAATAAAAACTTAAGAAACCACATATAGTTGGTGGGTAGACAAATATTTTTTTTTCAGATTAAAATTAACAAAGCATTATTAGAGCCCTGTAGACATGACAAAACACGACTATAGTCATATTTATACTTTTTATTTACAACATATTGCGCAACTGCAGGGTCTTGAGACACATGCTAACTCGCAAACTCGAGAGCTAGCGACCTAAACGGTAGCCTTCAAGTTATTTCCTTTAAACTTAAATAGCCAAAAACTTACCACTTCCACACGGATAGGGAGGATAACTATTAACAGTTATTTAACCTTTAACGTGAACATTAATCAAACGTAATAATTTTTTCTGGGTACATGATACCATACAGCATCCATATCAAACTTTAACATTAAACTTTCATATCAAGGCAGGGGGGGCCTCAAACTAGTGTCCTGCGGGCCACATTTGGCCCGCGGGCCGCGTGTTTGAGACCCCTGCCATAATGTGTTTCATAGCATACTGTATGCGTATTCTGCAAGATCAAACGGTAATCCGTGACTGACATGCATGTCAAGTCGACTCCACCCCCTTCAGACATTGTTGCCATGGCGACATGGCTGTGACAGTGCAAAAAAAAAATGTCTACCTGCAGCCCCCAGCCATGAACTTCAGACGTGAATTTGTGAATTTTTCATACATCAGACGTTTCTCTCTCCTTATCAGTCGTTCCGAGAATTATCTTACCTTAAATGTTAGCATGAGGTGCTAACAATGTGATGACATGTAAACAGGAAGTCTGTGTTGACACTCGACATCTAAAATGTGTGGATTCGAATGGAAAAAAAAACAAATCCAGAATTGATTTGCTTTAGATTGGGACCAAGACTTGGATTAAACATTTAAAACTTAGTCTTAAACTTAGTCTTAAAGACCAAGGCCAAGTTTAAAGCCAATCTTAAAGGCCTTAAACTTGGACTAAATGGCTTTAAGCTCAAACCGAGTGTCTGTACATTGGATTTTGGATCTGGTTTAAACTCTGTTTGAGACATGGATTAAATGACATTAGGTCTGACCTAAATTTCCAAAGACTAGAAATCGCAAGACTTGCATTTAAAAATATTACACTTATATTTTATTAATTATCTTTTGATTTTGACTGAATTACTTCAGACTTGGGAGTAGATCTAGTTTGGGATGCATGTTTAGATACATTGGTGGATTTAGGCTCGAGTTTAGGGACGGTCTCTGGTCTAAATATGGACGTTGTTATGAAATATCAGCTTCATAATTCCCCAAGTTTCTTCTCTCCTCCACCACCAACACAACAACGGATGCATCTCCCAGTGCCTGAGGTGGTTACTATGGCACCGCGGGGGTCTCCAGCAGGTGCCAAAGAGCCAATAGGGAGGCGCCGGGGCGGTCATGTGACCCGCAGCTATTTTGAACCGTGGGTGCTGTGTGCGAAGTGAAGCAAGCGGCTTAAAATTAGAGACACGACTCAGTTGACACGAGAGCGGAAGACGAGAGTCAGAAGACTGGGGGAAACGGCGTTCATGTGCGATTGGTTGCGTTCAAGGTCGCACATCCGCCTCTGCGAGCGACTCCGCTCAACGAGGCTGCGTGACTCAAACTTTTGTCAGTTGTCGCCGACGTCATCCACACATTTTTTTTTATTCTGGTACATCCCCCCCCCACCCCACCCCGCGCGCTGAGTCGGCCATCATTAAAACTTCCCCGTGTCGGGATGCTCCCAGAAGATGACTCAGAGCTGGCCAGCGGGGGCGGCTGGTGGCGTCCTCATTACACGCGGGAACGCCACCGCCGCCGCCGCCAGACTGGAGCTCAAACAGGAAGTGGGGATGGATGGTGTGTGTGTGTGTGTGTGTGAGTTAGCGAGGAGGGGAGGTGGGGTTTTGCTGTCGCCCCGGCAACAGGGAGTGTCTACACATGAGTCTGCGGAGCGCCACAATGCGACAGGTGGCTGAGCTAGAATCAACATGTTGGTGTTTGCCGTTTGGTTTGGAAGCGCACAAAGAGACCAGGACGCTAATGAAAGGCGGCACGGGACATTAAACACATGGACACACACACACACACTTTCTACTGCATCCCCGAGGCATCCAGTAACCAAATCCTCAAAGCTCTCGGTAGCATAAGACGTTTGCAACCTGATCCGATTTCTCATTATAATAATAATAATAATGATAATGCTTACAAAGTTATACTTGCAATAAATAAACACACAGAAATGCACAAAATGAGTCCCACTGTAAAAAAAACCAGAAACCTTGGTTTTAGTACGTCCCAGTTTTAGTACCATTCGCTTTTGGTATTGCACGTCTCCTTAATAATAATTACTATAATAATAATAATAATAACGAAATAATATACACAACTAAATTCAATGTCATCTGTGTATATGTTAGCATGAGGTGCTAACAGTCTGATGACACTGGACTCTATGTGTGTTGGACAGTTCCCTCCATTTGGCTTCTAATGAAAACAAATCCGGAATTGGTTTGCGTTAGATTGAAACCAAGACTTGGACTTAAACACTTAAACCTTAAACTTGGTCTTAAAGGCCAAGGCCAAGTTTAAGGCCAACCTTAAAGGCCTTAAACTTGGACTAAATGACTGTAAGCTCAAACCGAATGTCTGTACATTGGATTTTGATCTGGTTTAAACTCGGTTTGAGACATGGATTAAATGACATTAGGTCTTATCTAAATTTTTCCAAAGACCAGAAATCGCAAGACTTGGTTTGAAAAATATTACACTTATTTATTATTTATCTTGAGATTTTGACTGAAAAAAAACTGGGGCGTACTAAAACCAAGGTTTCTGTTTTTTTTTTTTACAGTGGGACTCATTTTGTGCATTTCTGTGTGTTTATTTATTGCAAGTATAACTTTGTAAGCATTATTATTATTATAATAATTATTATTATTAAGGAGACGTGCAATACTGCAGGAAAAGCGAATGGTACTAAAACTGGTACGTACTAAAACCAAGGTTTCTGGGTTGTTGTTTTTTTACAGTGGGACTCATTTTGTGCATTTCTGTGTGTTTATTTATTGCAAGTATAACTTTGTAAGCATTATCATTATTATTATTATAATTATTATTAAGGAGACATGCAATACTGCAGGAATCGACTGGTACTAAAACTGGGGCGTACTAAAACCGAGGTTTCTGGGTTTTTTTTTTACAGTGGGACTCATTTTCTGCATTTCTGTGTGTTTATTTATTGCAAGTATAATTTTGTAAGCATTATTATTATAATATTGATGTACAGGAAGTCTGTATCAACAATAACATCAACTTTTGAGGTACCAGAACGGTCCAACAAATGTGTCCACTGATGGAAGTCGAACCCTCGTCAAAAGTCTTCAATCCCGTCTGATTGTAAAACGATGGCATCACGGTTGACGTCGATACCGCGCTAGCCTTTGTTTAGCACGTACGCGCCACTTAACCTACTCAAGCTGCCCCCTCAAACCGGGTCGCCTACAGCCGCTCGCTTGTGTCTAAACGTCTAAATCTATCAACAAACAACGCATAGGGAGAGATAATGGCCGCTCTTGTCTGACACGTGCGGCCACTTTTTCTTCCGAGCAGGGGTGGAATTGTTCGTCATTGTTTTTTTTTTTTTTGCGTCCGTGTGGCTTATGTCATCTTTTCGAGCGCTCTCACCTCTATTTCGGAAGCCCACACCTCATGACTCACTTGTTCTGCTTGGCACGGCGGGCATAGCCGGCGCTCTTGTCAGCACCTCCTACAAAACACCAGGCGGATAAAATTAAAAATAAATACAAACAGGAGTTATGAAAATGAGAGATTGCGTTATATAAAACGGGTGGACGCTTAAAAAAATGACGGTGGGCCGGGTGTCTGCTTTAAGGGGTTGTCGGGTACACCTGCACAATCCAAACACGTCAACTTTTTGAGCTAGCTTAAACTTAAGCGCAGGAATATCACATGAAATTGTGTGCATATTGGCCACGCCCACTCCCTTTATTATGCCGAGCGGTGCAAGACGGTTTATCCGCATGACTGAATCTGCTTTTGTTGTGGCGGCCGAAGCACCTCAAATTACGCCGAGTCATCTTTCAGCCGATATGAGCGGCGGCTCCCCCATCCACAAGTTTCTTCACATCCTAATATGGACGTGCAATTAGGAAGCCGTAACGTCTATCTCACATTTGTGCGCCAGGGCTCGGCCGACTCCTACACGAGCCGGCCGTCGGATTCCGACGTGTCCCTGGAGGAGGACCCCGAGGCTCTGAGGAAGGAAGCGGACCGGCAGGCCCTCGCCACGCTCGAGAAAGCAAAGGTCAGAGGTTTAGCGCTTTTGCTTTAATGCTCGCCGTCACGGTGCTAATGAACATTTTTATTTTATTTTTTTACCGTTTAGACCAAACCTGTGGCGTTTGCCGTGCGGACTAATGTCGGATACAACCCCGGTCCCAGCGATGACGTTCCCGTGCAGGGCATGGCCATATCCTTCGAAGCCAAAGACTTCTTACATATTAAAGAGGTCAGATTCTTGTTTAATGAGTAAATATTCTCATTTACGTCGGCCCTCGATCGGCTAGTAATGTCTGGCCGTCTTTGTTTCCGCACACAGAAGTACAATAACGACTGGTGGATCGGGCGCCTGGTGAAAGAGGGCTGCGAGGTGGGCTTCATCCCCAGTCCGGTCAAACTGGAGAACACGCGCCTCCTGCAGGAGCAGCGGATGAGGCAGAACCGACTCAGCTCCAGGTCGGCGTTAGCAAGTCAAGACCTCGTCAAGAAAATCCGAGGATTCTAACCTGTGTATGTGTTTTCTTCACAGTAAATCCGGAGGAAGCTCCAGTCTGGATGTTGCCACGGGAACCCGCAGGCCCACCCCGCCCGGCACAGGTGAGATCCCGCTTATGTTTTAAATGACGAGCTTAATTGGCCGATGAGAGCGTGAACCAGTATCGGAATAGGACGCACACGGAGCGAAGAGCTTCACGACCGGAAACATCCCATACGGGATTCAGACCCGCCTCCCCCGCACACCTCCCACCACCCTGTCCACGCCCCTTTTCCTTCTTTATGTGCTTCTTTTCTTCTCAGCTCTTTCGTATTCACTCAGCTTCTGTTGCTTTAATGACGGCTCTCTTGTCACATCAATGCTTCTTCTTTAATTGTGTGAGTGCTGAGAGAAAAGCTTACACGCTCACGGCGTCGTGACAAGTCAATCGATAAAGAAAAAACGAGACGGGACAAAATCCCGACTGTGTGTCCGATAACAGCCCATAGGGGGCGTTTCTACTTGGTGACAACATCGTTTTTTTTTAACTTTTTAACTTTATTTTGGTATTTTATGGACATTTTCTACACTTTTCATACACACACACACATGTCATGGGTATTGTAATATAGTATAATAATGTATGCAAAATGCATACATAGTGTATGAAATGCATTGAAAGTTATTTTGTAAAAATTTTTGCCTATGAAATGCCAATGGGAAGTATTCGGAATGCACGCAAAATCTGTCGAAATTACATGCAAAACGTGTTTAAAATGTCTTTGAAATTTGTTTAAATGTCAAAGAAAAGTATGGCAAATACTGTACTTCAAACAGCCAGGCAGAGTACCTATTAAATATGGACAAAATGGCAAAAAAGGGTATCTTAAAACTATAAGTGTATAAGTGTATTTGTCAAGTTTATGCAAAAGGCCTTTGAAACGTGTGTTGAATGCTCATGAAAAATGCAAAATAGAAAAAATACACAAAAAATGCCAATGAAATGTGCATGAAATGCCAACAAATATGCTAAATGTGCATAAAGTCTGCACTGAAATGTATGCAAAAGTGCAAAAAAAGTGCCAAATTTTTTGCAAAAAATGCAAAAGTCTCAGAAATGCAAACCAATTCTGGCAAAAATTTGTACAAAACTTTGAAATTTGTACACAGTGCCTCAGAAATACACACAAAATACCAATGAAATACAGTACACAGTCTATGAAATGTGTTGAAAATTACAAAATAAAAGTATTTGAAATACTGTACTTAAAACATCCATGCAAAACAGCTATGAAAATACAGACAAAATGACAATAAAATGCCAACAAAATGTCTATGAATCATGTATAAATACTCATAAAAATGCATAGGAAAAGGCAAATAACATGTGTGCTCATGCCCGTGAAATCTCAAAAATTCACTAAAAATATGAAAGGAAATGTGAAGGAAATTGCATGCAAAACATCTATGAAAAGTGTCTAAAAAATATACAAAATGCATATAAAATGTGTACAAATTGTCTGAAATACATATAGAAAATGGGTGTATGGAGGGTGCCCCAAATACCTACAAAAAGCGCTACAAAAAATGATTAAAAAATGTACACAAAAATGGTCTAAAATGCCTAGAAAAAAAAGTGTCATAGCTATAAAGTAGGCAAAATGTGTATAAACGAAGGCGGTGACTTCATTGTAATTAATAATCCATAAATTGTCAGAGTGGGGGGCACATCAAGGCCTGCCCCTATGATAAGATTGTGTATATTAACCAACGTCCTGGTTCGTTTCTTCCTTTGACATTTGGGTTTGCGTACAGCCTCTCTCAGCATCCACAGACGACTTCAATTTCCAGAGACGCTCTGACATTTTTTTTTTCCCCTCGCCACTCTGGTCAATGTCATTTCCTGTCTTTTCTTCAATGTGATTGGTCCATGCTTTTGTTGATTTCATCTCACATGTCTTCTGTCTTCTATCTTCCTTTTTTCCTCATTTCTGTCACTATTACGTCCTCCTACCCCCCCTTCGCTACAAACACCACCGCCATCACCGTCACCAGCGCACGTGGACACGTCCACGGTGACCTTTGACGTAGACCCCCTCGACCTGGATGCCGAGGAGCTCCCTGAGTCGCAGGGTGACCCTCGCTCCCCCAAGGGCATGTCCGGCAGCGTGACGTCACCTCAGGCCAACACGCACCGGCTGCCCTTCTTTAAGAAGGTAACATTTAACAGAGGGAGGGGGGGGGTGGGGTCATGGATGCTGCTCACCTTCGCCAACCTCCTCCTCTTCCTCGTCCTCCCACCTGCCTGCATTTGCCCCCCCTCCTCCTCCTTTTTCCGGGATGCCTCACACTAACCCTGCTGCCCTGACCTTTAACACTGTTTGGCCCCTCCCACCCTTCACAGGCCTGAGGGAGGAGTTAAAGTAACAACATGCCTGATGAGGGAGGAGCTACAAACTACAAACTACAAAACCCCGCCCCGCTCCCCCCCCCGCCGCACCCGGCCCCTCCCAGTGCTAACCTACCGAGAACTAACTCTTGCTCTTTTTTTGTGTGTGTGTTCCGTGGAACGCTTCGCTTCGTAGGCGGCCCGGCTAAACAGAAACAGAAGTCGGTGAGTGGGCTCTCCTTGGCTAACCGCACTCACTACTTCCTCCTCATCCTCATCCTCATCCTCATCCTCATCTCACGTCCCCCTCCTCTTATTTTGGAGTAAAAAGCATGCATTCTAAACTCATCACCTCCCCAGCCTGGTGTCGCCTCCTCGCCGGGCTGCCATGGCGACGCTGCAGGTGCGCGTCCAAAGCACATCTCGTTAGCGTTGATGCGGCCGACGACACGCCTTTGTCTTCTTTTGTCTTCGGCTGAGTGGAACCCCTAATGTGGGAACATCAGGGAACATAGCTGATATACCCTAGGTTCCCAAAGTGGGGTGCGCATTCACACAGGGGTACGCCCATTGTCATAGGGGGCACGTGAATTGAAAAGAAAAATAATTAGCGCCAACACTCAAAATTACGAGTGTGCCTGAACGCCTCATGCTGCAATTTTTTTTTCGTTATTTGCTCTTTTTGCATCGTATGGACAAATAAGTTTGATGATTATGTCATCCATTAAGAATAACGATGTCTGATATTGGCTTTTTTGACGAAAATCGATATGCCGATATTCTCCAATTTTCAATTTCCGATACCGATACGTGTAACATGACATATCTCCAGCATTTTTTTCATGATCAGGTACAAATCTGATACCGATGTCGACCGATATTACATTTTTATGCTGATATCGTCCTGCAAGGAACTCTCGTCAAAGGTGTCTTCGATAGCAAATAACTAGTCAAAGATCTTCAATAAGACAGGAGCGCTCGGCTGGCTGTGTTTAAAGGGTTTACTGCAAAGAGTTCTTGTCAAAGATCCTCTATTACAGGAGCACTCGTGTATTTCTAAAGGACCTACTGCAAAAACGCTAGTCCAAGATCCTCGATATGACACAAGTGCTGTGCTGTTTTTAAGGATCTGCTGCAAGAACTCTCGGTAAAGATCCTCTATATGACAGGAGCGCTCGGCTGGCTGTGTTTAAAGGGTTTACTGCAAAGAGTTCTTGTCAAAGATCCTCAATATTACAGGAGCACTCATGTATTTCTAAAGGACCTACTGCGAAAACGCTAGTCCAAGATCCAAGTGCTCTGTTGTTTTTAAGGATCTGCTGCAAGAACTCTGGGTAAAGATCCTCTATATGACAGGAGCGCTTTGCCGAGCAACACTCATCAAATGCTCCAGTGTTTTGAACTGAACTCAGGGACCCTTCTGATGTCATTCCTGGTCCAGATCTGGCCCGCGGGCCACCAGTTGCACACCTGCTAACGCTATTAATACACCCATGTCATGCACACCACTCCACCAGCACTGGCCCCGCACAGACCCGAGCCGTTAGAATATGTATTTATAGCCCGCATGGATGCAAATGAGGCCAAATGGTCTTTATGTAACGTAATGTCATATAATGTAGCGGCGGCGTGCTACCTCACCGCATACATCATGCTGTCAGTACGTACGCCACACATTGTTTTCACCCCCCCCAGTCTTTGTGGGAAATGAAAAAAGAAGCAGCGGCGCTTATACGGATGAATCATTGCGGTCGTGACTCATACTGTAAGAATCGGCTTTACGGCGTGGATCATCTGCGTGTGGGCGATGTATGTGTCTTTAAGTCTCATGTGTTTCCCACGCTCCTTTTATATGATCATATTCATCTCCTCAAAACATTACGTGCGGTCTACCTACAGAAAATGTGTACAGGAAGTGGCAGAAATTGCTAAAAATTGGCGCCATCCGGTCGAGTGGTTAGCGTGCAGGCCTCGCAGCTAGGAGACCTGAGTTCAATCCCACCCTTGGCCATCTCTGTGTTCTCCCCGTGCATGCGTGGGTTTTTTTTTCCCGGGTACTCCGGTTTCCTCCCACATTCCAAAAACATGCTAGGTTAATTAGCGACTCCAAATTGTCCATAGGTATGAATGTGAGTGTGAATGGTTGTTTGTCTATATGTGCCCTGTGATTGGCTGGCTGGCGACCAGCCCAGGGTGTACCCCGCCTCTCCGCCCGAAGACAGCTGGGATAGGCTCCAGCACCCCCGCCACCCTTGTGAGAATAAGCGGTAAAAAATGAATGAATATATAAACATTATTAGAGCCCTCTAGACATGAAACAGCACCCCTATATTGACTTTAAAACTCTTATTACCCAAATTTGTAAATAAAAGGAAGTAAAACCTTTTAGGGGCTGCACGACGGTGCACGAGTGTTTTTTTTTTCCTCCCGCATTCCAAAAACATGCTAGGTTAATTGTTTAATTGGAGTGTGAATGGTTGTTTGTCTATATGTGCCCTGTGATTGGCTGGCTGGCGACCAGTCCAGGGTGTACCCCGCCTCTCGCCCGAAGACAGCTGGGATAGGCTCCAGCACCCCCGCCACCCTTGTGAGAATAAGCGGTAAAAAATGAATGAATATATAAACATTATTAGAGCCCTCTAGACATGAAATAACACCCCTATATTGACTTTTAAACTCCCCAAATTTGGAAATAAAAGGAAATAAAACCTTTTAGGGGCTGCACGATGGTGTCCGAGTGGTTAGCACACAGGCTTCACAAATAGGAGACCCGAGTTCAATTCCACCCTCGGCCATCTCTGTGTGGAGTTTGCATGTTCTCCCCGTGCATGCGTGGGGTTTTTTTCCCGGGTACTCCGGTTTCCTCCCACATTCCAGGTTAATTGTTTAATTGGAGTGTGAATGGTTGTTTGTCTATATGTGCCCTGTGATTGGCTGGCTGGCCACCAGTCCAGGGTGTACCCCGCCTCTCGCCCGAAGACAGCTGGGATAGGCTCCAGTTGAGTATAAGCGGTTGAGAATGAATGAATGAATAATGCGCCATTAGCATTAAACTGTATTGAGTGAGGGTCACACAGTCAGGAGATGGGGAAGACCTGGGTTCGATTTCCCGCTTTGCATCTCTGTGTCGATTTTGCATGTCCCCCCCCACACCCCCGTGCATGCGTGGGTTTTCTCCACGCCACGTTCGACACATCCTGAAGTTCCGCATCACATCAAACTCCAACCGTCAGCCAATAAAAATCCTTCTTAAGTGATTAATTAGATCTCATTATAGTATGCAGGTGTACCTAATGATGTGGGCCATGATTAAAGGCAGCCCCCCCGCCCTGACCCCCGGTGCTTAAATTATGCAGACTTTAATTAAGTGAGACAGCGTCCGTGGAGCGCTGTGTGTCCTCACGGCAGCCATTAAATCAGAAGATGCTAAAAGCTACGCTGAATGGATGAGACCGCTCTCAGCCAATGAGAGCATCCTTTCCTTCGGGAAGCGTATTTAAACACGTACACGTGCGTATGTGCGCTCTCCCAGATGGAGCACGTGCCCCCCTATGATGTGGTGCCCTCCATGAGACCCATCATCCTGGTCGGGCCGTCGCTGAAAGGCTACGAGGTGAGAACGCTGGTTTGATAGAAGCATCTGTGCCTAATGAAGTGGCTCATCTAACACCCGCCGCTCTACCGTCAGGTGACCGACATGATGCAGAAGGCTCTCTTTGACTTCCTGAAACACAAGTTTGAGGGAAGGTAGGTGTCGCCTCACCTGACTCCTTGCACACCGCTTTTTTTTTTTTTTTTTTGGTATCCCGGCAACCGACTGCCTCGCTTGTGGCAGGATATCCATCACGCGGGTGACGGCGGACATCTCGCTGGCCAAGCGCTCCGTCCTCAACAATCCCAGCAAGCACACCATCATCGAACGCTCCAGCACCCGATCCAGCCTGGGTAAGCAAACACAACACGGAATATTTATTTTCGTCATATCATCATACGCTGCATTGGGGGGGGGGGTCCAGACCTTGTCCGGCGAGGGCCACATAGTCAAATATGAAAGGATGGATGGGTCACTATGATACTTTATAAAGCATATACTCATTAGTGACGTGTCATTATTATTATTACCAATTCTGGTCTTTGCGTTTGTTTTTTTAATCTTTAATCTTAATCTTTTTAATCTTTAAAATATTTAATTAAATATTAATATTAATTAATTTAATTAAATATTAATATTAATTAATTTAATTAAATATTAATATTAATTAATTTAATTAAATATTTAATTAAATATTTAATTAAAAATATTCATAAATAATTTCATAATAATTAATAATTAATTTATTAAGATTAATTATTATATTTGTACCTTATTCCCATCATTTATAAGGGATTTTATAATGTATAATAATAATAATTTTATAATGTATTTTATCATATAAAATACAATATAAATCCCCAACCTATTTATTTTGTGTTGTTTGTTTCACATAATATTTAAAAAAAAAATATTGTTTTCTATGCTATTATTTTCCCTCTAATATTACAATTTTTTTCTGATAAATTGTGAACTTTTTTCTCATTTGAGTACAACATTTTGCTCTTCATATTTTGATTTTGCTCATGTAAAGTTACAGCTGTTTTCCCTGATTTTTTTTACATTTTCCAGTTATTTTAACTTTATTCTTGTAAAAAAAAAATTTGCGTTCTTATATAAAACATTCATAACATACAATCCATAATAAAAGGTCAAATTTTATTGATTTTTACAGCAATTTTAACTGCGTTTCCTTCCAAGGTCCCATAATAGTGTATCGGACGTTTTGGGGGTTTAGTAACCCCTACTGGGAACATGCATATATCACATACGATGATGTAACATTAAGGAGTGCAAGGCCAGGCTGTATTTTAGGTGGCCGCATAGGTTTCCTTCAAAAGTCCCGAGCTCCAGTAACATATTAATGTTCGAACTCCGTTAAAAAGTCACTTTTACCTTTAAAAAAAGAAGAAAGAACAAGTGTCATTATATTTTCCAACTTCTTTGAGTCTGATCTCTCTTCATCCTGTCTCTCTGCCCTTCACCCATGTTTCCTCCTCCCTTTTCCTCCTTCCTCCTCTCTCCCACCGCTCATCTCCTTCCTCCACCCTCCTTTGATTCAGATGTACTGGGTATGTATGCATCCCTCCTCCTCCTCATCTCCTCCTCTTTGACCTTTTCCTCCTGACTCTTCCTCTCCATCCTCTGCTCAAACATGGTTTGTTTGCCTGTCTGCTTGCCTGTCGGCTGCTCCTCATACTTCACTCTGACAGCCTGTAGCTTCTAATAAAAAAACGTGTTATGAAACACGGCCCCCCAAAAAACAAAAACCGCATCATCCAGAGCGGAGCGGATCCATGTGGGAGGGCAGAAGGGCCACGAGCTGCTCTTTCCGAGCGGGAAGGAAAGCTGATACTCTCCGGGCTCACACTGTACGTACGTGAGAGCGTACGAGCTTCGAGCTGCTCCTCGTCCAGCTTTTCACTTCAGTTTGCAAACATGAGAGTGTGTGTGTGTGTGTGTGTGTGTGTGTGCGTGTGTGTGCGTGGAGGTTAATGGAAGCCTTGCCTCCGCTTCCTGCCTCCGATAACTCTTATCACTGCGAGGACGCTCTGCTCCATCACAACATGAGCCACGCTTCCACCAAGTGTTACCATGTTACCACACAGCTCAGCACCCAATGACATCGTTATAGACTTTAGACTTTACTTACCTGCACGGTGGACGAGTGGTTTTAGTATCTAGGCCGCAGTCAGGAGATCGGGAAGACCTGGGTTCGATTCTCTGTATGGAGTTTGCATGTTTCCGGTTTCCTCCCACATTCCAAAAAAAACATGCTAGGTTAATTAGCGACTCCAAATTGTCCATAGGTATGAATGTGAGTGTGAATGGTTGTTTGTCTATATGTGCCCTGTGATTGGCTGTCTGGCCACCAGTCCAGGGTGTACCCCGCCTCTCGCTCGAAGACAGCTGGGATAAGCTCCAGCACCCCCTGTGACCCTTGTGTGGATAAGCGGTAGAAAATGAATGAATATTTAAGCATTATTAGAGCCCTCTAGACATGAAATAACACCCCTATATTTACTTTTAAACTCTTATTACCCAAATGTGTAAATATAAGGAAATTTTTAACACCTTTTAGGGGCTGCACGGTGAACGAGTGGTTACACCCAAGTTCAATTCCACCCTCGGCCATCTCTGTGTGGAGTTTGCATGTTCTCCCCGTGCATGCGTGGGTTTTCTCCGGGTATTCCGGTTTCCTCCCACATTCCAAAAAAAAACATGCTAGGTTAATTAGCGACTCCAAATTGTCCATAGGTATGAATGTGAGTGTGAATGGTTGTTTGTCTATATGTGCCCTGTGATTGGCTGTCTGGCCACCAGTCCAGGGGGTACCCCGCCTCTAGTCTGAAGACAGCTGGGATAGGCTCCAGCATCCCCGCGTGAGGATAAGCGGTAGAAAACGGATGCATGTGTTTTTTTTCACTTTTATTTAAGTCATTTATATTTATGTACACTTTAATTGACATTTCCATTTATTGTTATAATTTCTACACTTATTTAGGTTATTTTAATAATTTTTTTAACACTTTTAAATCATTTTTATATTTATTTTATAATTATTTATACTTTATTTATTATTATTAATTAATTGATTATTTAATAAATTCTTAATTAAATCTTTTTTTATCATTATTTAATAATTTATTGACGTTTTATTTATTTTGATTAGTTATTATTTAATATATATTATGTTATACATTATATAATAAATGTATTATTTATTCATTATTTTTTAATTAATTTTTTGGTATTTGTGTGGAATTATTTGTTTTTTTTAATTGCCCGTCATCTTAAACATAACATAACATAACTGCATGCATTCATATACAACATGTATTTTTAATTATTGAAGACGATAATAAAATCTATTAAGGAGAAGGCATTAGTTTCTTCCTGTTTTATTAGGCATATCTTACATTGTACTCAATATTTCTAACATACGGATCATATTATATCTGTAGGTAACGGATCTCAATAAAGACTCAAAGGGAACCGAACCGAACCGTACCGTACCGTAGCGCTTGGTGGAAGAATGGGAAACAAACCCCGCCCCCCTTGGAAGAGTCGGCATACTTACCCGTTAGCTCTGACGACACTGATGTTGTTTGTTTTCTCTTTTGTCTTTGGTGTTAATAATATGGCGTGAACCCCCACCCTTATTATGGCATCTCATTCTTCAAGCGCCTCCTTCTCTCGCTGTAAGAAAACGATAAAAAAAAAAGACGAGAAGAGGAAAAACACGAGGGCTTCCTTCATGTTTGGAGGTGACAGAATGAGAATGCTGCACCGCTCCATTTAGCCTAGCATAAATGGAACTGAACGCTTGGAAATGTTTGGAGAGTTTTTTTGCATGACCCCCCCCCCCCCTTCACCGTACTAACCTGGCATTTCGAAGATTTTTTTTTTTTGCGTGTCATTTCACCTTCTCACCTGTCTTCCGCCCGTCCCCAGCTGAGGTCCAGAGCGAGATTGAACGCATCTTCGAGCTGGCCCGCACGCTGCAGCTGGTGGCTCTGGATGCCGACACCATCAACCACCCGTCCCAGCTGGCTAAGACCTCGCTGGCGCCCATCATCGTCTACATCAAAATAGCCTCACCTAAGGTATAGCTGGGGACAGACTTTTTAACAGGGAACCATTTTGGTACGTTTCTAGAACATTTTCATTGCTTTTTCCAGGTTCTGCAGAGGCTCATCAAATCCAGAGGGAAATCCCAAGCCAAACATCTCAACGTGCAGATGGTGGCGGCCGACAAGTTGGCTCAATGCCCCCCTGTGAGTGACAACTTCCTGTTTATTTTGAAACTGTGATAGACTGACACAAGTAGAAGGAAATGATAGCTAGCGACAAGGCGTAGCAAGCTAGATGAAGAGAAGTGCTTGGATTCATTTTCCTGGTCACTTTACACCAGGGGTCTCAAACATGCGGGCCGTGGGCCAAATGTGGCCCACAGGACATTAGTTTGAGGCCCCCGCCTTGATATGAAAGTTTAATGTCAAGTTTGATACGGATGCTGTATGGTATCATGTACCCAGAAAAAAATGATTACGTTTGATTAATGTTCATGTTAAAGGTTAAATAACTGTTAATAGTTATCTTCCCTATCCGTGTGGAAGTGGTAAGTTTTTGGCGATTTAAGTTTAAAGGAAATAACTTGAAGGCTACCGTTTAGGCCGCTAGCTCTCTAGTTTGCGAGTTAGCATGTGTCTCAAGACCCTGCAGTTGCGCAATATGTTGTAAATAACAAGGACACTAGTTTGAGGCCCCCGCCTTGATATGAAAGTTTAATGTTAGTGCAGGCCCGCGCAAGTTTGATATGGATGCTGTATGGTATCATGTACCCAGAAAAAAAAATTATTACCTTTGATTAATGTTCATGTTAAAGGTTAAATAACTGTTAATAGTTATCCTCCCTATCCGTGTGGAAGTGGTAAGTTTTTGGCTATTTAAGTTTAAAGGAAATAACTTGGAAGGCTACCGTTTAGGTCGCTAGCTGTCTAGTTAGCGAGTTAGCATGTGTCTCAAGACCCTGCAGTTGCGCAATATGTTGTAAATAAAAAGAGTATAAATGTGACTATAGTCGTGTTTTGTCATGTCTACAGGGCTCTAATAATGCTTTGTTCATTTTAATCTGAAAAAAATAATTTGTCTATTATTTTTTATTTTATTATTATTATATTTATTTATTACTGATTGATTTCTTTATTCTTGATTTGTTTGTTTATTTTTCATCTTATTTTGTGTAGAAAAATAAAAATTAAGATTTTTTTTTTTTTTTTTCAAAATTAAGATATTTGAGAACAGTGGAATGTTTTATCAGAGCTTTTATTGTAGAAAATTGGAACCAAAATTTTTGTTTTTAATAAATGCGTTTGTTTTTTTTTTGGAAAACCTGATGCGGCCCAGTCTCACCCAGACCCGAGCTCCAGTGGCCCCCAAGTAAATAGAGTTTGAGACCCCTGCTTTACACGTTTGCATAGCGCCTGTTGCTAGGCAGAAAATGAACAATTGCCATAATAATTCAAGACAAAAAGCATCACTTTGAGCTAACGTTAGCTTTATTTTTAAGCCTCGGTTCTGGTAAATGCTACTTTGCTTCTTCGCCCCGCAGGAACTGTTTGACATCATCCTGGACGAGAACCAACTGGAAGACGCCTGCGAGCACCTGGCCGACTACCTGGAGGCCTACTGGAAGGCCACCCACCCCCCGAGCAGCAATCCGCCCAACCCCCTGCTCAACCGCACCATGGCCACGGCGGCGCTGGCCGCCTCGCCCGAGCCCGTCTCCAACCTGCAGGTACAGGTGCTCACCTCCCTGCGCAGGAACATGGATCCGTGGCCCGACATGGACGGGACGACGGCGGTGGCGGGGGCTGAGGGCAAAGAGGACGAACACGCCCTCTGAGTCCGCCCGGCCACTGACTCTCGCGGACGTGAACACAAACGGGGGAAGGAAGGAGGGAGGGAGAACACCATGTCGCCTCCGTACGTGACCGCCCACGGCAGAATCTGTCCTCCAGCGTTCATAACACCTAAATCTGGACTTCCGGAGCAACCCCCCCCCCCCCCCCGCCCCCCTCGAAGGCGCCGCCACCCCTTCTTCTTGATGTCATCATCTCCTGCCCTCTTTCGTTCGCTCCGTGGCCTCCGTCCTCCGCCACTTTTGTTTCACCCTCCTCTCTCCGGCTTGCCGTCCTCCCCCGTTGTTGCCATGGCACCGCCCCTGAAAACAGCAAGTCATGCCTGCTTCATCCAGCGGAAGCCGCCTAGCTTGGTGGAGGCTGCCAACTAACGCCTTTTAACAGCACGGAGTACTTTTTAAACCAAATAATGCATTTTGATATTAATCTTAAAAATTTTTTTTTACTTTTATCGACAATCACTTAAAAAAAAAAAGACTCAAGTGACGGGTGAGGAACATGCGGCTCATGGGCCATATTTGGGTCATAAGAGCATTTCATAGTTGGAGCTATTTGGACTTTGTGTTGCTTAGCGAGGCTCCTCCCACATTTTATGGCACAGCCTAAAATTTTTGGAAATTTATCATCTAATCTCTGGAATTTTGATTTGGACCCAAAATGCTCCGGTCCAAACCAAAATGTCCGACTTCCTGGGTTCTTGAGACTTTTTCATGCGTCCTGTCATGATGGACGTCGCCACCACATTTTGTGACAGTCAGTGAAACCGGGGGGCGGGGCTTATTTTTTACAAAAAAAAATTTCACCAAGCCTGATGCCAATGCAAACTTGTTTGAGGCCCTCAAAAATGCGGAGAACATGAAACATTTAGAACAATTCAAGAAATAATTAATTGTCTCCTGGTGGCCACGCCCATATTTTATGTAAAAAAAAAACAAAAAAACTTTGCATTTAACCCATAACATAAAATAAGAAAGATTAATTTGATTGTGGGCGGCACGGTGGTCGAGTGGTTAGCGCGCAGACCTCACAGCTAGGACACCAGGGTTCAATCCCCCACTCGGCCATCTCTGTGTGGAGTTTGCATGTTCTCCCCCGTGCATGCGTGGGTTTTTTTTCCGGGTACTCCGGTTTCCTCCCACATTCCAAAAACATGCTAGGTTAATTAGCGACTCCAAATTGTCCATCGGTATGAATGTGAGTGTGAATGGTTGTTTGTCTATATGTTGCACTGTGATTGGCTGGCGACCAGTCCAGGGTGTACCCCGCCTTACGCCCGAAGACAGCTGGGATAGGCTCCAGCACCCCCCGCGAGGAAAAAGCGGCAGAAAATGAATGAATGAATAATTTGATTGTTGCAGTTTAAACAGGCCTAACTGTTGTTGCCATGACTTCAGTTGACCAGAGGGCGGCACTGTTGAGTAGATTTCTGGTGTCAATACTTAACTGCTTTTGACTTTGAATGGTGTTTGCAAGCATGTCAATGTGTTGGGAGACTAGCGTGCATGTTTAATGTGTTTACATCGCCCGTGCTAACCCTTCACTAACTACTCACCCATGGTTTGTGTCTTTGCATGGCCTGGACTTGCTGTAGGGCCCCAACTTGGTGCACAGTGAGCCCCCCAAGCGGGAAGGCACGGACAGCGGCGGGAGCGGCCCCCTACATGACTACCACGGCGACCTGGGAGGGAAACCTCAGCAACAGCAGCAGCAGCAGCAGCAAGCGTACCTTCGCTCCTCCCGCGGCCAGCTGAGAGCAGGAAGTGGGCGGGGCCTATCCAGACAAGACACCTTTGACTCAGAGACACAAGGGAGCCGGGACTCGGCCTACACCGAAGCGGGCGACTCCTGCATGGACATTGAAACCGACCCCTATGAAGAACCGGAGCCCTACCGAGGAGGCGGCGGCGGTGGCGGCGGCGGGAGCCGTCTGCACCTGGCGCAACACCACGGGCGCCAGGCCTCCTGGGAGGACGAGGGCGCCGAGCCGGATCAGGAGAACCTCAACCAGGCTCCGGCGCCGAGCCAGGGGCAGATTCACGGGCGCGCCAAGCTGAGGGAGCGCTACTGCCAGGACCCGGTTGACACGGGGGCCGGCAAGGGCCGCAACAAGAACCAGGACGACTGGGGCAGGGACGTCTACATCCGTTGATGCCGAGGAGAGAACGAAGCAGGACAACAAATGTTTACATCCGATGTAAAAAAAAAAAAAAAAAAAAACACGTACACGCTCACAGTAGATTTACGTTCGACTAAATTGGGTTTTACACTGCATGAATGTTACGATTGTGGTCCATATGACGCTCCTTCAAAAACTGCAGTATAGAATGTGAGGGCAGCTTCATCATCAACGTCCTCCAAAGTCTTAAACAGGGTCTTCATCAGATTCATCATATCACCCCCCCCGCCCCCGCCTTCACCCCAACTTACCTAGTGTGCAGTGTCAGGGTTTCTCCTCGCCTTCCAGTGCTTTTTTTCTTTTGGTTTCAAATCTCAGGCCGAGTGAGAGATCTGCACGCTCCGCTTCTTATCACCTGGACCTTAAAAAAAAAAAAACTGGTGAAGTCGCTAAATATTTCATTTTTTTGTTGTTTTTTTTGCAACACTCGGCTCAAACAAAGACTCCAAAGACTCATGACTAGCGCTACAGCCCCCCCTCACACCACCACCCTGCCGTAACAACTCCAAATCACAAGTGCCGGAAGGTCTCGCCAAGCCATGTCCGCCGCCGCCACGGTGGGATGTCTTAACTCTTACACTCCTTCTTCCCATGACAGATGATGCGTCACCATGTCACAACTTGCTTTTTTTTTTTTTTTTCAATACAATTTACTTTTGCGCTTAAATTATCTTAAATTCACCCCCAAAAACAGCCCACTTTTTTGGATTTATTTCTTTGTTGCCTTTTTCCAAAGCTCCCATTTATGAGAGGCATATCCAATAGAATCATAATGGAAAATTAATTTCCCTCCCTCGGCCCTATTTCTGTCTTCAGTTGAATAAATATTAAATAATGTTATTGTTGCGTTATCGCAATTGTTTTAAAAAAACAAATAACAACATAACATGTATTATTGGTGCCTGATTGTAGCTACATTTTGCTTTTTTTCTGCCTTTCATTTTTAATCTGTGGATAAATTCGTATTTTAATTAAAAATGTCAGCAGAAAATGCCATTGTGTCATTTTATTGTTGTAAAAATATATTACAATCTCTAATGCAAGTGCAGGAACAGGAAATGTAGCTAAAGCTGACCTGATTAAAAAGATCCCAATTAGGCAGATGCAGGTCGGCACAGCCAGACAAAACGTTCAGACAAGCCACGGAGGATCCCCACTAATTCTACTTAATGGAACACTCTGTTAATTACTTTTATAGACTCCTAAAGGGTGGCTGTAAATGAAAATGGGGGTCATAAATGGGTTCATTTCCATCTCAAACTGTCAGTAAATTGTTCTGACTAATAATTATGTTCCATTTCAAAGTTGAATACAAAATTCCCGGGATTCCTGACACACCCTGATACTGTCATTTTATATCTGTCATTAATTAAGTAACTTCCCTCATCGACAATGAGCGGACGACAACGGAAAGAAACCTCATTTCCGTATATGGGCATAACAAGTGCGTCAGTAGTTACGTCATAAATCTGCGCAAGTTGAGAGACCTGTCTTGTGTTGCCTTCAAATACACTAAGATCGACTTTGAAGTGTATCACCACATGGCGGTAAAATGAATCAGATTGATATATTCCGTTGAAGAGTTATAAAATAACGAATGTTTATATGAGTTAACTACATACAAAAGTGTATTTTCTATTAATGTTTGTATGAGGTAACCACATACAAAAGTGCACGTTTAAGGTCCCCGAGCGTGTTCTCGTGGGGTGATGGAACAGACATCACATAAGCTCCGCCCAATACGGAAGTGAGAGTTTCACCATTTCTCGTCTTAACGTTATACGTTGTAGTCTTTATATTGTCCTCCGAACGGATAAATGTTACACCCTGGACACATTATAATGGACATATGTACAACATTCTTCATTTGTAAACAACAGGTAACGAGTTTACAAGCGGTTAATTTTCCACTCGGTGTAAACATCCACGGCGAGACTTTACTCTTAGCTAGCTATTTTAGACATAAACGAGACAATAACATAAGGGCAGGTAAGTCCTATACCACATTTAAAACATGGATAGAAAAGCAATATGATTTGATGAAAACGCGACTTAAACTAAACTAATAACAGTACGCAGTATAATCAGTACGGTAAGTTAAACTAAACTAATAACAGTACGTAGTATAATCAGTGCGGTAAGTTTACCGCGGTCGCCATCTTGGAAGTTGAGTTGAGGGATGGCGCTCCAGAGTCGGAAATTTGAGTTTCCGGGGCGTTCCCATTTTTCACTGGAATTAGGTAATTCCGGTTTCCTGTGTACAAGCTTTAGTTTCGGAGGTTATAAAAGATAGTCGAGTTGACAGCCAGTTCACAGACTCGCACTGGAGGGTTTTTAATTCATCACTTGCTTCTACATACACGCTTATTATTATTGGGCATGGGATTCTTCCTCACCAAGTTGATGACTGTGTTTGGTGACAGAGGTAAGACTATTACCATTACTATTACACTTTATTCTTTTGTATTTTACTCAAAATTTATTATTTAAGGTGACAGTGGACAAAAGTGAATGTGTTGTATACATTGGACACTGTTAAGGTTGCTTTAAAAGGCTAATAATTGCATGTGTCAGCTGTTTAAAGTAACACAACTTCATCAAATCTGTTTTATATTACTTTTTATGACTTTTTGGACGCTCTGTGTTAGTCATTATATGACTTTGATGTAAAAAAATCAGTGAAAAGTCCCTGTTGGGACACCCATGTTTGACAAAATTGACTGTACTATTGTGATAGTTGTTCTTAGCGGTGTGTTTGATACTGTAGTTAATGTCTAAACTGTCTCTCCCAGAGCACAAAGTCATCATTGTGGGTCTGGACAACGCGGGCAAGACGACCATCCTCTACCAGTTGTACGCCAACTACCGCTGTTCATCGACGCCAAGGTTTGCTTTGACGTCTTTCTTGCCTCATCCCGTTGTCTTCCCGTCTGGTGTCTCCAGTCTGACCAAGGAAGCCGTTCACACGTCGCCGACCGTCGGCAGCAACGTGGAGCAGATCACCGTGAGAAACACTCACTTCCTAGTGTGGGACATCGGAGGCCAGACGAGCCTTCGCAGCAGCTGGTACTCGTACTACTGCAATACTGAGGTCAGCCTACGCCATCATCATCATCATCATCACGTTTATTGACCAGTTAGTCTGCATCAGTGGTGCCCAAACTTACTGACTCCACACATATTTCATATCAAACTTTATGATTTTATTCTTCACATCATTTTATTAATCTGCTCGTAATAATGACTTTATTTTTTGGACATTTTCCCCATCACGTAATACTTTTTCCACAAACTAATTTTTTCCTGAAATTTGTTGTTTTGTTTGTTTCTCCGTATTAAGACTTAAAAAAGACATTTATGCTACTGAAAAAAAAAAATCTCACGTTAATTGAGTAAAATTACAACTTATCTTCATATTTTGACTTTAATCTTGTAAAATTACAGCTGTTTTTTTTAAATTTTCCAATTGTTTTTTTTTGTTTTGTTTTTCATGTCACAACTTTACAAAATTTCTTTTATATTAAAACTTTATGCTAATACAATGATCATAATACAGGATTTCTGCAAAATTATCACATTTCCATTTTTGCTGTTGCGCTGCACGGTGGTCTAGTGGTTAGCGTGCAGACCCGAGTTCAATCCCACCCTCGGCCATCTCCGTGTGGAGTTTGCATGTTCTCCCCGTGCATGCGTGTGCGTTTTCTCCGGGTACTCCGGTTTCCTCCCACTTTCCAAAAACATGCTAGCATGCTAGCAACATTAGCGACTCCAAATTGTCCATAGGTATGAATGTGAGTGTGAATGGTTGTTTGTCTATATGTGCCTTGTGATTGGCTGGCCACCAGTCCAGGGTGTACCCCGCCTCTCGCCCAAAGACAGCTGGGATAGGCTCCAGCACCCCCCGGCGACACTCGTGAGGATAAGTGGTCGAAAATGAATTAATTTTTGCTGTTGATTTTTTTGTATCGCGGGCCAGTACGGAAACAGCAGTGGGCTCCAAATGGCCCCTGCACCGCAGTTTGAACACCACTGTGTGTTTGTGCTTCCTGCCATCTAGTGGAAGAACATTGAGTTTCTATGCCTATCACTTTGGAGTATGTGCTTGGCAGAGATAGTAGATGAACAGAGATGCATTACTTGTCATAAAAAAGTCATATTTTTTAAGAAATTAATGAAAATTGGATGATTGGATGATAAGAGTAATTTGCTACGACGGGAGGACACATTGTTGACGTTTTACTATCAGCCTGTTGATAAAATCTGTTCTTTGGGATGTGTTACGTAAGCAGTTATGTATTAGATTCAGCCTTATCGTGTCATGCCAGCTGATAGCAAGGGAGGGGGGGTCTGATCATGTGACTTCAAGACTGGATATATATGGCAAATGCTAATTCCTCTTGCAGATTGTCATCCTGGTGGTGGACAGCACCGACCGCGGCCGACTCACGCTCACCAAAGACGAGCTGCACCGAATGCTCGCCCATGAGGTAGGAAAGGACGCTGCGTTTACGTCAGCTGCTGCAAAGGTCAGATGACTTGGAGGCTGTGAAAAAGTTTGGTCGGCGGCTAGCGAGGGTCAACGGTCATATTAATCTGTTTTTTTTTTCTCCCAGTCAGCGTTTCCTTATCGCTAAGCAATGTCAGCTGGCGGGTTTTATTCCACGTCAAAAAATACATTAAAAAATTACTTAATATTAATAAAATATTTATAAAAAATAATAAAAAATCAAATTATAAAAATAATTTATTAATAATTTATTAATATTAATAAAATAAAATATTAGTGCCGTCGATCTGTTATGATTTTCATTCTAATTAATTACAGCCTTTGCAGTTAACTCATCAGTTAATCACATTTTTCAATGACTTTTTGTAATGAATTCATGGAAATCAGTGCTTTAAAGCCATGGCCAACATTCTAACAACAGATATTTATGAAAATAATATTTTATATGGATGTCCTATATTGGCTCTACTGCCGAAAACCGATATTTTCCTACGCTCAATTTCTGATACCGATAAGTGTAATATGAAATATTCCCTGTAGTGGAATGAAGACATATGTATTATATATGCAGTATTTTTTTAATATCGTTTTTCATGGACATGGACCCTAATATTTTTTTATGTCACCACATAAAATAAAAAAAAATAAATAAATCCTGACTTAGAAAGTACATTTATAAACTCATGTGGGATGCATTGTAGTCGTCTACAATTAGTTCTTGCATATATTTCCTCTCGTGTGCCGCCAGGACCTTCAAAACGCCGCCGTTCTCATCCTGGCCAACAAACAAGACGTGAAAGGCTCCATGACGGCGGGCGAGATCTCACGCTGCCTCACGCTGGACGCCATCACCACGCACAACTGGCACGTCCAAGCCTGCTGCGGACTGACGGGAGAAGGGTCAGCCTCAGCCGTCAGAAAAAAAAACAAACATCAAGTCATCCTGGATTGCTCCGAGCTCACGGTTCTTGTCTGTGGTGTGTCTTTCAGCCTAACTGCCTGTCTGGACTGGATGAGGTCGCAGGTCGTGGTCAACTGAAAAGAGTTCAAAGGTTACCGTGTCTGGATTCCTTCACAGCACGGCACTGGAACGCAAAGCTACCTCAGGAACGCCTCAGCCAATTGAAAGGTGCCATTTTCAGTACTTTTCTACATTTTAACGTGCAATATGGTACAATAAGGTGCCAAAATAGTTGATTGTAAGTGAGCAGTCCAGGGGCCACATAGTGAGAAATGAAAGCACGCAGGGGCCACTTTCATATTTTGCAAAGCAACACATCAGGTATGCACAGAAGTTTTTGCCGTTTTTTAAACCAAATATAAAACATAAAATATTTTACCTCCAAATATTTAAAAATACTCTTGTAAATATGACTTTATTGCCGATATATTTTGACTTTATTCCCTTAATATATAACAATAATAAAATATTTTTCCTTAATATTTAAATGTCACTAAAATTCTACTAAAATGCTAATAAAATTACATTATTTTTCCTCACTGCATTATGAGTTTATTATTGTATAGTTGTACATTTTTCTCTCATTAGAATACAACTTTTTTTCTCTTAATATGATGACTTCATACTCATATGATTACAGGTTTTTTTCCCCAACTACATCAACTTTCTTGTTATTCTTGTTCACATAACTATTTTGCAACCTAATCTTAAAATTACAACTATATTCGCTGTTTTTGTCTCTCATAGTACTACAACTTCTTTTAAACACTTTTTGTCCTTTAATATTATTATTTTTGTAAAATTTTTCATTGTATTGCTTTATTCCTTAATATTTTATCTTGTAAAATTACTTGTTTTTTCCCATTTTTGCTGATGTGTTTTTCTAAATTTTTGTAAGTTTTCTGGTACATTATATTTTTAGAATGTGAAACAGGCCAGTATAGAATCAGCAGCGTTCTACATATGTCTCACACACCAGAATTTGGACACCTGTTTTACATTATTAACAGGTGGATACACTTTGTGTCTTCTGCCATCTAGTGGAACAATATTGAATTGTTCAACCTATCACTTAGGTTGCTAACAGAGATATATATTATTTGTCATAAATGAATATTATTTTTGAACAAATTAAGCACTTTTTTAAATTGTATTTTTACAATATGCTGCGGGCCGTATGTTGAACACCAAATCTAGCATCTATGCTAGAATTTAGACCATTTTAAAGTACTTTTGCTAACACGGTGCAGTCCTATATTTGGTGCTAGATTACTATAAAGTCACTTTTGCATTAGACGGGACCTTTAAGGCGTCTGGGAAAGTATTTCTGTACATAACTATTAATTTATAATGTAATGTCATGTATATACTTTGTATTTGTTTTAAGTACCACTTTTTTGTGTTGTTTGCTCTACTTGAAATATAAATATTGCGGGCAACTCTCAAAATAAATGATCTGTATAAAAAAAATAAATAATGATCTTATTTTTAACTCTTTGTCCCTCATTTTGAGCCTTCATTTCACACTTTTAGAAGCACACCCAGGTAGAGGATGGCGGTTAAAATGTCAATACAGTCCATGGCCAGGTTTCGGACACACAGTATGACGTAAAGCAGCAGGGCTATCTTCAGGTAGTGAATTAACTTCCTAGTCACCATCTCAAAGAACCAGCACGTGGTGCGTTTGCATTCTGCCAGCATGGCGTTGGCGGCCTGCGCCAAGCCTCCGGCTACCGTGTTGACTTCTTTCACAGCGACCGCTTTTCTGTGTGAATCGTGCCCCGCGGAGAGACAAGGAACGTGAAAGAGCAGCAGAGGCGTCCTCCTGTCACGTACGCCGCTCAACGAAAAGCTCATCCCGTGTAAGCGACGCCGGCATTGAGGTTGTTGGCCGTCGTACTCGGCTGACCTCGTGGAGCAGCTTCCAATGACCTGGTACAGGAAGATATGCTTGTTGGAGTTCCCGGTTTGACCTCCATGAGGTGGACTGCTCAGGTAATGAGGGCCCACGGTAGACGCCGTGGACAGGAAGCAGCTTCTTGCGGTGTTGGACAGCCAACAACCCACACTACTCATGATGCACATTTCGATGACCTATTGTGAGATTTACTTTGGAGGTCATTCAGGTTCACAATCACTGCTGCTTGACCTCTTCGCGTTACATAACGTGATGTCATCACGACGCCACCTGTGAGCTCCTCTTAGCTAGAGGACAGGTGTTTAGCTCAGCGCTAATTGTGAGGTCATCGGCTCGAAAGTTAGCGGGAGTTTTGTGAGGGAGTTCCCATGATGCACCCTGCTGTCTGATGTCATCCATGATGCTAGCAGAGGCCTTTGGTAACGTGGGTGGAAATAGGACCATGTGATTTGTTCCAGCCAATCAGATTGGAGAAGTCATCATCACAAGACTCTTGAGTGTGAACTTGTTACATGGAAAGAATATGAGCTCTGCATTTTAAACGAACTCAGTCGTTTATTTTACAAGATAATTTCTTGAAATTTAACTATTGTTTATGATTTCCAAGTGTGTAGCTTTGAATTTGGGGAATTTATAAGCTCGGTGAGTACCGTAACTTAATTTGTTTGTCATATTCCTTGTGGTTCCGACGATCATCCGAATAAAATAATCGTAAATGAAAGAATATGTTTATAAATTATTCTTACAGTATGCATTCCAGTGTATTTGTATAGCAACATAAACAGGATGTGACGTCAGGCGCCTTTAACGGACCGAAAACTCGGTACAAAGCAGCGCTGAAAACGCCCGAAAAGTACAAGCAACTTATAAACCTAATTCAAAATCTTTAAAAATAAATTGTACATAGCCTCTATAACATATTGGTATCCAGATATACAATGTATATTCCGTGAATTCCAAATATTTACAGTAACTAAAACCGGAAGTGACATTAAGGCTTTCGTTAAACAAGACCAAAATGGACAAAAAACAGCACATTAATACACAGAAACAATTCCATAAAAGCCTCAAAGTGTAAGTTGTATTTATATACGTAAATGTAGGTCAAAATGTTGCGAATTAGCTGTTTCTAAGCAAAACAGGACTTATACAACCATGACGTCATCTGCACGGGGCAGCTGTTGTCAGCGGCAAACTCACGTGACTTAATGCGGAAGTTCCAGCAGTGCGCTCAGAAAACAAGATGGCAGCGCACCCGGGAGGAGGCGATCAGGGTACGTTGCCTTGCGGCGTCTTTATTATGTTGTTAAACTGCCTTTGACAACGCCACCGGCTACTGGCAACACGTAGTCAATGAGCTTTTGTCGTGATTTATGCTAATTGTGCGATTGAAGCTTCGTGGCACGTCGGTAGCAACGTTAGCTAGCTTTTAGCCACATTTAGCTTCACGTTAGCCTGCGAAGTTTCATGCCCAAATATTGTTTAGACAATAATTAGCATTTTTGGCATATAGAATGACGACTTTTTACCTCAGAAGTGCGCAAAAATGCGTAATTTGTCAATTCTGCCTTTATTAAACAAGCGTGTGGAAACTTGTATGTCTTGTGTTCATCTTTTTCTAGCTGTTATGTAAGTCAATTGTCATGACATGAGCTGTTTTTACTGTTAAAGTATTAATGGCACTATATGTACTGAACTACGGTATGATTAGACCCTGATGTTTGTCTTACAGGAAATTCCAAGGATCAGATACTGGAGCTAGGAGCTGTCTTGCTGAAGGAGTAAGTTAAACTGACCTTGTCATAAAATGGCACGAGACTTTCTCAGAGTGTAGTCACGGTGTCGTTTTGACGTTTATCTGCTTCTCAGTTTCATTTATGAACGAGTCCGCCGCCACGGAGACTGCAGCGCCGTGGTGACCCGGGCCCAGCTGGGCGGTGGTGAGCTGTGCGATGCCAACCAAAAGAAGCTCGCCCAGTGCCTGCAGCAGATTGGAGACGAGTTGGACGGCAATGTGGAGCTCCAAAGGTAAGCTAAGTCCCCCACGGGTTATTTTGTGTGTGTTTTTTTTTTTTTTTTTGTAATTCTGTTTTCTGTTTCTCTGCTTAGGATGATCGAGAACTCCTCACTCCAGCCCACCAAGGAAGTGTTTATGAAAGTGGCCATTGAAATCTTCTCGGATAGAAAGTTCAACTGGGGCCGAGTGGTCGCTCTCTTCTATTTTGCCTGTCGACTCGTCATTAAAGTGAGTACTTTTGCATTTTGCTTTTGGTTTCACTTTTGAATTTGAGCTTGAACTAAAAAAATCAAACCTAGCGCTGCTGCCACATGGACTATTTTTTTGTTTACATTATTTTTGGTGTGTTTACAACTTATTCAGAAGGCGGACATTTGCCAAATAAGTGATTTGTCATGTAACGAGTAGTTCCAGCTGCAGTAAAGCGCCCCTTCTTGTCGTTCGTTTGCGACGAAAGATGCTAATAAGCTAAATAATAAGCAAGATTCTAGTTCTAGTCTCATTATCGTTACGAGCCCTATTTAACAGGGTTTGAATAAACAAGTAGAGCCTCTTCTCCGACAAACCGCACGCGGGTCCCTAAACCCCCAAAAGTATCGACACATCCAATGTCTCAGGAAAAAATATTAATAAAAAAATTCAACTTTTTATATATTTTGGATGACAATAACGGCCATGCGTGAATGTCTTCAGGGGAGCTCGGCTGTCTTGTATATAAAAATACGGGTTGGTCTCTCCCAGGCTCTCCTGACACACATTCCTGACATCATCCGAACTATCATCAGTTGGACCATCGACTACCTCCGTGACAATGTTCTCAACTGGATCAGGGAGCAAGGTGGCTGGGTAAGGAAGCCATAAGTGATAAAAAAAAAAGTAATGAATCAGCACATTAAAAAGCGTTTTTTTTTTCTTTTTTTAAAGGAGGGTATTCGCTCTTACTTCGGTACTCCTACATGGCAAATGGTGGCTGTCGTCTTGGCGGCCGTTCTCACCACCGTGTATGTGACTCGTAAAATGTGAGCGGTCGGGGCGAAAGCTGGGCGTGAAAGGGGGGGGTTTATTTGGGTGGTTTGAGCGAGCGGACCTGGCAGGAAGCGGGGGAAGGAGACAACGAAGCGGCCGAGATGAACAAAGAACTTGAATGTGCACGTGAAGAGGACCTCTTCATCTCCTGTGTGCTTTTTCGTGACGACTGACTGTGGCGCTGTCGCCCCCGATTTTTTTATCCCCCCCTCACCATGTTGCGTTGGAGGTAGGAGGGTGACTGCCATACTCTTGAGAGAGGGAATGCATTTTAATAAGTAATTTATTTTTTACTTAGCACAGGTACAAGAAAGTCACTGCGTTTTTGTTTTCTTCTGTAATTGACGATGTTGACTATCTTCTGCATTCGGAATGCTTCTTCCTCTCTGCTGGATTGGGTCACTGAGCTGATAAAAAACAGTTTAGCGGCCATCTTGGTTTTTTACCACTCGTATCCGAAGCAATATGTGCGCAAATCACATGCTTAACAGACCCCTTAACTTGTTTTTTTTTGAAAATATTTATGTAACGTTTAGTCATACGTGACCGTTTGGCCGTTTGCCGACTTGACCAGCATTTGTAATAAACACCAAAATGTTGGCTTACCTCAACTCATAACTGTGTTTTGGACATTCAGTACTGTAGTAACGATTTGTACGCCAGTCACTCTTTACAAACGTTTGACGCAGTAAATGACGTTTATATTGTAGCCTATACATGTTTGAGTGCCTTTTGTTGGTTTCTTTTTTTTTTTTTTTTACAATGAAATTTTTTTCACATTTTTCTATCACATTTCTAAAAGTTTGTTTCAAGTGTTCTGGATCGACCAAAAAAAAAAAAAAAATTTGCAGTGCATTTGTATGTTGTAATACGGAGAATAAACATTTAAACATACTTGGCGTATGCTTTATTGAACTTCTTAAAGGTCTATTGGACACGAAAACTGAGGACTGCGGTTCTTTGGATGTTGTTGTGGGGTCTTTTGTGACCTCTTGGCTGAATCGTGAGTCTTGGGTGGCCAGCCACTCCTGTGAAGGTTCACTACTGTTCCATGTTTTTACCAGTTTGTCACACCACTATATATACTTTAGTCATGTATTCCACAGTTAACTTTACAGTACTGGTAAACTAACCAACGTTTTTATTAGCATAACTTCCTGCTCAACCTGAATTTCAACCATGTGCTGCTTCTTTGTTTTGGAAAGGACGTCTGATCTGCATAACGAGTAAAAACTACAAATGTGACGACAATGTGAGTAGCTGTGGTTCTGCTAGCTAAACAGCAATAGAATAAATGAACAGGATGTAAAAAATGGTCTCCAAGGACAATATTTAATCTCATCTTGTTTCCAGCACCCCGTCTCTGATCCTCCACCTCCAAGCGGAGCTGAAGTCTGGCGCGGGGACGCAGCAGAGTTTCAAGCCGGATTCATGCACTTCATCATCGTGGGCGATCTTGTGGCCGAGGTGCGTCTCCAAGGTAAAAACTCTTTCAGAGATCTAGAGGGTAGAAAGACATGTTTTTAGCCTGAGGGGCGGGGTCAAACAAGGTCAATTGTACAATTGTAGTCGGGATTTGATGTGGAGGCGCACTGATTCATGGGTAAATACACACTTGAATGCAGCCGTAAAGCGATCACTTCTCACTGGTACTTAATGGTAAACACCACAGTTCATTCAAACTAACCTAACCTTTGGTAAGAATGTCAGTGTTACATTATTTTATTATTACATTAATTATTATTCATTCATTTTCTTCCGCTTTTTCGTCATGGGGGTGCTGGAGCCTATCCCAGCTGTCTTTGGGCGAGAGGCGGGGTACCAGCCAATCACAGGGCACATATAGACAAACAACCATTCACACTCACATTCATACCTATGGACAATTTGGAGTCGCTAATTAGCCTAGCATGTTTTTGGAATGTGGGAGGAAACCGGAGTACCCGTAGAAAACCCACGCATGCACGGGGAGAACATGCAAACTCCACACAGAGAGATGGCCGAGGGTGGAATTGAACCCTGGTCTCCTAGCTGTGAGGTCTGCGCGCTAACCACTCGACCACCGTGCTCATAATGACAATATTATGGGACTGTGGGTGACAATGTAACTATATTTACTGAGTAGTCAAACCTTCTACATAAAAGCAACTAACACAAAACCGTGGTGCGTTCAAGGACCGTGTGTAATCTATATGCGTCATGAAAAATCATTATAGTTAAGCATAAAGACATTAGATGTAAAAATTGTCTAAATTGGGACGACGCCTTTTTAAATGCAACAACGGAGGAAGAAGACGAGCCTCACCTGATCGCTGATGCCAGTGGCGATGTGGCCCACCTTCACGCGTCTCGTCTCTCGAATTTGAATGGTCGTCCCGTTGAATTCTTGAATGCAGACGTCCACGCCTGAAGCGAAATCATATTGGTTACCAAAGTGACTTCACCAAAGCGAGTGGCGATGCGTTGTTCACCTTGGAAGCAACACGGCCGAGGAGGCGAGTGAGCCAGAAGATCCAAGCTGACGTTCTGCTGCCCGTCCGGCTGGCTGCTGTATGAGCAGACGCCGGAGCTGCAGTCGTCTGCCGGGCTCAGCGACCAGCGACCCGAGTCCTTCAAAAACGGATTTTGGATATTTTTTTCTGAAAATGAACCAGAAAGGAAATTGGATCCCTTGTCAAGTACCTTCTTGTCCCACGGTTCCCTGCTGCTGTGGGGGTCGCTGCTGAGACAAGACAGGAGTTGCTCCTGCATCTCGGCGGAGTGAAGCTGGGACAGGCTGCTCAGGTAGAAATCTGCAAAAAAAAAAAAAAAAAAAAAAGCGGTGACACGAACAAAGATCCTTCACAGACAGAGGACTCACCTCTTTCCAGTTTACGGAGCTCCAGTTCGGGTACGGTGGTCACCTTCTGCGTGGGCTCGGATAACGATGCTAGCTTTGACACGTCGGCCTCCTCTTCATTGTCATCGTTCAGTTGCAGCATCCTCCCAGCCTGCTCTTGACGCTCCTCGTCAGGAGGCCTGTCGGTGAAATAAAGCGGCTCGGCGTAGAATCTGCTCGCCGGCGGGCTCCTGAGGCCTCCGACTGCAAGTGAACGAACACGGCGAATTCAAACTTGACAGTCAGAACCAGCGGACTCGTTGTAAAGCAACCTGACCTTCTTTGAGGGCCCTGGACGTTCTTTCCTTCATGTCGCTGGCTGATGCTCGCTTGTTGGGATCCTTCTGCAGCCCCGCCTTGATGGCGTCCGCCGTGAGGAGGCAACAGTCGGAGGGGATTTCTCGGAGTGGCGGCGGTTCGTTGGCGATCTGTAAGTGAGGCCCAGTTAATCAAGTCAAAATAGATGATGGTATCGTCTAAATCAGGGGTGGGCAAACTTTTTGACTCGCGGGCCGCATTGATTTTACAAAAATTGACGGGGGGCCAGACTATATATTTTAAACATATAATTCTAACAGTCCACCTGGAATGATTGTATCTGTAAAGGTGTCATCAAATAAACAAATTGATAAAAAAAAAAACTACCTAAACCATCAAAAGGTTGGCTAAAGCCATGATGTCAGGTTGTATGTTAAGTTTCAATGAGATACTTTGGAAAGAACGTGCGGGCCATATTTAAACACTTGGCGGGCCGGATGTGGCCCCCGGGCCGTAGTTTGCCCACCCCTGGTCTAAATAGCTGTGCATGCAAGGGAATGGCGTCTTTCATACAGTCAAAAATTGGTCATGGTTTGGGGGGTGCATGAGTGCTGCCTGCACAGGGGAGCTGTGGTTCACGGAGGCAAAACACATACTGTGACATTGTGAAGTAGAAACTGGGTTGCCAGTATGATAACACACCAAAGACACACACGTTTGTGTGTTTGTGTTCTTGCGCATTATTGTGTAGTGTAGTGTGTGTATGTGTTTGATACCTTCAGGAAGAGTCGACAGGTGTAATATCGAGTCCAGGGCGGACACCCGTTGAGCATGTGCAGTAACATACAGCAGCTGCTCCACACATCTGCTTTGGCACCGCGGGGTTCACCTCGCACGATCTCGGGGGCCATGTGCGTCTCGGTGCCCTTCAGATCTGCGAGATAACAAAGTGTGAATTTCAGCACTTCTATGACGACGTATACTGTAGAAAAAAAAACCTGATATTGTAGCACTATAGGTTTACTATGCACTGAAAAAGAGTCAAAATGTGGTCTGAATATCTGGCAACACAACTGGGTTCCGGTTCCTGCTTCACAATGTCAACAGTACATGTCGGAATTCTCGTTTCCCTTCAATGAACCGCAGCTCCTCAGTGCCAGCGGAATCAGACCGTGACGCTACCACCACCATTCTTGAATGAAAACTCAATTATCTTGCTATTCACATGCGTTGCCAGATATATAGACCAGTGGTCTCAAACATGCGGCCCGCGGGCCAAATGTGGCCCGCAGGACACTAGTTTGAGGCCCCCGCCCCGCGCAAGTTTGATATGGATGCTGTATGGTATCATGTACCCAGAAAAAAATGATTACGTTTGATTAATGTTCATGTTAAAGGTTAAATAACTGTTAATAACTGTTATCCTCCCTATCCGTGTGGAAGTGGTAAGTTTTTGGCTATTTAAGTTTAAAAGGAAATAACTTGGAGGCTACCGTTTAGGTCGCTAGCTCTCTAGTTTGCGAGTTACGATGTGTCTCAAAACCCTGCAGTTGCGCAATATGATGTAAATAGAAAGAGTGTGACTATAGTCGTGTTTTGTCATGTCTACAGGGCTCTAATAATGCTTTGTTCATTTTAATCTGAAAAAAAATTTGTCTACCCACCAACTATATGTGGTTTCTTAAGTTTTGATTATTTGACGTTTTATTATTATTATTATATTTATTTATTTATTTTAATTAGTTTATTTATTTTTCATCTTATTTTGTGTAGAAAGACATTTAAGAACAGTGGAATGTTTTATCAGAGCTTTTCTTGTAGAAAATCAAAACCAAAGCAAATTTGATTAATTTTTCTGTTTTTAATAAATGCGTTTTTTTTTTTTTTTTTTGGAAAACCTGATGCGGCCCAGTCTCACCCAGACCCTAGCTCCAGTGGCCCCCAAGTAATTTGAGTTTGAGACCCCTGATGTAGACAATAACGACTTGTGTGTGTCCCCTGGATAACATTGGCTATCATTGAAATGTTGGGGTGTAAACTGTAAATGCAACACGTGTTCACCTCTGGACCCGCTGAGGCTCTGCCCCCCCGTGTCCAGTCTCTCTGCGTGTCCAAAGTCACACAGGAAGGAGTCTTTTCCGTCCTCCGACAGCAACACATTGTCAGCTAAAGGGGGACAAAAAAAAATAAAAAGTGGAGCTTGGGTGACGTCCATGACTTGTGCGTGGTTAAGGGACAGTATAATTGGAAACAGAGCAGCTGCACAAAGACGAGAGGGGAGGGGGGGTAAGAAAGGGGACATGCAGTCACAGAGAGGAACAGCTGCAGCAGGACAAAAAAAGTTGAGTCAACCACCAGGGGGCGCCTGAGAAGCTAAATACTCTGTTTTTCTTTCTCTTTAATCAGCCTTTTCTCCCATCTTCTGTCCTTGCACACCTCCTCCACTTCTCTCAACGACTTCCTGCTCCTCATATCACACCCCCCGCCCCCCCCAACCCCCACCTCCCACCCTGGCGCATGCGCAGTTGCTTTCCCAGCAGCGGTGAGTCACTGTGGGAAATTCCCAGCCCCGTTTCTCTTGGTCGCGGCGGCCCGGGTTTCACAACGCAGGTGCTGTAAATCCAAGCTCCGCCCCAAACCGGACAGCTGCAACGACAGCCGTCCTCATGACCGCCAATTTAAAAGTTAGACTTTCTGATTTACTGCTCCAAAAACCTTTTGATTTGCTTTTTATAGTCAGGCGTATTTATGGGAAAGGACACATAGTCGTGTCTAAAAAAGAACTACAACAACAGCATATGTTTTTTTTTTCTCCGTTGGCCCCACCCCTACTCAAAGTTCAATGTGAGGCTGCATAGTGTGGTAGTGGTTAGTACATCTGCCTGGATCATGCATGGATGCCTTCAAGTACCTTTAACGTCGAGGTGCACGACTCTTTTTTTCGCTAGGTACTCCAGCGCTGTCACGATTTGCAACAGGTAATGGAGGCTCAGGTCCTCTGGAAGACGCCCCCGCTGGAGTATCAGCTGGCCCAGCGAGCCTGCAGGGACAAACGATGACATCAGGAGTGTCCACAGTGGATGATGTGCAATAATGACTAATAATAATTAATAATAATAATAATAATAATTACCAGCACAAGTTGAGGTTCAACGGACCAACTTTACCTGATTTGTGGTCCATCAAAAAGAAAACATAAGGCCCGTCTCGGACCACTCCAAAGAGCTCCAGGACGCGAGGAGATCTGAGGGCACTCCACGTGCTCACCTCCTCGCTGTTGAACGTCTTCAGGGCGATCTGCCAACATGGGAAGGAAGCGGGCCGTTAAAGGAGACAACGGAAGCCCAAGCCTCAAGAGAAGCGTTACTTCCGCGTTTACCTTTTTGACGGCAAATTTGAAGCCCGTGTTGAGATCCCGAGCACTGTGGACTTCACCGTAGGAGCCTTCTTTGAGGAACTCGGACAGGATAAACTCCCTCCCTTCTTTGTACTCCGAGTCCACAAGCTGGAGTTTCTAATGAAACAAAAGGACCAATGACTTGGATGCGATGACGAAGGATGACGAGGAACCTACTTCATTGTAAAATATGATCCCCTCGTTGCTGACAGAATCCTCAGACGACCACTCCTCCGCGTCGTCATCCTCCCACGCATCCCGCTCCACGTCTTTGAAAAAGGGCCCCGCGTAGCACGGGTCCCCTTGACTGACGCTGCCCCGCAGGCCGGCGAGGGCCAGCGAGCAGTCCCCGACGCTGCTGAAGGAGTCGCTGTCCTGACCGTAGGAGCGGAGGCTGAGCACGGCGCTGCAGAAAACATCCGTCCACGCCAAAGGACAGCATCCGGACCCTGTGTTGTAGTTCTTTGGGTGGCAGTGAGGGGGCGCTGCATCCTGCTCGTCTGAGCTCTCCACACTGCTGCAGCAAGAAGAACCGAGGGTGCTCCTCCGCTCTTGTGACGACTGTTCCTACGGGGGCAACAGGCAGGGTGATCCTTACATTGACAGGTCGACCATCCACTTCAGACCCCAACCCAGTGCTAGCTAAGTCTGTTGCATGTTTGCTAACCAAAACAGCAGCACCTACCAAAGTCTCTCAGATGAATTTAAGACATCCCTAGTCCCTAGCGGGACGTTGGGGTGTCCCAATACGTTTGTTCATTGTTCTTACCAGGATGTGGTCCAGAGAGGTCCCACTCTCCTGCTCGGGGACTCCAGAAGCTTCCTGTTGTTCCTCATTTGCTTTCTTGTCGCCATGTTTTTTCCGGCCTTTGCGCTTCGTACGCTTTCGAGGTTTCTTCCTCTGCCCGAGCTGACGAGGCGATGACGAGCGTCCGGGCTCCTGGACGGAGGCGGTGGTCGGACACGCCACGTTGTTGTGTTCTGGCTGCAAACTGAAGAACAAGCGAACATCTCGTCAAATAATGTCGCTTCTCATATGATCCAATTTTTTAAAATGTTATTTAGATGATAATACTTGGCGAGGAAACAGCTGGGGGACGGAACGTAGGGACGCTCTGAGCAGGACGGGCTAAACTCCTGGGAGTCCTGGGTTTCACCTGCGGAGAGGGCGGGGTTTTAAACCTTCCTTCCGTGTAACTCATTTTCAAATGAATCGAGATTGAATCAAAAAACGAGATTACATTCGGCCTGTGCGATGAACGGGGAGCTCTTCAGCGGCGCTTCTCCAACTTGCTTGGCGGTCCCCTGAGTCAGCACTTTATTCAGCAAGGGGCTCAGCGCTATGTAGTCCACTTTGCCGCTCTTCCACGGCTCCTCGTCCTCCTCTTCTTCTTCCTGCTGCTGCGTGCCTTTCTCCGTGGCGGTACATTTCGGGTACGAGCCCTTCAGGTCGGCGGCGGGTGACCCGGAGAAGGGGGCGGTGGAGTTGAAGATCCTCTGCCTCACCGCCATGGCTTGTGCCAAGGTCTCAATCTAAAGAGGGACAACTTGGCATCAGTTTCAGAGTAAGAAACGGAAAAATGTGAGCCAGAGAATAAGAAGACGTAGCAAGAGCCTCTGTAAAAGCACTTAATCTTTGTGACAAAACTACAAACAATTGACAGACTGTACATATGTAGTTCTAAATAGTTTTTTTGTAGTTTATTATTATTATTATGCAAATGCGCCGTGGCCAATTAGAAGATGCATGTTAACATGTTTTTTTTCTTCTTCCAGACACAGGACGGATGAGCCCTGTCAGGACAGTTGAAACTTTGTTGTCGAAAATAACTGACAGGAAGTGCACGGCTGCATGGTTTATGCGCGGTGCAACGACAAGCGAGACTATGAAATAAGCTCATTGCAAGGGGGTCCCAAAATGACGCTGGCTCCCTATAGTCGCCCCTCGTTTATAGTGCTTAACTGCGCCCAAACCCGACCACGATAAATTAATTTTCATAATCCAGTTAATTTGTAGTTAGAGCATAGACAACCTGTGTCACATTTCCACTCTTATTTATTACTACGCACTACGCACCATGGCTGACTTCATGACTTCATTCAGTGTTAAGGTAATGTAATGTAATGTAAGGTAATGTGAGGTCTAAGTATGCTCTCATCGATCGATTGCAATTCCTGCATGGAGTGTTGTGTTGTTTAGCGAACCCGATCACGATAAATTAATTTTCATAATCCAGTTAATTTGTAGTTTGAGCATAGACGACCTGTGTCACATTTCCACTCTTATTTATTACTTACGCTCACATTCCGACTCTTAATGCTGCAGGGACTGGAGACGGTCACGAGCTAGCAAGCTAACCAGTTAGCTGACTGGGACGACAACGTCGCTTCACTCTGTCATCTTGAACGCGCCATGGCTGACTTCATGACTTCATTCAGTGTTAAGGTAATGTAATGTAATGTAAGGTAATGTGAGGTCTAAGTATGGAGTGCATGAAGTGTGTAGCAAATAACATGAAAAATAATTGAATTCATCGGACGACATGAGCGGCCGACATGGAGGTCTCTGACTTGGAACCCATCTTTGTGCAACCTGGAAGTCCTGCTAGACCTCCTCCAAGGTACTCTCACATCCCAAGTGTCCTTAAAGAAGGCGTCTCATCATCTGTAAGTTTCACCAGTGATATTCAAAAAGTAAGTCAAATATGGTTTTATATAAATTAAGGTGATTTTTATGGTTCCCAGACAACGACAGGGCACATATAGACAAACAACCATTCACACTCTCATTCATACCTATGGACAACTGCAATAATTAATCTCAGTCTTCTGAATTAATCTTAGTCTCATCATTGTTTTGTGCCATTTTGTGTCGGTTGATACATTTTTAACTACATCCATAAGTCTGCCATATTGCAAATGTAGGGCCCCCGTGAATAAATAAATAAACCCTGCAGCAGAGGAGAAGTGTTGCACAACACAGCAAACGTCCGATTCTCCTAACTGCTCCTAAGATAAGATCTAAAAGTCAGAGCTTGTTGCTCAAGAGCACAACAGACATAAGAATGACCGCGATGACACTGTAAGAGCAATGTCACTTCCTACTGACTCAAGGCCGTGTGATGTAACATGGAACGCAAAGACGAGAGACAATTTAGCAAAACAAAGACGTACCGACAAAAACGGGTCTGAAGTCTCTCCACGCCGACTGAGCAAAATGGCTACATGCATGCAACAACATCATCAACACAGCAACGAGCTCTTGTCCTTTTGTGCTCTTCACTCTCTCTCTTCCCTGTTTCTGCACTTCTCTTCTCTGGGGTGGGGGGGAGGAGTCCGGCGACTTACGGGAAATGCATCTCGGCGACCTATTTGACTCCTCCCACTAGACTATGCTGACTCTTGATGGAACACGCTCACCGGCGCCTCGCACTGCAGCACCGCTTAGGTTTGTTTTTGTGAGCAGCCAATGAACTGTGACTAAAAAAAAAACACAGGCTAGATCCGTGTGATGTAGAGATACTCGATACAGTGGAACCTCATTCATTTCTCCAATCCCTTCAACAAGCATTAAAGGCTTAATCGTACTTTTTATTTGGCTTTTTTTTCAACTAATACCGTATTAGTGTATATTTCATTCATTCATTCATTTTCTACCGCTTTTTCCTCACGAGGGTAGCGGGGGGTGCTGGAGCCTATCCCAGCTGTCTTCGGGGGCGAGAGGCGGGGTACACCCTGGACTGGTGGCCAGCCAATCACAGGGCACATATAGACAAACAACCATTCACACTCACATTCATACCTATGGACAATTTGAAGTCGCTAATTAATCTAGCATGTTTTTGGAATGTGGGAGGAAACCGGAGTACCCGGAGAAAACCCACACATGCACGGGGAGAACATGCAAAATCCACACAGAAGATGGCCGAGGGTGGAATTGAACCCTGGTCTTAGTGTATATTTATATCAATATTCATTCATTCATTTTCCACCGCTTTTCCTCACGAGGGTCGCGGGGGGTGCTGGAGCCTATCCCAGCTGTCTTCGGGCGAGAGGCGGGGTACACCCTGGACTGGTGGCCAGCCAATCACAGGGCACATATAGACAAACAACCATTCACACTCATCATTCATACCTATGGACAATTTGAAGTCGCTAATTAACCTAGCATGTTTTTGGAATGTGGGAGGAAACCGGAGAAAACCCACGCATGCACGGGGAGAACATGCAAACTCCACACAGAGATGGCCGAGGGTGGAATCGAACCCTGGTCCTCCTAGCTGTGAGGTCTGTGCGCTAACCACTCAACCGAACCTCATTCATTTCTCCAATCCCTTCAACAAGCATCAAAGGCTTAATCGTACTTTTTATTTGGCTTTTTTTTCAACCAATACCGTATTAAAAACCTTTGTTAGATGTCGACATAGTGTATATTTATATCAATATATATATTTTTTTATTGTAAACTACTGGAAACGGAATCAACAGCGCCTCTGCTGGTTGCAGCTAAGTGGTGCATCCCACTTTTACTCAGTCGCTTAGGACGCGATTAATCAATAAACAATCAATTCTTCACGATTAATTCATGCCTGTGGATGACGCTGGGAGACACTACATGTTGTTGTTGCGTTTATTTCATTAACTTTCACAAACCCAATTGGACGTGGCGCATTTGAACACATCAGGAATAAACATAAAGTTCTATAAATACTCTTGTCGTTGTCTGCGGAGCATTCGTGTTTTTTTTTTTTTATTCAGCTCTTGATTTCAACTCCGCACGGCGACAGCGACCATCCTGAGCTAACTTTTTGCGCCGTACACCCACGCAGATTAATGAAATTCCAAAGGCTTTAGTAAGAGTAGTGAAATGGGACTCGACCTGCAGTCCGCCTTGCCAGACACACACACACACACACACACACACACACACACAGTAACAGCAAGCAAGCGTTCCTTCCTGCAAGGACACTTGGCAGGAGAACAGCCTTGGTTTATTTCATTTGAAATGTTTCGTCACTCAGCACCGTGCTAAATTGTAATTGATGATAAATGATGATGACAACATTTAAGTGTGGGCGTTCATATTGCGTGATATCACGTGATGCCTCATTAGCAAAGCTGCTAACTGGAGGTGTGTTACATAAATATGGTGTTCTGACAATGTTAACATGGACCCATCTTTGGCTTTGTTTATTATATTATTTATTCTGCTTGTTAATTGACATTTTGCCAACTTCCTGTTCAGTCAATGTTGTTATTTAAATCTGTTTGATTTGTTTTCAGGTCAGAGGTGAGAAAACTTAGTTGTTTTTAGTCCTTCTTTGCTTCTTTTTGCACTTGAATTACATTTTAACTGACTAGTTAGAAGTTTTTGTAAACTTTTAAGGCTGCGATGAATCCATACATTTTAGGAACTTACATATTTTTACGCAAACTTAAATGAATATAGAGGGATTATTAACGGTGTGCAAGCAGAACAAGCAAAATTCAACAAAGCGGGCCTTGTTTGCGCCAAGGCGAGCTCAAGTTTTGGCATTAATTTCCGGACTAGCAGAGAAATGCTAGTAGTAAATAGTAAATAACATCGTAAAGTGATTTCCATACTACTGTTATTTGTTTTCGTGTTAATTGACGGCTGTCATTTTTGCAGCAAGCAAAAAGAGGAGAAAAACGTTCTCGCGACACCGGAAATAGCCAGAAATAAGTTTACATTACACAATCTTGACGTCTTTGGGAATGCTAACAAAGATTAAAAGGACGAGAAGACGCAAACTTGATTAAAAATAACTTTTGGATCAGATTTTTTTACTCACCAAGCGTCTTATTTGTAGGCGTTGGTCGACTGTTTCGTTGGCGATGGAAAATCAAGTTGGAGTCAGTTCCCTTTGTTCCGGTTGATGTCTTTTCAAAATGTTTAATAGTCTCGTTCTTTTCTGACATTGATGTTTACAAATACACAATAATTAAAACATTTTCCGAGTGAAATAATCAATGAGAGACTTAATATTCACAATGCTCTAGCCCTCTCTGTCACAGTTATGTCATCGAGGGACGTTACTTTTAATTTGAAATAAAAAACAACATATCCGGTAAGAAGCCACTACTTTACATTATCGTTAGCTCAGTTCCTTTTGAGCTGAAATGCGGAAATGAGGTTGAAACAGTTTATAAACATAAACATAACAATAAATGCTTACTTCCCTTGGTTTGAAAATGTTATCATTACGCCTAATGTTCAAAATTAAATTAAAGATGCTTTAAAAATGTCTTTGACTTTCCCAGGCCTTTTTTAAATATGATATAGGTAGTGCTGTTACGTATTTGCAGTCAGCAGTACTTCAATACTGAACCATTTAATACCACTGATTATAGAAAGAAAAGTTTAATACAATTCATTTTACTAACATGGGAGGGAGAAAACAATATTCAAAAGCTACCACTAGATGGAGACATAAAAGCAGTTATCTAAGGAGACTACGTGTTTACTACACTTTTATAGTACGTGTGTCAGTTAGATTATACCTTTTTGATATAATATTTATAAAAGCTAACAAAGTTACATTAAAGTACACCACATGTTTACACTTGCACAGTGCAATGCAAATATATGTCCGAAAAAGAAGTAGGAAGAAGTTTTTCATCATTCACCCATCCCTTTTCTATACAGAATATATGACAGATAATTCCATAATTAATTCACTGTTGTTTTAACTAAACAATAATGAATCAATGATTCCTTGTAAACATCATTATATGCACTGTACACATTTGCTAGTCCCATCCATAAGTATACTATGCATATTAACATGATAAAAGTTTGTGTTGTGAATTCAAGTTTTCATGTATTTTATATTTTACAAAATACACCTTAATGTGGTGTTTTATTGTTTTTGGATTTTAATTAACGCTTTATGTCAACATACAATGGTTTCAGTATTAGTGGAAGCTAACTTGTTAGCCAGAGAGATGCTAATTGGCAAGCTAATCCGTCTGCCGAGTGCGCATCACAGCGGTGCGCGTCCGCCGGAGGACACACACACACGGCCAGCAATAGAGGAGCTGCTGTCTTCAGCAAAATGGCCGACAGATTTTCAAGGTTCAACGAAGAGCGTGATTTCCAGGTAAAATGCGAGTCACGCCGTTCGCCATTCGTCGGGGCGTTTATTTGAATGTTTGGGGACACGCGCGAAGAAAACACGTCAGTTGCAGCCGAGTCGTTCTTACCGCTGTACACCTTGCATTTTCTGCATCGATGCTGGTTAGCATTAGCGGCTAACGCACTGCGGCGCTGCTGAATTTGACTTCCCCTTACGATGTTCTAAATCAATATTTATCACCGTTTCTGTTACGCGTCGTCGCTTGTTTGATAATACAACAGCACCGCCGCGGACAACGCTATGGCACACTCGATATTTAACTCAAAATTTGCTGATTAATGACCTTGAGAAGTGCTTATTTATCGACATATGCTAACGGAGGTACGGCTAGGTAGCTAGCTAACTACCATGTTGCTAACACGTAATGCTAACTGAGCATTAGCATGCGATGACAAGTGATATTTTCCTAAAAAAAATGTTATTCCTCACACATCGTCTGCTTTTTTTTTTTGCCCCTTGTTGATTAACCAACTCTGTGGTTGGTTCAAATATTTAATTAGTTGACGCAAGTTAAAACGTAAATGCTTAATAAACATGTACACAGTGATGCAGTCTTCCAACCACGTAATTGCAGTGAATTTAGCGACACTTGTTTATGTTTTGCCTTTTGTGCACCGGTCCTAATACTGTACATTTACTAATGGTGCTATTTTAAAAAGTACATTATATAAGACATTTCACCGTTATGACGACCTGCGTTTGAGAAGCTTGCTGTTATCTATGCTTTGAGACCACACCCAATAAAAGAGCATTTAGTTCATTGCACAAATTGGTACTTTATTAACAGTCATTGTTACTCACTGCATTATTATATTCTTAATTATTCACATGTTTTTTGTTTTAACTTGATTTTTTGGCTTTAACAGTGTATGCGTTATATTTAAACAGCTGGACAACTCATTTTATTTATTCCCTTTTCTCAAGTTTTGCAAATAATTTGAGCAAGTAGCTTTGTTGCACCTAAAACAATGTTTTGAATTGAACATGTTTTGCTACAAAATGATGCGGACTTGTTGCATTCCGCTCTGTAACCTGTTTAACTAGCTGGCTAAGGATTCAGAATTGGTTAATTTGCTAACACTGCCTGTCTTTTTTTACCCCCCCCCCCCCCCCACTATTCATTCCCATGGGTGCCTGCTTGTAGTGTTTATGCGAGAGCTGCATTGCATTGCATTGCGGTGAGCCTGAATGAATCTGTTTAGGGCAGCTCCGGCTCTGCACAGTGGTGCTCTGTTTGCGCAAAGCCATTCACGCTGTCAGAATCCGGACAGGTTCTCCATGGAGTGAAGCCCCCCCTCCTTGCTTCTGAGCCGCATGCTGCCGGAAGTGTCCCCTGGATGTAGTGACAGCGCCAGCATGACCGGACTGACAGTGAAGCGTGCACGGTTTATTGACTCACATTGTGCAGGCATCTTAGTGGTGCTGTCGGATCGCACGGAGACATTATTTTAGGTTAGGGGGACATTGCTTGAAAGCCGAAGCGACCCATTTAACAAGTCTGCAGCCCCTGAATTAGAACACATATCCATACCAATGCTTTCCGCAGCCCGTCGAGGCAGCTAACTAGTATAGACTTTAAAGTCAGTTTGCGGTTGGATCGGCGCTGCGCTGCTACACACAGTCACATTGTGGTGGAGGGAGGGTGGTAGGGGGTCTCAATGGGAAAGCAATTGATGCGGAGTCGCTCTTCCCCCCCGGCAGCAGCCTTTATCATAATCCCCCCCCCCCCCCCCCCCAACCTCCGGCCTTCACTAATGCTGATGCAGTTGTTCTGTTTAATCTGAATTAATGACAGCCAGTGTAGCATCAGATAACCTCATTGTGGTTTTACAGCTTATCCCAGCAAAACCACATTCCGTGGGGGGCATTCCGGGGGGGCACGAGTTGTTCATGTCACAGTCCCACAAGGTCTGCAATTTATCTGTGGTGTTTGGTATGCTAGATGCCACCATTGTGTCATTAGCATAATTAGCCATGATGCAAAACAGTATCATGTTTGTAAAGCTTCTTTAACAGCAGAACATGGAGTTACTGCATTGTGAGTGTTGGTTTAATTTTGTAAGTGCGCTGATTTTTAAGAAAATTGGCTCATAATTTTGGAGTTGCCACCGGAATACCCAGCATGCCTTATGGGCACTTTGTAAATAACAGAGTTGTTGTTGTTACCCACATAGAATGGTATTTTTAAGAGTGTTTTTTAAGTTTTTTTTAGAATATTTTTTTAACCTTTTACACTTACTATACCAGGATAAATGAATAAAACGTCTGTTGATTAAATGTAAAAATATTGGTTCAAGAATAAACGTGAGCATAATAAAATGGCCAAATAGGTGGTGAAATAACATGTTTTGTTGCTGTGAAGTAAAGTGAACAGCGGACTATTTGCGGGCTCTTTTTTTGTTTCTTTTCTGCGTGCGTGAAGGTCAGCAGACTTGACAAGACACAACCTTCGCCTGTCCTCTGTCAGCCAGAGAAAGGAAGCCATCTGTCTGCTGTACAAACACTCCCTTTTAGGAGTTAGCCAGCCCCATAACCCATGCTTTGTTTTCCTCTGAAGTTTTTTCCTAATGGAGACTGACAGGATCTGTGGACATGCTATTTATTTGGCGATGCACAGTTTCAACTGTGTCAATGAATGCGGCATCTACATTTTGAATAATAGTTCCGAGTAGAGACGGATACGGATTCCCGCCAGTGATGAAATAACCCTCAAAGATCAATATAAATGTCTGTCACTCAGGGTGGGAATCACTTTGACCAGTACGAAGATGGCCAAGTGGAGGTGGAGCAGGCGTCCTTGGACAAGCCCATCGAATCGGTAAGGCCGCATCCCGTCATCCTGCACCATTGGACCAGCTGTGAGAGTGGATGATTGGTCCAGGCAGGAAAAATTTAAACACCATGATTTATTTTTTCGACTATTAAGAGTTTTCTCTTTGACCACGTAACCTATAGAAACACTCATGTCATGTCCATTTAATGACCCCCTCCGTCAAGACCCCCTTCCCCTGTCCTGTCCTGACATCCATTTCCTGTGTGACATTTAAAGATAACATACATGCTAGCTAGCATCCTTTAGTTGACACAATATGATTGTTAGCTTTTTTGAGCTGATACAGAATATATGGAGTGGATAAAGCACTGTTATTGATTAGGCTTTTTTATATATATATATAATTTTCTTTAGTGAATGATCGCAAATTTGACCTTGGATCGCTGGATATTTTAATATTTTAATTTATGGTAATTAAGTAGCAGTGCTTCTTCCACTCCCCGACAACAGAGCGCACATTTAGACGATGACGCGAATGGCTATTTTTTTGTGTTTTGAGCGACTGTTTTGTGTGTATGTATGTATGTAGCTTAGAATTTGTGTTTATAGGACAGTATATCTTATTGTACACAACTTGGGGTGTTCGACATTTCTCTCCCGCAGCGAATTGGCCACCCCCCTATTAGCTAAGCAGCAATGACCCGGTTTGTATTTGCACGCTCTGCTTTCTTACTCCTGTCTCTAGGGTCCTTGTAACGCTTCTCTTGACTGTTTTTTGTCTCTCACTCGCTCTCTTTCTATCTCTCTCTCTCTCTCTCTCTTTTGCTCTGTTCAACTCTGAAAGCTGTAATCTCTCTGTCTTTCTGTCTCGCTCCCTCCCTACTACACAGTGATTCGGTGTACAGTACCCTCTGTCATTCTGTGCTGGCATGGTGCTTGTGCAACTGGGACTGCATTTTTTTTTTCTGCTGAAGAGGCACATGGATAATAGTGCAGGCGTCTCTCTTTCTCTCTCTCTCCCTCTTATTGTCTTCCCCATTTTCTCCGTCCCCCCCCTCTCTCTTAAATGGTCGCTGAAGCCGTCATGGTGAGCAGGCCCAAGCCCTTCCTCACATAGAATCGCCAATGGAAAAGAAAGAAATTGCAGAAAATAGGTTATAGGAATACAGTAGATCCCCGCTTTACATGATTGGCACTTTGGTTTTTGTGATTTATTCATTCCAAAATTGACTACTTTGACATTAAAGAAAACAATGCCAAATAATTATAAATGACTATTTTTTTATGTAGACTTCCCAAACAATTCAATAGTTCTGTATTAAATTACTGTCACTCACAACTTTCTTTAGCTTAGTTATTTAACAGTCACACTCAATAATACATGCACAGACGAGTGTAGGGTGCGTTTATGGGCACTCGTTTTTTTCAAAGCGAAACAGTACAGTGCGATTGCACTAGTTTTGTTACTTGCAGTATTGTTTACGTGCCTGAACGGGATAGGATTTCTGCATTGGAAAAAAATGAATTTGTGGGGATCTACTGTATAACTCAATTATATGATGTCTTGGACATGTAAAATAAAGCCCCTATTAATTATGTAGATGGAAAATAATCCAAAGAAGATAATCCAACCAAAGTGCAAAACTAAAATGGCTCATCTGTGTGACCTGTTAGTCTCTCACAGAGGTAGTCATCCACTCGTGCGTGGGTGCTGGAGAGGTAGAAACAAAAAGGCGGGTGAGAGGTGGCTTGCTTACCGAGCTTGAGTGTACTGTACTCCTACTCCTGCGCTATTATTTATGAAGGCGGGCGGGGGGGGGGGCAACCGAGAGCCGAGCTGCGGCATCACACGGTTCATCACAAACGACACGTGTTCTATAGTCTTGACAAAACGATCTGGATCATTCATTCGACACACACCGCCAGCGAATGGTTCAGCCCGGTCTCTCGGAGCCCCCCCCCCCTCCCCGTGCCTCTTTGTTGTATAGGCAACTAGAGGTCTGTGGTTCTTGACTGGGATCTTTTAATTCTTGTCTTTCCGCCCCCTTCTCTCTTTTGGGCTCTAACATTGATTATGCATTGCATGTGTGGTAGCAAAACAGTACGACTTCCTGTCCGCGCCACAACTTTCCTCTCCTTACTCTCCTAAACCCGACTCCCCTCCCTCAATCATGACCCCTACCCCGCCCCAGAGCGATATGCAGCGGGCACCCTCAGAGCCGGAGAATGCACATGACGTGTACGCCCTCCACCGAACGAAGAGCGGCGCAGATACTCGCACAGACCCTCTATCACTGATTTTAGTGCAAAACAAACACTTTTAAATCTTCCTATTTCATTACGTCTCTTCACCTGCCTCCCTTAAGTGATTTTACCCAACTCGAAACCGTTAATACACGTCCCCCTTTGAAGAATTGGCTCATCGGAATAACGAGGTAAGTATCCACGTCAGATAACATCACACCGAGCACCATGTTGTCTTGTATCTCTTGCTCCATTCAAATCTCCATTTGAAATCTGGAGCGTCGGCGCCTGTTCTCCGGCAGCAGGAAGTCTTGACGCTGAAATATTTTCCATTCGGTCACGCCGGCAGCAGGTGAGGCTTGCGTGGAATTCGCAGAAACGAAAGTGCGCCGCAGAGCAAACCCGAAAAAGACACAAGACACACAACATTGGGTACAAATGCCATACAGCGCTTGCGTTGGCGCGTTTGCAGGTGTACCTAATGTTGTGTCCCGCGAGTGTATATAAATGCTGAACGCACCAATGCTCGGATCGGTTCCTGTGACCGCTTTCTTGCACGCTGACGGACACTTGCATGTGTTTTAAAATTAGCATTGACCGCGCAGACAAGACACATGAATACTCTCAGGTCTCTTGGTGGGATCCCCTGCATATCACTTCTACCCCCCACCCCCCCACCCACACCCACCTCGGTCATAACTTTGCAAACGCGCTGTGCCGATAACTGCACAGTGCACACTTTCCAAAACCTACCCCGGTTTGTAGAGCTCTCTTGTTTGGATAACATTTTCTGCTTTTCTTTTCTCCTGTATTAACAGTCCGTTGGTGGGTTTATTTTTACTTTTTTTTTGACATGCCTACCTTTTGTGTTTGTATACAGTATTGTTTTTTTTAAAGCAGAGAGAAGCAGATATTACTTAAAAAAAAAAAAAAAACAGTAGAGAAGCTAGCAGAATTGCAGTTGAAAGAAAGCGTTTGGCTGGTTTCTTACGTTGTGTCACGTGTGACTGTTTTTTTGACAGCCCAGTATTTTAAAGCCAGGTTCGTATGGAAATGCCTTCACTCCACTTGCACTGCTGTTGGACTCGCCGTCTTTGCTTTCATCCGTCCGTCCGTCCGTCTGTCTGTCAATTTTCTTTTGGTGCACTCATCTGTTTGCTCCGACATGCAGCCGGCACATCATCTCTACCCGCCAGACCCAAATTTCTTTAGCTTTTGCAGCCCAACCAGCCCTTCCTGTTTTAATTTGTTTCCACGCGTAAATAACAAATAAACAGGGTTTGCTAGAGCGCATCTGATCATATTTCATTATCAGGCCCCAGGTGGAGGGGAACTGTGTGGAGTCGGAGCGTTATCTTTTAATCAGGCCAGTCGCTCTGGGAGCTTTTTATTAAACATTTTTGCTCCGGGGCCTAAGCTATGCCCCAAATCAATCGCGGCGATATTGTAGCATAACGCCGCAGTAAAGGACAGTGGGAGGGGAGATGTTCCCTGCAGCAAAACTGCAGCGTTTCCCTCCATACGATCAAGTTGGCCGAACACACAAAGATGGAGGACGGGGATGACGCTCCACGGTCCACACATCCCCTGCATCCTGTGTATCTTTTGGACATGTTCAAGGGACTGCCAGGCAGGAACGTGTCATTTACTTGATATATTGCTGTACCAGGACGTGGTTTTCAGTGTAAAGAAACAGGAAGTGGCCCAGTTCAGCCAGTAGTGTCCATCCCAGAAACCACAGGAACAAAAACTTGTCGGCATTGAATGAGGACCATGTCGGCGGAGATGGCGTGCGTGCTGCAGGACTTCCCCTCCCCACCTTTTACATGCACTAACCCATCCAGGCCCAGTTGTCTTTCCACCACCCTAAACCTCCCCCCAATCCCCCCCTCGCCATGGCTCAGCCTGCTCTGTACTGCCCCCTTGTCCATCTGACCTCTAAAGTACAATAAAGCACCAAACGGGCCGTGTTGAGCCATCACCACCTTCTGTGTGCCTGATCCACCTGAGAACTAACACTTGGAGTTTTGCTAACAACCCTCCTCCCTCCCAACACTCCCGCCTCTCTGTTGTGTATGTGCGCCATTCGCAGTGTGCTACTAACACGGACGCTTTTTGTTAAAAAAAAGAATTTTAACAAAAAGCTGCATGCCGTTTTTGTTTTGTTTTTGTTTCAACCCACTCCCCTTTTCACCTTTTTTTTTTTTAATTTTCTTCTCATGATGTCAGTCTCCTTTTGTGATTATAAATATCCTTCATGTTTGGTTTGTATGGTTTGTTATTTTGGTAGAATGCAGCACTGTGGTGAATGTTAGTCAAGCCTGGAGTAGTTATAATCACAATAGAAAAAAAAAAACCAAAACACCGCTTATTCAGAAATCTCATTGTCTCATGTTGATTTTGTGCTTGATGTTGTACTGTAGTGTGTAGTGTTGGGACAGTCTTGCATTTCACTTAATGTTTTGATGTATTTCATTTTTCTCTTTGCTGACCCATACTAGTGACATAACAATCTCAGGAGACTTGCATATTATGCCCCCCCCCCCCGGAGTGTTGAAGGAATTGCTGCTGTGCACGTTTATCCACTCCTGTCTTTTGATTTTTTTTTTCCCAACGTCTGTGCCTCTTTTGAGTGTTAGTCAACAACAACAACAACAACAATCCAGAGCTTTTACACTGTAAGGCAGTTAGCCTATTTGATGTACAGTTTATATTATATGATGTATAACGTTTGAATGCAAAATTAACCTTAGCAGTCAATTGAAATACAGTAAACCTCGGATATATCGGATTCAATTGTTCCCACTGGTTTTGTCCGATATAAGCGAAATCCGTTATATGCGTATACCGGAAAATGTCCGTTTTACGCATATGTTGGATTTATATCCGGTATATGCGTAAATCGGATTTTATCCGTTATAAAAAGGCACTTCCTTGACTATGTTTCCAATGTACCTGGACGCGCAGGCAACGCTGCAAACGCTGCAAATGACTGTCACCATTCGGCGAATCGATATATGTCCGATATAGGCGAGGGAGATTTAATGGAAATGCATTGGAACGGGACTGGAGATTTTGTCCGAAATAGGCGAAATCCGTTATAAAAAATCCGATATATGCAATGAATTTTTATTGGAAATGCATTACAGAAAAATCGGTTCTTTTTTATCTGTCCGTTGTGAGCGAATTTCCGATCTATCCGAGTCCGATATATCCAAGGGTTTCCTGTAACATTAAACTTTTACCTTTTATGTTGGTGAAAATAACAGTTTAGCCAAGTTAAATGTCCGCAAAAAGTTTCTTCTACGCCTTTTAACAGAGGCGGTGCTCCAGTTCATCCACTTGAATGATTAAATTGTGTCGGTTCTGTTCATTTCGAACATGCTTTCAAAGTAAAAGCGTAAAAAAGCGGAGCTCGCTTCCTATGTTTAACAAAGTTTATAAGCACCGAACCTGTAAAGCTGAATGTAGATTAAGGAAGTTCCTTTTTAGGTAACTCCTTCCTTCCAGTAGATACCTCATACGCTGCCGTTGAGCAACTGGATGGCCTTGGAAACTGTGAGAATTTAATTCATGATGGTGGAGGATCGCATTCTTGGCCCGGTTTGAGGTCAGAAAGTGTCATAAAAATATGACGTAGTTAAAAGACGAATGTGTTGCCGAACAGCCCGGCGATGCAGGCAGTGTGAAAGACCATGCACAGCAGCTATTTCTAGTCCATCCAACGGGGGGGTGGAGGGGGGCTGCTACATGCACACAATGTTTTCCCCCTCCTGTCGCCTGCACAAATTCCCTTCACACGTGCACATTCTGTCCGCCTTGGGCCTTGTAATGGTAATCCAAGGCCCGCTAGCCTCCGCTCCCTGTCTCTCTTCCTCTTTTTTTCCATTTGAATTTTTTTATATGTGTCAGCTACATACGTTTCATGGTGCTCCCCCCCCTCACCCCCCACACCCCCACCCACCCCTCAGAATCACAGCAAGCTTGGAGTTTCTGGTCGTCATTTTGTTAATGCAAGATTTCCATACTTGTTCTGTGTCACTTTTTCTTTGTTTACTAAGATCTTGCTCTGTAGTGGTTCATATATATGTGTGTATATATATATATTTGTGTATGTATCTGTGTGTGTGTGAGAGTGCGTGTGGTGATGCATATATTGCCCTACCTCCTTTTTCCCCCTTCCTAACCTCCTAGACAATATTGACAGTTTTTCCCAATGCCATTTCCTTCAATGGCTACTAGTCAGTCCTACTTGAGCATTTATTGTAGTTTGCAGCCTACACATAGCCTCATTTACTCATCTTAGTAGAAAACCTTGCCCCCCCCGCCAGTCTTCCCACCCCTTTCACCCCCCCTCTCCCAACTCGTGCTGAAAGACACTGATGTGTACACTCTGTAGTTGACATGGATGATGCTAATGATGACAATGGTGGTGGTGGTGGTGGTTGTGCTGATGATGATAGTGTGATAGTGTGAGCTGAATGCTTTTTTTTTTGTTTTGTTTTTTTGTTTTATGTGACCCGTGATCCGCGGGGGGGAAAAGCTCCTCTTATTATTGGAATATTTCTGGTTTGTCTCCTTTCTCCTGTCTGATAGGACAACATCGGGCACCGGCTGCTTCAGAAACATGGATGGAAGTTGGGGCAGGGCCTTGGCAAAACCATGCAGGGTAAGCGCTCGCTCTTCCACGCACATCTTTACATCTTGACTCCTAATGAAACGGCTGGTGGCTCTCGCCAGTTCACCTCTATTTGACCTCACTCACATTTACAGGGTTGCCCCCCCCCCCATTCTATACTCTGTCTGTGTCAACCTCACTTCTGTTGCTGTCATGCTGATTTCTGTCAAACGTTACGCAGGGGGAAAATGTTTGTGGTGCATTTGCTTTCAATTCAAGTGAAGTTCATACTTGGCCAGGTTTCGCATGGTTCATGCACAGGTTGTTTGTTGCCTTGAGACTAAATCCACTCTATACTGTGTATGTTTTATGCAAAGTCCCTGATTAGACATGTATTGCTATGAATGACCCTTCAATATTGGTGTCCCTGTACTCTCTCCAGCATAGTTTTTAAACAAAAATATTCTTGGTAGCCAAACCAGACTGAGTTCACCAGGTTGTGTTTACTCTCTTTTAGTCACAATGGGCCACAGTAGGTCCAAACATTCAGGTCCACTATTGTATATTATATTATGCAGTATGCAGTAAGACACCAACGGCCCCGCATTGTACTTGGGCTTCAAACTCAGGGCATGTTGCCAGTCTTCACTTCTTTCCAATGACAATCACTTTTTTTTCATCCCTTTTTCTTTTAACCTAAACATTGACTTCGATACTGTGGTTCACCTCGCGTTTATATGTACTCAGTCCTGCTTTTGTAACGCCTATCTTACTCAAGTGCCCCGTGCTTAACCTGGCAATAACAATCATGCAAAATTACCATGACAGCAAGTAACGCTGCTTATATTATTGAGTGGTATCTGGATGGTGTGGGTGTCGGATGAAGAATCTGCGTGGCCACTGTAAAAGCTGTCGCATTTGAATTCATTAAGCGCTGTAAAAGCATCTTGAACTTGTTTATTATTATTATTATTCTCTGCTACTATTATTATTCAGACAGAGAACAGGGGAATTTAACCTACTTAAAATGTAAGATGCACAGATCAACGGCCATTTTCGTTTTAGGGGCCATTTGCAGTACCGTGGCACCTCGTTTTTTGTTATTAAGGCATTCCAAAAAAGCACTTTTGCCCACAGGAATCTAATTAATCTGACCATACAACCCATAAACCATACACTTAATCAATGATCCAACTATTTTGGTATTCGATAATCAGTTTTTGATTTAACGTTGTAAATATCTTCTTTTCGGCATGTCAAATTTCGATTTTGTAAAACTATGACGGACATTTTTGTTGCAGACCAAACCACAAACTGTTAGCATTTGGTCCATTTGATTTGGTCCGTCTGCGGTCGAAGTGATGACTCTATTAAATAATCAAAAATGCAAGCGTCAGATCAATTGTGCATCCACAACTTAACACCACAAGATTCAATGTGCCAAAGCGACTCCGTAATCAGGAAAAAAGCCGAAAGAAACAAACAAACACGCAATATTTTATAAGAATCGAGCGAAACCCAAATCATACGAAAACTAGGGTGATCTGACCTAGTGTTTTCTTTCTGTGTAATGTTCCAAAACGGGCGGTGTTTAATTTTGTTTGTAGAATATGTCATGTGTCGATAACAGAATGAGCTGTAGTCTGTAGTTTGCCCCCGGGCTGCACTTTGGACACCACTGATGCAGTGACTAATTACAAGTATTTTGTGTCTCCTTGCCATTGGAATAGGATGTTTGTTAATATGCGGTTACTTCATTGAGTAACGTAACTGTTTGGAAATTGGAATATGGCTTCACGTTGACCAGATGATGGCTGACCAATAAGGCGATAGGCGTACATTGCAGTTATTATTGCTGTTAAGTCTGACGGCTGCTGGTGTTGGCACCCGCCCCCAGTTGTTGTCAAAACCTCACTCAGTGTGTCAACTCACAAGTCGGGCTGAAAGTGCATGAAGTTTTGATTGGGTGGCGTGTCCTTGAGCAGCAGCATCCGCGTTCTATCGAAGGCGATAAGGATGTTGGCCCAAGTTAGCGCCGATGGTTGCGGGTTACGTAAGCGTCCAGCTTTGTTTGCAGGTGGCTCTGCGGCAAAGTGCGTCCAGTTGTACAATGCGGTGTTTGTTAAATGTACACACAGTCGCACACATGCAACGCAGTCACGCCAAGTCTTGTTGAAGGGCAATCATTTTAATTGAATTGAATTTAATTGAATTTTGAAGTGAAAAGCATTATGTCCCCTTTTTAAGTTTCTCACTGTATTGACTGTTCTTATTCTTCTTTTGTCCCTTTTTTTGCCCCTTTTTAGGTAAGGTTTGTTGGATCCTTTCTGTATGCGTATGCGTGTGTGTGTGTGTGTGTCTGTGTGTGTGCGTGCGTGTGTTTTCTTTCTCCTACTCGGCAGTTCACCTCAGTGTAACCCCCCCTCTTTTTTTTTTGCAGTATACTATAGGCTAATGTAATGGCCTCTGTCAGCTTCCTTGTCTCTGCTTCATAATCACTAAACCTTTTATTTCAATCCGCCTCTGATTTTAAACATAAGAACAACAAATTGCTTGAATCAAGGTAGATGTAAGAAGCCGTGATTCCGCCACGTACCTTTTTTAGAATCTTTATCACTAGGTCGTCCACGTCGTCCCCCCCCCCCCCCGTCCCCCCTTTCTCAACCCCTCTTAGATTTTCCGTGGCTGCTGTCGGGTATCTGATTGGCTGTAACCACACGGCTCAGACTTTGAATGGCTTGCAGGGTAGAGCAACTTCCCCTCTCTGCTTGTTTGCCTGTTTCAACCTTTACAAGAAAAAAACTGTGACACTTGGATGTGTGTTTGCTTGTTCTGTTGGGCTGAGATATATATAAATATATATATTATATATGTGTGTATGTGTGTGTGTGAATGTCCGTAACTGACCGGGCCATAGTGTCAGCTTACAGGGAAAACCTCACCACCACCCCCTTACACCCTGAGAGTCACTGTCGCCACGGTTACACACTCCCACCCCCCATTTTTTCTTTGCACCCACCGACCCCCCCCCTATTTGCACCGCATGCTTGTCCCGGAGGTGCACTGTTGCCTGGCTCCAACTGTCGCACTCCCCCTGGGCTTTAAGCAGTGTCAGTACACCCGTGGTGGAGGAACCAAGTGTCGCACACCAACACTGTAAAAAGTGTACGCACTACACTACACGACACAAGCCAAGCACTGCTTAAAGTCTGGCAGAAGGTACATTTGTGTGTCACGTGTTCACCATACAGGGGGGGTTCCATGCATCGTAAAGACAAGCTTGCTGGCTGGAAACTAGTCAGGAAATAACTTGGCTCACACAAGCCTCAAAGGGGGAAGGTGGTGGTTGTCCATTATTTTACCTGGTTTTTTTTTTACCCCAACAAAATGTTTGTCCCATTTCAGCTGAATTGGCATAATTGGTTAGTATGCTACCGTGTACATAAAGTCATTCCTCACCCAGAAAAAGCCTCTCGGAAAATGATTAGACGGGGTTTGAAATTATTGCTTGACACTATATGGACTATAAGTAACAACAATATCCTTTTGCCGCCACTCTTATGTGAAGATTGTGGAGTGACTGTGGGGACTTTTGTGCATTTGTCATCTAGTGCAGTGATTTTCAACAACTGTGTGCCGTGAGGAATTATTCAATATTACTTTTTTTTAAATTAACATATATTAATAATTTTCTCGGGCGGCACGGTGGTCTAGTGGTTAGCGCGCAGACCTCACAGCTAGGAGACCAGGGTTCGATTCCACCCTCGGCCATCTCTGTGTGGAGTTTGCATGTTCTCCCCGTGGGTTTTCTCCGGGTACTCCGGTTTCCTCCCACATTCCAAAAACATGCTAGGTTAATTGGCGACTCCAAATTGTCCATAGGTATGAATGTGAGTGTGAATGGTTGTCTGTCTACATGTGCCCTGTGATTGGCTGGCGACCAGTCCAGGGTGTACCCCGTGTGGCAGCACGTAGCTGATTGCCTCGTTCCTCTAATAGACGCACGTGAGCGGTAGTGTTGACATTTTGTAACATTGTTGGTTAAATTAGTATGCGGATCAAAAGGATCTGCTGTGGTGAGTCCGTAATCAGGAAACTGAAAGAAGCAAATAATGTTGGTTATTGGTGTGCGCCGCAAAATTTTTCCAGTAAAAAAAACGTAGTAGTAAAGTAAAGTAAAAAAGTTTAAGTAAAAAAACTTGCCGTGGCTCAAAAAAAGGTTGAAAAACACTGATCTAGTGCATCCCACCAGGTTGGACGCCTATAATTGTCCTGCTCCAATGAACATTTAGTAGCGACGGCATTAAGCCCGCCCACTAATTGAAGAAGTGTGTCCTAATACTTGTGTCCATATAGTGTAGCAGCATATACTTATTCTAAGGGGGTATATATCGGCAATGGGGGGTGTATCTTTTGGGGCTTATTCTGGTTGAGTGGGTGAGATGAGCAACGACAGGGCACTGGGACCAGTGGTTTTTGAGAGGGTGGTGAGAGGGAACCTATAAGCACATAGCTGTGTGTGAAGGGATGTGGGGTGGGGTGGGGTGGCTGAAGGGGGCGGGGGCGCTGACACACTGACACCCCCCTCAGGTAATGCCTTCCCCCCGCACTCCCCCCCCCCCCCCCCCCCCCCAAACCTCACAACTACACACACACACACACACCCAACCCCGCCCTCCCTTCTCTATGTGTCTCAATCTTCCTGCTTAACCAATTGGTGTTTCTTTTTTACAGCCATTTGATCCTGCCCATGTTGTGCTGATGGTAAACTTAGTGGTAAATGTTATTTTATCCCCCAATTGAATTGTTTATTTTTGATTTTTTGTTTAGTTTTGTTTGTTTTTCTCCCATTTTTTGTTTTGTTTCTCCTGTCATCACAGCACCAATGCTACATAGGCTTTTCAATTCTCTCCGTATTAGTCCTCATTCTGCTGCTTGTGTATATATATATATTATCATGCATTACGTATTACTCTTAGAACATTGTCATTTTCTTTGTTTTCAGTTTTTTTTATTTTTTTTTAAACCTTGTGATTCACACCTTGTGATTTAGATGCACATTATTGTTGTTGTCTGGTCCCTTTTCCTCCTCCTCCTCCCCCTCCCCTCCACTGGGATGGGTAATGTGGAAGTATTGTCACTGTGTGTGTGAAGATTTGGTGATAGGTTTTTTGGGATGCAATTTGTTCATGAATCTTTTAATTCTGGGCCTGGCCTGGCTTGTGACTCCCCCCCCCTCAGACGCACCACTGCAGTGGACTGATTTGCGCACCCTAACAACAGTACAGTCGTCCCTCGTGACATCACGGTTTTTCAAAAAATGAATTGAGTACTGTTTTGTAGTTAAATATGACCTATTATTAGTAAAAAAATTATTATTTTTGTTGTCCAAATTAAGCAGTCTCAAGCAATTACAAACACAGTACGAGCCGTTTTTAAGACCACCATTGAACTTGTGAGTGTAGTATTTGACTTTGGTCACTAGGGGTCAGTAATTGTTCAGTGAGACGAGCGCCAGACTAAATTACAGTAAACCTCGGATATATCGGACTCGGATATATCGGAAATTCGCTCACAACGGACAGATAAAAAAGAACCGATTTTTCTGTAATGCATTTCCAATAAAAATTCATTGCATATATCGGATTTTTTATAACAGATTTCGCCTATTTCGGACAAAATCTCCAGTCCCGTTCCAATGCATTTCCATTAAATTTCCCTGGCATATATCGGATGGCCGCATTGTTATGCTAATCTTGTTGATGTCACTGGCTATTGTCTTTCTCCTGGCTCCAGATTTCGGACAAATATAAAAGTGAGTGACGTCAATAATACTAGCACAGCAGTGAATGAGATCTTAACCTCACTATTGGAAATAACGTAGGCCTGACGGGCGTAACAGAGCCTAGCTTAATTAACAATTTGTTATGCTCAGAGTCCGATGAAGTTAAATTCTCATTACCTTACGTCTCTTTTCATTGCCCAGTCCAGGTACATTGGAAACATAGTCAAGGAAGTGCCTTTTTATAACGGATAAAATCCGATTTACGCATATACCGGATATAAATCCGATATATGCGTAAAACGGACATTTTCCGGTATGCGCATATAACGGATTTCACTTATATCGGACAAAACCAGTGGGAACAATTGAATCCGATATATCCGAGGTTTACTGTACCTCACAACAGACGCAATAATAATAACAATAACAACACGTTACTATTGGAACAATAGCCCACAACAAGCCAAGGCTCAACCCCTGACATCATTTCCTGTCACCGATTCTGCTCCCCGACAAGGTCAGCTGTTTTAAATGGCTTGTCAAGGTGACTATAGTTCATGTTTAGATGTCTCTAATGATGTTAAACATATTTCGAAGTTCATAAACAGGTTCTTTATGCGACGGCGAACAGTGATAAACGAGGGATTACTGTATACAGAGTTCAGGTAACAAACACCCCTTTTCCATTGCACAGTACCAACTTGACTTTTACGATAAAAATAAACACACATGCTAACTTTTTAACTTTAAGTTGTGGTATTATACCCCGCAGTCTCCACTTTGCTGCAGAGAGACCCTCATTCTCCACCCCCCTCGCTACTGTGCAGTGGTAAAGTGGCAAAATTCAACCAAAAGGTCCGGTACAAGCTGAAAGCCACTGCAGTGGGACTGAGAGTCCGGGCAGGCCACGATGATGTTCCAATGCCCACGCATTTGTGATCTCAGAATTGAATGTCATTGGGCTGTGATGACTCAATTACTAAAAAGGAAGCAAATAGAGGAACTTGTGCTCTTAGCTTCCTGCGGGAAGATAAGAATGCTGTGTCGAGATTGGTGCATTCATAATAACCCCTCCCTCCAAAAATGTACTTAGCGGCGATGTCATATGCCCAATGGGATACATGTCAATGTGATTCACTGCAACCATAGATATATGTGAGGAGAAAAGGAGAAAAAAAAAAAAAAGCTGAAACCAAAACAGAAATGATAATCAGTCATATTTGGTTGTTGTATCTGGATGGTAAGAGGAGCAACATAGACTGGTCCAAATTATTATTTTAGATGATTTTTCTTTTTTCTGAGATTCCCTGTCTATCTCTGTCTGCCCCCCACACCCCTTTCCCTTATCCTCATATTTTCGCAGGTAAGTATCCCCATCCCTTGCACTGTCACCATGGCGATACCTTGGCCTGTGACGTCACTCTGCTGTAGTTCATTGCTTGTCTTGTTTTTTTTTTTTAATTTAATTTTTTATTTTTTTACTACAGTATGTCTTTCTCTCTGCTTTGTTTGGCTGATTATGAGTGGATTAAGCAGTTATGTCTCAACCTTCCAAAGTAGTTTTGATTTCTGTCTATATGTTTTTATTCTTTTGGTTGTTTGTTTTATCTACCGTTACTTTCCTTTCTGGTTTTAGCTCTTTTCACAGCTTATGTCACATAGCGTTAGATTTCTGTCCGGATTCCGGATGGGGGGGAAGAAGCACATTTGTAAAACTCTGCATGCAAGGTCAGACAACCTTAACACAATTGGAAAGCGGTGACGCAATAGTCCGCAGGAAACACTGGGAGGGTTTGTTGTCCTCATTGCCGTTCCAGCACTTGACACTTAAAATTGACTGCATTTGTGTAGCAAAATGTGTGTAAAAAAAAAACAAAAAACAAAAAAACACCACAGTAAGCTGTGAGAATGGCTGCTATTTGGTTTCACTGTAGCTTTCTGGTCTATCTGCACTTTAAAGGCAAACTTCTCTAACCCCCGGCACCCTATGCTCTCTAAAAGCAGGCTGTCTCCGAGCTGGCCTTCCGTCGCCCGTACGAAAACAACTCAACTGTCGTCTCTCTGTCTCTTTTCCCTCCAGGACGCACGGACCCCGTGCCGATCATTCTTAAATATGATGTCATGGGGATGGGACGAATGGAGATGGAGGTAAATGCCTTTTTGTTTTGCTTGCTGTCAAAAATAACGTGTTGACTGTAACTGAGTTGTTATGACGAGAGTGTGGATATAATTATATGAAAATGTACAATTTTAATCATTGTTTTTTTTTTTTTTTTAGATGGACTATGCAGAGGACGCCACAGAGAAAAGACGAGTCCTCGAAGTGGAGAAAGAGGAGACCGAAGAACTGCGGCAAAAATACAAAGTAAGTCCTTGCCTCCCACTTAGAAACTGGTCATGATTAGACCTTGATCCTAACCCTGGTTCATGGACAACAGGACCAGATGGAAAAGGAGAAAGCTATTGCTAAAGCTCTGGAAGACCTGAGGGCTAACTTCTACTGCGAGCTGTGTGACAAACAATACACCAAACACCAGGAGTTTGACAACCACATCAACTCCTACGACCACGCTCACAAGCAGGTACCACTTGGCGACCATCTTAAAGCATGGCTGCTCTTCTCAGGTGAGATATTAATGTTTCATTTGTTCCCTGAATCCGAACACAGAGGCTGAAGGAGCTGAAGCAGCGAGAGTTTGCACGGAATGTGTCATCACGTTCCCGGAAAGGTGGGAAGAAGCAGGAGAAGATGCTGCGTCGTCTGCACGAGCTGGCTGAGCAGAGGAAGCAGCAGGACCGGTGAGCATCGTAATCGTTGTTCTGGCGCCCTCTGCTGGCTGTGTTTAACTTTCTTAATGGCGTGTGTTGCAGAACTCCAGGAAGTGGCCCCATGTTCAAAACAACCACGGTGGTTGTGGATGGAGAGAAAGCCGAAGACGGCGACACCGTCGCCCCCGAGAGCGCCGTTGCCTTGCCCGAGATCCCCGTCGAGGTCTCTGTCCCGGATAAACGTCACAAAGCCTCCCCGAAGCCGACCCGGACGTTCAGCTTCTCTCTGGGCAGGAACAAATGCTCTTCCCCGACAGCTAGCGCTTCCTCCAAAGTCAGCGTCTCCTTCTCTTTTGCCAAAAAAGCTCCGGTGAAGCTGGAGACCGCTGCGGCAGTGTTCACTGATCATGGCGAGGAGGCTATTGAGGGAGAGGAGGAGGTCCAGGAGGGAGAAAAGGCTGCGACACAAAATGAAGCATCCGTCTGCGACGGCGACAGTCCCAAAGGTGGATCGCGTGGAAGCGAAGTCGCAGAGCCAACTTGTGCGATGGTGACAGAAGAAGAAGCAGCGCCGCAGCTGCCGCCACAGAACGATGGAAGCTCCTTGGCGTCCACTCTGAACAAGCTGAAAATGATGATGAAGAAGGAGGAGGGACACACGGGGCAGGAGCCTCAGTACTACCACTACATGCCTCCAGCACACTGTCGAGTGAAGCCCCATTTCCAGTTCCTGCTCTTCATGAAGGCATCAGACCAGGGTCAGAGTAAAGAGGACGGTGAGGAGGATGACTTGCAGGAGGAGAAGATTGAGGATGACTCTCAGCAGACTGAGTCCAATGTTCTAGAGTGTAACGATGAGGAAGATGATGGAACCCCCACAGCAACCCCTGATCCTCCTCAGCAGACTCCTCCGTCCCCCAAAGTGAAGGATGAGGACATGGCTTCATGTGCAGCAGAGACAACTCCTGATGTTCCAGCTTCTCCTCCAGAGAAAGCCGAAACCCCACAGGAGCCGACGGACTCCAACTCGGGACCGAAAATCCCGACCGGTCCTTTCTTCCCCGTGTTGAGCAAAGACGAGACCACCACCCTGCAGTGGCCCTCCGAGCTTCTGGAGTTCACCAAAGCACAACCATCGCTGTCTTACAGCTGCAACCCGCTCTACTTTGACTTCAAGTTGTCTCGCCACAAAGGCCCGCGTGCCGGAAAAGCGCCAAAGCCTCTAAAGACGTGCGAGCAGCCTGACAAGGAACCGGAGAAGGACGCCACGGCGGCAAAAGTGGAGCCGGTCGCTAAATCCGAGGTCGGTGGCGACAACGATGAGGTTGCGGCGAAAGCCGAGGGCGGCCCATCGGAAGGCGACGATCAAAAGGCGGCGGCGGCGGCGACGAGCAGCAGCGCCAAGAAGAAAAAGAAAAAGAAGAAGCACAAGAAATCAGCAAAGCATTTGAAGCGCAAAGCGAAGGACAAATTGGCGGCAGAAGATGGCGAGGGCGATGGCGAGGGCGAGGCCACGCAAGACATGCCCAAGAAGAAGAAAAAGCACAAAAAGAAGAAGAGCAAAAACAAGGCGGCTGATCAAGAAGAGCCAGCAGATGATGAGAAGGAGAAAACCAAAAAGTCTGAAGATACGTCAGATGCCTCCTCTGTGCAGCCTCCGTCTGGAGTTCCGTGTGAAGCGGGCAAGAGGAAGCGCGGCGTTAAGGATCAGCCCAGCAAGTCGGAAGCGGAGGAAGGCGGGAAGGGAAAATGCCAAGACAAAGTCACTTCCTCCGAGGAACACGGCGGCAGCAAGCGGCTAAAAACCGATTCGGCCGCATCCCAAAGCACTTCCTGTTCCACCTCCGCTCAAAAGAGCCCCGGACCGGCAAGACCTCCCAGCAGCGAGAGCGAGGAGGAAGGGGGCTCCGCCACCCAACGCTCACGTCATCATAGGTCGAGTCCTCGTGAGGAGCGGCGCCACCATAGCGAGGAATCGCGGCGCTCCTGCAGCCGCTCGTCGCGACGCGGCAGCAGCCGTCGCCGCCACCATCGCGGTAAAACTTCCCAGAGTCGCTCTTACTCCAGCAGCTCCGAGCGCTCCTCGGGAGGCAGCAGCGCCTACAGCCACAGAAGTCGAAGCTACTCTGACAGCTACAGCGACTACAGCAACGAGGGGCGCAGGCGGAGGCGCTCCAAGCGCTCCTCCGACTCCGAATACGAGAGGCGGGACAGCCGAGGGCACAGGCGGTCGAGGCGGCGTCAGTATTCGTCGTCGTCCTCCGACGATTCCCGCTCACGGTCGCGCAGCTACAGCCGCAGGAAGAGGCACCGGCGGCACCGCCGCAGCACCTCCCGCAGCTCCAGCAGCTGGAGCCGCAGCACCAGCGCCAGGTCGTGGCGCCGCAGCTACAGCCGCAGCCGCAGCTCGGCCAGCCGCTCGTCCAGCTCCACCAAGGCCTCCCCACACCGGCGCGGCAACCGAAGCCGAGGGGGCAGCGAGACCAACCGCAGGGACTTTAACCGCTCCCGCATCTACCGATCTCAGTCGCCGCGCTCCAACTCGCGGGGCCTTAACCGCAGCGTCGGCGGCTCGCTGGCGCAGAGGCTGGGCGGGTCCCGCGACGCGGGGGAGCACAAGAACTCCCTGACGGCGCGACAGCTCCTGGAGAAGATTCAGGCAAAAAAGAATTCAGACGATCCTGTCACAGGAACCAAATCCGGATTAAAGATCAAGGATCCTCCGCAGGGGTACTTTGGTCCCAAACTTCCTCCAGCGATCGGAAACAAAAGCATACTGCCGCTTTTCGGAAAACTTCAAGCAGGGAAGAAAACGCCAATCATCCCCCTGACCAGACCCGAAGAGGGCGACAAGTCGGGACCAGGGAAGAGCTCCGATGCCGATGGAGAAGTTATCCTGGTTGAGCCCATTAGGGAGTTCCCTCCCCCGCCGCCCCCTCCGGCTCCGCCGGTGCAGAAAGTGGAGGAGACCCCTCAGACCGCAGCGGTCCAAGAGGAGATCACAACAGAAGGTCAGGTGGTCCAAGAACCCCACCTGCTGTTTGATCAGGAGTCTTCCATGATGGTGCCTCAGTATCAAGTGGACTCGGCGCAGGACCCCTCACAGGACCCTATGATGGAGTCCCTACTGCCCGACCAGCAGCCGCCCATGCACGGCTACCCCGTCTACGCACCGCAGAGCCTGGAGGAAGAAGGCATGGAGGCGGAGGAGGACGGCCTGGCTCCTCTGGAGAGTCAGCCCATCACCTTCACGCCGGAGGAGATGGAGAAGTACAGCAAGCTGCAGCAGGCGGCGCAGCAGCACATCCAGCAGCAGCTTCTGGCCAAGCAGGTGAAGACCTTCCCCTCCGCCGCGGTCGCCGCCGTGGCCGCCGCCGCCAACCTGACCCCGGCCCCGCCGCCGCCCGCCCTGCAGCAGATCCACATCCAGCAGCCCGCCGTGTCCGTGGCGTCCGGGACGTCCATCGCCACGGTGCAGCACGCCCTCCTGCAGCACCACGCCGCCACCGCCGCCGCCATGGGCATCCACCCCGCGCACCACCCGCACCCCGCCCACGCGCAGCTCGCCCAGGTGCACCACATCCCCCAGCACCACCTCACCCCCATCTCCTTGTCTCCCTTAGGCCACACCCTCGGACACTCGCTCGGACACTCTTTGGGACACGCCGGGCTCATCCCCGCCCACCCGACCGCCTTCCTATCCGGTCAGCCCATTCACATCATCCCAGCCTCGGCGCTCCACCACACCCCCCTTGCCCTGCATCACGTACCCCACGCCGCCCTCTACCCCACGCTCTTCACGCCCAGGCCCTCGCAGGCTGCGGCTGCGGCGGCGGCGCTTCAGCTCCACCCCCTCCTCCACCCAATCTTCTCAGGGCAGGACCTCCAGCACCCACCTAACCACGGCTCCTGAATGCATCGGGGAACCGTCTGACGGGTGTTTTAGTCAACACGTATCCTCTCCAGACACCGCACACTTTGGGTGTTTTTTTTTTTCACGGGGTACGCAAACAGGATCCATTTTGTTTCCTTTTGACCACTGGACTTTTGGTTTTTCACACGATGACAAACAAAATGGCCGAAGCCATAAAGAAAATGATTACAGAAGGATAAAAAAAAAACAGGAGCTGCACCTCCTCTGGTTATACAGTACATAATAGGGACAGAGTATTTCCTATATTATTCTAATATGACTACTTGCTCTATATCACGTCATTTATTTCTAATGCAGTAACTTGTACAAATATCCATGTGAACACTTCAGCGTCCGGGTCGTTAAGGCATTCATTCACTTTTTTTTTTTTAATTCTAATTAGCTAAAAGAGGCGAGGATTTTTTTTTTTATTTGCTCACGTTCCCACGGGGGGGGGCAACTGAATGAATTGCACTGAATCCTTCAAAGATGATGCGTTGTTTTGCATCGTTTAAGATTGTAGTATAATTGTTATAATTGTTTTTTTCTGTTTTTAAATTATTTTCCAAGAAGGTGGGTGGGGTTTTTTTTGTTTTGTTTTTGTGTAATTTTTTTGTAAATAATAAAAAATGCTGTAGATTAACCTTAACATTGTGGAGGTTGTCATTGTTACAGATGTTTCATTGTTACAGATGCCTGATGGGTCTGGGAGGGGGGGGGCTGGGGCTTTGAAGGAGCATCGCTCTAGTCAAGTATCCCATGATGTGACACTAGGCGGCGCCATTGTAGCTTGGACGGGGTGAGTACAAGCACCAGCACACCCAAAGTAACTGAAGTACAGTAACATTATATTGGATTAATTAATTACATTACATTGTATGCAAAAAAATACTTCAAGAAACACACAAACAGTCAAGGAAATACCAAGTTTTATTAACAATTAAATCACTCACATAGTGAGACTAGACCCAACTGTAAATGAGGACAATGTACTGCACAATTACAATTGTTATATTTTCATGTCATTTAATCACTGCTGAAAAATAACTCAAAATCTTAACGAAGCGTGTATTGTTAGGTCCAACCATTCTACTGCCGGTCTAAAAAAAAAATAATTAAAAAAAATGCTGTGATTCATACTTTGGGAGTGTAATTGACGGAATAAAGAACATGAAGTAGTTTTTTAAAGATCTTACACTTCAAAAGTTCATGACTCCGTTACCTCCCCCAAGCACATTAAAGTGGTCTGGAAAAAAGTCTGTAGCAATATAAAGCTTCACATAGTCAAATACTGTCATGAAGTTGCACCAAGAACTGAAAACACATTTTTTAATAAAATACAACTTTTTAAAAAGTATTTTATCTCATATGTGTGTGATGCTGTTCAGCTCAGATATCGTACGACCACGAACATGACGACGCACGTGAGCAGCATCCCTCCGATCATGATGAACTTATCCTGAGTGGCTCTCCGTTCTATGAGTCTCATCACCGTATTGGACAGACCCAGCATGTTGGCCACGTCCAGCATCTTCTTATGGGTTCCCTGGGAGGAAACCAGAGGAGACGCAATCGTTGTTTTTTTTTTTTTTTTTTACGTATTTATCCTCCAAAGGTCATCCAGATGACTTTCTCATGGCTTGACAAGCGATGACGAGGACGCACCCTCCTGATAAGGAGGGGGGAACCCTGGAGCAAAACCAGGAAGACGATCTCCTCCCTGGAAACAAGGACTCACCCCGTCTTTGCCGAGACACGTTAACAATGCCGCCATTGTGATGCACGCCAGACAGCAGGTCAGGGAAAGTTTTTTTTATTAATCCATCACTGCACATTGTTCCTTTGTTTTGCAGTTTTTTGGCACCTGACGTGGGGTACCAGTGGTTGGGTACCCAAAGGGGCGGGGCTTGAGTGAATGTGAATGGTCACCCCAATCGAAGGCTTAATGATGTCATAACCCCGCGACCAAAAGCATTGAACATCGTTATGTTTTCTTAGCGACACCCACCTTCAATGTGGACCTCTGATCTCGCAGTCCGTTGAGGATGCTGCTGCCGCTCCCCAGCAGGTCGTCCATGCCGCGGTGGGCGTTGTGCAAGTTTGAGTTGAGCTGCAACGTCTCGTCGATGGGGATGGACGTGTCTGCGTCCTGCGGGACCAACCAGAGATCGGGTCACGTTTTGGATCTCTGACCCGGGCACGAGCGAAGAGCGTTAAACTGACGTTTGTGGTGAAGGTTCTGCTCATGAGTTCCTCCCTCTCCCTTTCCTGCGCCTCTCGGGTGTAGCGTCTGTGCTGGAAGTTTTGGAGAGCGGTGCGGAGGTGCTGGACGTCGTACTTGAGCTGGTCCACGCGCCTGGGGAGAAGACGTGGACTCGGATCAGAGGCGCTTCAGTGCTCGGAAAAGAATCTTTGGGGATTATGATTTAGCGAGCGAACGACTCCCGACTCACAGTTTAGCGTTCTGGCGGCGGTTGGGCGGCTCCTTGCTGGCCAGGATCTCCAGGCGCTCTAAATGGTTGAAGATCTGGTCGATTCGAGCTTGGAGTTCATTCTCTAACACTTCAAACGTGGAGAGAAAAAAAAAACATTATTTCCAAAAAGATGCTAGCTGCTGTAAACATAAATGATTATCACTAGCTTGCCTAGCCGAGACAAACACGTCTGGAACGCTGTGCTAATATTTCTGGTTCTATGGTTATCATCACACTGCTTAATAGGATACGATACATCGGTGCACCCGCTGAAGTTATAATATACCAATACTTTTGAACTGAGCAGCCATGACATATGTTCCTTTCCGACGCTGCATTACATTTTAGAGCTAATTCTATGGTTATCATCACACAGCTTAGCAAAAAGAGGGCACAAATTAGCTTAATAGGATACATCGGTGCACCCGCTGAAGCTGGATCAATACTTTTGGACTGAGCAGCCATGACATATGTTCCTTTCCTACGCTGCAATACATTTGAGATCTAGTTCTATGGTTATCATCACATATAGTTGTACTCCATGTGTGGTGGCATCATAGAAAATCACTAAAATTTAATTTTCTAGTTTCTCGCTGAGCTAAAGTCTCAGGTGACATCATCCAAGGTGTGTATTTTTGTTGCGTGTGTGTTGTCAATGTACAACTTCCCACTATTATCTTCCCATACACACCCAGCTGCTTCCTGTTCTGGCACCAGCTGGAAGCCCCCAAAACACTCATCAGACACAAAACAATCAAGGGGGTGGGGGGACAACACCCCCGTCTCAGCCATAACAAGAAGTGTACAAAGAATGGACATTAATTAGCCTTTAATGGGACACAGGAAGGAATACACGGTCACAACATTACGTACACCTGGCACTGTGCATGTATAACATTGTGCAGTTGTGTATAGCATTGTAGCTACAGAGGCGAAATATGAAGTAAACACGTTAAACTTAGTACTCACAGTGTACCGACTGACGGTCTGTTCTCTCCAGGTTGCCCATTAGCGACTGCACCTCCTGGATTTGCCTAAATAAACCCGGGGCAAACATGTCAAATGTGACTTAAAGCAGGTTTCCCACCTTGTCTTGGTATTATTTCATAATGAAACCAATACACGCTTTCATTTCTGGTATTACCTAGCTAGCTAAAGAGTACTTAATACTCACTTATTCGTCTGGTGGTAAAGCGTCTCCATGTCCGGTTGCCTCCAGCTAAACTATTATTATTTATCTTTATGTCGTCGCTGGGTTTATTTTATTTAAAAACGAATTGAACGCGCCGCTAAGCTAACGACAAAGCTAGCACAAGGGAAGTGCAGGAGGAATTCAACACGTCATCAGGCGCTGGAGCGTTTGTGTACGGAAGTGGAAAAGCGGAAGTGTTGTGACGTCACGCTAAGCGGGAAAATTAACAGGAAGTGAGTTTTTTTTGTTGTTGTCGACGCCATTACAGAAAATGTAAGAAGACGCATTTAGCACAGTTTTGTTGCCTTATGTCGAAATTTCTGTCAGTTTAAATGTATTTTGAGATGTAATACAAGCACCTTGGTAGGTAAATTATTTTAATACTTATATGAATACCTTAGCTGTCCCAAATACATTTTCTGCTGCTAAAACAGGAAGCGTCTGCTATCATTAACTATAATCAAGTTCATAGACAGGACATGCTCATGTGACATATATCCTTGGGCTAGCTTTAGTATAAATATAGTATAGTATATAGTATAGTATATATATACAGGTGCTCTCCTTTCACAGATTAAGTGTCAAAAATATTCCCTCCAGGTCCATTTTCCCTGATGTCTTCCATTTTTCCAGGCCTGAAGCCAATCCTTCTTTGATGATTTCACTTTGAGGTAAGATCACAACTCAGGTTTGATGATAAAATAGCGATTGAATTGATACCAAGGCTAGAATCTGTATCCAATTGATATTAGCATGCTTTAATGTTCATTTGAACAAATATCTGTTTTTTTTAGTTGTTTATGCTGTTTGATTAGTGATATTTGTTTAGCTAATATATTAGCTTTAAGCACACTTTTCCCCTTCTAAACTCTCCTGCTAGCTTTGTTTCCTCCAATTTTGTGTCAACATTTACAATAAGTGTGACTGCTATTGTAATTATTAGATTAGATTCAGCTCCAGAACCTTCCCCATCTTTCTTCGGTTGCAACTATGGTGCATTCAAGGAGCGTCAAACAATGTGCACTTGACGAGGAAACGTTTATCAAGGAAGCATAACGATATAACATAAATTATTTGAGCAATATTTCAAGTAAGAAGTATCAGTATATCAGAATTTACTTGGTATCAGATTGATACCAAACTTTTACTGTATCAAAAAGTCAAAGTAGACTATGATGGGATTTCCCAGATGAAGCAACAACGGGGAAATGATTCCGAGCCAAACGACACTTCAATCATCCGACGCTGACGTCTAATTTTAAGGTGGGGGGGATTAATTAGTCTGTCGAGCTCTTCCAAGTTTTTCCAGTAACATTTGTTTACCTCATGGGGGCTCAGCCATCAACAAACGGAGCCAGACAGATGCTACTTGACTTGATGCCTTGTACGTATCTCCAGGCTAGAAACATGTCAGAAACCTTGAGATGCGTTCATGCCACTTCTTGCTTCTCCACGTTTTTTTTTTTCCCCTTCTCCGGTTGTCATAACACATCCCCCCAGGGGGCCGGCGGGTGTGGAGGCACCAAAATGACGGCCCCTGTCAACTTGTAGAGGTCCAACGCCACCCCCCCCCCCCTCCCTCGCCTCCCGCCCACCTCGTCTCAAGGTCGGAGGGTTCCTTTCTTTCCTTTTTCATTCTCTCTTTCTTTCCGTCTGTCTGTCCTTTATCTTTCAGCCCTGAGGAAAGGATGATATGAGCTTACTGCTCTTCCTCCACACCTGAGCACCACCGGCACAAGTCACTGTCCAGACTGCAGGTGTGTACATCGAATGCATCACGCCGCCCGCTGACCCGTACCCGATCATTTACTGGCCATAACATTAGGTACACCTTATGACACTGTTCAAGTGGCTCTACTTGGGACTGGAGAGCTGCTGTGGATGGAATTAAAGCAAGGTGCAAGTGGCAACAAAAAAAAACAATATATATCATATAATATTTTTTGTATTTTATTATTATTTTATATATCACAAAGATGATATCTTATATTTTAAATATATTTTTATTTAATTTCTTAATATATAATAAATTGACATAAATTTGTTATTGTTTGAAATATCAGAAATAGAAAACTACAGCCACAATAAGAAATATGTTGTTACAGGAAAATTATTAATAATTTTTAAAAATATATATTGGTGATTTAATATGGATTAAAAAATACTACAGTTAAAAATATGACAAAAAAATAATGTTTAATATTTCGGGTTCAATGAGTGTGGGATGGAAGATGGAAAACGATACGTCAACCAATCATCGCTCTTTGTTTTCAGGCCTTCTAATAGATCATAAGTCAACAATTACGGGCCCAAGACAGACTTAAGGTGAGTCCCAAAAAAAATTGCCCTTTGGCTGCACAATTTTTTGGATACCACTCATTTTTTTTGGAAGAGCGCACTGATCTTCTTCTCATTTCCCCCCCGAGGGAGACCGTCCTCCCCTCACTTTGAAGCCCTGACGAGACGCTGAATGAAAGCAAAAATAGAGCCTGTCAGCGCCCACGGGAGGGACTCGTCAGGACCTCGCCTGCCTTGCCTTGCTTTGCCTCGCCTTGCCTGGTCCTTGGTTCCTGATGGGAAAAAACGAGGGCCGCTGTTTGTTAAAGTTGCCTCGCAGTGAGTCATTTTTCTGATTGAGCTGATCGGCTTTCTCCTCCTTCCGACAGACATGCTACTTCTTCACATAGAGCTGTCAATCACACACACACACCACACAGCCCTGTGGCTACACCACCTGTGACACTGAGGCCTTGCAGGATGAGAGATGCTTGCTTGACGTCGCCAGCTCCTAGAAAGAAAAGGAAGAAATATATAAAAAAAATAGAGGAAATTTATCAAAATTATATTAATAAATTAGGAATAAAAATAATACAAATAATAAACTAAATTAAGACGTTAAAGATGAATGACTAAATAAAAAAATAGAGGAAATTTATCAAAATTATATTAATAAATTAGGAATAAAAATAATACAAATAATAAACTAAATGAAGACATTAAAGAGGAAATTTATCAAAATTATATTAATTAATTAGGAATAAAAATAATACAAATAATAAACTAAATGATGTTAATGATAAATTACTAAATAAAAAATAGAGGAAATTTATAAAAAAAAATACTAATAAATTAGGAATAAAATAATACAAATAATAAACTAAATGAAGATGTTAATGATAAATGACTAAATAAAAAATAGAGGAAATTTATCAAAATTACATTAGTAAATTAGGAATAAAATAATACAACAAATAAACTAAATAAAGATGTTAATGATAAATGACTAAATAAAAAATAGAGGAAATTTATAAAAATTATATTAAATTAGGAATAAAAATAATACAAATAATAAACTAAATGAAGACGTTAAAAATAAATGACTAAATATACAAAAATAGAATCAAAATTATATTAATAAATTAGGAATAAAAATAATACAAATTACAAATTAAATACAAATACAAATGACTAAATAAATAAATACAAGGACTAGTGACACGTTTTGTACCATATATAAATACTTGCAGGATACAGACAAAGTAGTGACATAAATAATAGAAAATAATACTCAATGAAATTCAAGATAAATGATATTACTTAGCGTGGTTGTCAGCATTTCATTCATTTTGCAATTAAAACGGGATATAATTCAAATTGTTTTGATACTGAATGTCATGAGATGTTTGCTGGTGGACCTAAAAGGGGATTATTGATGCGAGTCCTGCTTCCATTACAATCACAGACGCTGACATTCCAGACACAAGGTCTTCTTCTTGTGTTATCGCCATGTTTTCCACTTTTTGGACAATGTTGACGCCATTGGTATTGGTTGTAATGGAGGTGTGTGTGAGAGTGTGTGTGCGTGTGTGTGTGAGGATACGTTTGAGCGCAAGGAGCGAGTTGGGGGAGTTGTGAAAGTCTACAAGGCGTTATCATGTCTATTGATAGGAACCTTCTCCGTTGCAGGTGTGCAGCATGGGAACGGCTTCTCCCCGGAGTTCCCTGCGTGTATGAGCTGTGTTTAGGTTTGTGTGATACGCAGTAGCGGGGCGTCTGTGTTGTGGTGTCAAGCTAACACTGTCCATGGAATCCGCTAACGGTCACTAGCAATGCGCTTTTCATTTTCATTAAAGTTGAACGATTATGCTATAGCTTTAGCTGAGTTTTAGCTTAGAGGCACGTACACCCTGGCTGGACTGGTGGCCGGCCAATCACAGGGCGCATATAGACAAACAACCATTCACACTCACATTCACCTTAGAGTCGCCAATTAACCTAGCATGTTGTTGGAATGTGGAAGGAAACATGCAAACAAAAAACAAACATCCAGTTCAGTGTAAAGTAAGCTTCAAAATAAAATACATACAACAAATTACAGCAGCAGACATGCTAGCTGTGCTAGAATGTGACATAAACAAAGAATTATAGGTGCATAAAAGCGGCTATATATACGTATACACATGTAAAGGTGACTATGTGGGTGCTATGTCATGTCTACAGGGCTCTAATAATGTTAAAACTTGTATTATCGAAAGTCTTGGACAGGTTTTCTATGTTGTTACTACACACAATGAGGGATGACTGTTGACAATGACTTGTTTGGGTTTTGATTTCGGTTATGTCGACAACCGCTTATGTCGCTGTGAGCCAGCCAGTCCGAGGGGCGTCGACATAAACGAACAAGAAAAGGTATTAATAACAACGATAATTCACTTTATTCATTCCCAAGGGCGGAATCCACTCATCATACACTCCCATCCTCCATAATTTGGGTCTCGAACCCGCGACCCCTGATGCGCGGCAAGCCTTTGTGAGCGTGTGTTGTCATGAAAGTCAATTATTTAATGTCAGGTGTGGAATTCTGCCACCGTGTGATCGTATTCTTTGGGAAGTTTGATTCCCTCCCACCACCAATCATCATCTTCATCATGTCATTTTCATCAGTGCACGACCTCGACGGTCCAACCCCTCACCCCACACACGCACACACACCTACACCACCCCCATGACCCCCCCCCATAGAGGTATGCACTCAACCTTGTCACAGCCCGAGGCGGTGCATGTTCTTGTTGTGTGTTGAGCAATTGCATTACTCATTCCCAGATTCCTGCCCAATGCTGTATTGTTTGTGTGTGTGTGTGTGTGTGTGTGTACTGTAATTGTCACTATCCTTCCACGCCGAATCCTTCATTTATTCCTTCTTTCTGCCTTCATTCTCCCGCCGGCCAACGTATACGCAGATTAGTGCCGCCGCTGATGCTATCAAGCTCCTCAAGAGGCGGAAGTCTCGGTCGGGTTTAGGCGTTTTTGACCCGGGGCTCCCGGGTTCCGATTACAGATGAGGAACCGACGCTTTGTGTCCTTGAGGAAAGCATCGAAAAACAAACCCACGACACGCCTCACTGAGCCTGATACAAGAAAATGAAATCAAATAAGTAATGTATAAAAGAGCGATGTTGGACTAGTGGATAGGACGCTTTTCTTAAGAGTAGCCCCCCCACCGCCGATGTCGTACAGTTTGGAATTTGAGGCAGGAAAACTACAAACCGCACAAAACTTCCTCCAGACTTCAGTACAGCCAGCATCACATGCTTTATTTGCTAAACAAATAAAATAATAATGCTTCTCATTATTTGTCATTAACATTAGGTTTTTATTATGGACAGTGTTTAAATTTTTTTCATGTTTATTTTAGAACATATATATTTTTTTTTAGCAATTTGATTAGCTTAATTTTCTTGAATTTTTTGTAGCATTTTGCCCATCCTTTTACAATACATGACTAAATATGGTTCCTTGCTTACTTAATCACTGCTGGAGTCAACATTAGCTAAGACTTAGGTGTTAAAATTTCATTAAATTTTAATGAATTCATTGATTATTTTTTATTAATTTTTTAAAATGTAATTTAAAATATTTTTAGTTTTTTTAAAAATTATTATATATATATATACATATAAATTGTATATATTACAATATATTTTATACATACTATTTTATATTTATTTTATAGTACCACTGTTTAAAAATGCTGTAATTTCAAGTATTTAGTTCTTAGGATCTATTCTTAGGATCTATTCAAAGATTTATTCTTTCATGATGGCGCCATTTTTGAAAGTAATTGTTTTTAATTCTGCACAAACTTTATTTTTATTTTGCGGTCACGCTTCATTTTGGGAGTCATAGTGGCAGACAACAATTTTGGGCTTAGCCTAGGCAAGCGTAGCTGAGATTAGCTTAGCCTAGCCTAGCCTAGCCGCAGGCCCGCCCGCACAGGGCAACCCAAAACCCAAACGCACCCTCTCTCACTGAGGTGACCACAGGTGTGCACACCTTGCACGCCTATGCAAAAACCTTTCTCTGCAGCCTTCAAACACATGCACGTGCATACAGGTATCGCACCCCAGCATACTTGGAAGCCGCCACCCTGGGGGGGCTTGCTTGTGCGTGCGAATCTGGCGAATGTACTCCTTTGCCCCCATGGCTGCGCCCTCCAAACTCAGGGCAGCGAAGGGAAATGAAGGCTTTAGGAGTTCATTATAAAACAACAACAAGCAGTGGAGGCGGGGTGGGGTGGGGGGGGCCTCCCGGGGGTCTCGCCATCCCTGCGTCTTCGTCTTGATGTACGACAACATGACAAATATACCCGTCGGTCTCCTTCTTTATCCAGCGGTCACATTGTATCAAGTTAAATATTGATCTATATGATATAATCATCGAGTCATGCCGTCCGTCGTCTGGTCTGTGAACTTGTGTGACCTCTGGTGCATTGGTGTGGCGTAGGACTTTTCAGCTTTGAGGAACAAGGAAATGAACTCTCCGGAGCAGGAGAAAATAAAGCCGAGCTATGACGCTAGCGTAAATAATGCATTTTTAGGAATTTATTAAAGCATTTGCCCTCGCAATACAGTACAAATATTGCACTTTAGCTTTTATGCAACGCACGGAAATACAATTATCTGAGGACATTACATACATTTTACACATTTTTTTGGTTTTATTTTTGTGTGTATTAATATTACATTTTGTTTATAATGATATATTTTTAATATCTGTTGTAAAGCAGGTTTTTAATGGGCTTGGGTCAATATTTGGCAACGGGTAAAGTGGGTATGGCAACTTGGGTATTGTTGTTTCTATGGTAGCACTTTAGCACGCATGGAACCAAATTTTTAACTTGAAATTAGTCTTATTTACTCTTAACGTGGAACCATATTTGGTAACAAGCCAATTGGGGTGTTGCGCCTTAGAACTCGATCTAGCGGGCACGGAACTACATTTGGTAAAGAATTAGGTGGGTTTTATAACGTCTCGATGTCGTTATTTTAATTTAATTAGCTTTAGCAGGCGTGGAACCATATTTGGTAACAAGTCAATTGGAGTGTTCTGCCTTAGAACTCGATCTAGCGGGCACGGAACTACATTTGGTAAGAAATTAGGTGAGTTTTATAACGTCTCGATGTCGTTATTTTAATTTAATTAGCTTTAGCAGGCGTGGAACCATATTTGGTAACCGATTAAGTGGAACCAAAACAAACCAAAAGTGGCATCCTTCTTTTAACTACATCCCGCGAGTGCGGAACTATACTAAAAAAAAATTGGATTAATTGATTAATCCAAAAAATAATCCACAGATTAATCGGGTTATTTGCCTGCCGAGTTCTGTGTTACACGAGTTAAAAAGACACGACATTCCTACTGGTCGCTACACTGACGTCCTAATGAGGATTAATAGCGTGTAATTGGCGTAATTGGAGCGCGACATCAAAAGCAGACGCACATAAAAATAACAAGCGTGTGCTGTAATAAATAACTAAACGACGGGGTGTCCGACCGCCCCCTTGTTTACGTTCGTACACGACATTCCTCGCTCTCGTTATCGCCCTCTCGTTATGATTGATTCCGTTTTGGCCAGAGGCATAACACCTGTAGGGAGTGGGAGTGGGGGGCGGGGTTATTGTTGCCTGCCAAAATGGCCGCGAAGTGATGCCTGGAGACCACCGTGCTTTCAAAACATGTGTGTGTTTGTGTGTGTGTGTATTCCTTAACAACACATCGTCTTCTCTGACATATTTATTCATCTTATTTGTTTTAAATAAGGGTGTACATTAAAAAAAAAAACAACTTTTGACATATGGGGATATATTACCAGATTCAAAAGATTTGTACAAATATTTATTTATGTACATAACAAGTGGAATTGGCAAAAAAAAAAAAAAAAAAGAGGACAGGTGAGGTAGAAAATATGTTTCATGTCATTAATGGAACCCTGATGTGAATTTCTTTACATTTGGGCCTCATTTTGACCTGCACGAGGGACGATTTGCTTTGATTTTACAATTGTGTGTGTGTGTGTGTGGGGGGGGGGGAGGCCAATTACGGAGCCGCTTGTGGCTTCAATTACACTTTTTAAAAGCACACCACGTGATCCTGTTGTCCCCTCATGTTAACCCCATTTTAGTTCCCTTTGTTGACTCAGCGCACATTTCCATAAACATTTCCATAAGAGCAACTGAAAAGCCATAATCATCCTGTACTTGCACGCAGCTACATTATCCTCCAGGGCTCCAATGGTTCTCTTGTGTTTTTTTAGGTTTCTGCTTTCCCATGTATAGCTGGCATAAGTGCTTTAAAAAAAAAAAAAAAAAAATCAAATAAAAGAAGTACAGCAGACAAAAGAGACAGACAGGTAGTGTCGTTCAGAGCGCAATGAAGTACAAAAGCAGCAGCAGTAGTAGTAGTAGTAATAGTAGTAGTAGATACAATTTGATAATAAATAGTCTAGTACCTGTTTGGAATGTTAGCCTGTCTCATATCTGAACCATCAAATCGCAATTGTCGCAACTCCTGTAATTTTTTTTGTTTACTTGATATTTTCATTGCCATATGTGATTAGTTTGTGTCCTTTTTGGGGGCCTTTAATCACGATAAATTGGTTCCAGACTCGACTGTAATAAGTGAATTTTCTACTATTTTTATAGGTAGGGCACGGAAAACCTGTTTATCATCTTCTGAATATGTTTTTTTTTTTACATTAGAGCCCTCCAGACATGATATAACACCCCTATAGTCACCCTTACATTTGTATTACCCAATATAGTAGATATCATGAGAGACAATAAGCCATTTAAGGGGAGCAGAATGGTGATGGACAGGAAGTGATGTTGGAAGTTGACTTTTAGCTTGTTGTGGGCTTTGTTATTATTATATGTTATTATTATTATATGTTATATGTATGTTATTATTATATGATATAGCCTGGTGCTAGCGGGGAATGACTGTATTTTGTTGCCATTTTCATATTTTCTATTCAAACCAATAACCAGTGCGTGAAATAATCTGACGTAAAAACATCGAGAAACGCGTTCTTTGACTTTTTAGTAGTAAATTATGGACGTGATTAGCTAAAAGTATGAGTGAGTCTTGTTTCATGTTGTCAAAAGTCGTAGTTTTTGTGTCGGTATTTAGTTGGTTAAACATGAAAAATGATGGTGACCAATTGGATATTTGCAATTAAAATATTAATATAAGTGGCAACAATTTTTTTTTTTAGCATATTTAGAGAATCTCATCAAAAATGGGTCAAGCTCAAATCGGTTGGAGGACTTTTGCTTCCCCTAGTGGTTAAGTGGTGCATTACATATACACAAATTCTTAAAAAATTGACCATACATCGTTATTTTCATTTTTTTTTTTTAGACAAGCCATCTAGAAAACCAAATAATTCCTATCGATAACAGTTTATACTTTATGGGCAGTAATTTTTTGAGCGACTTAAATATTATATTTTGTCGTTGAACGCTAGAACTGAGGCATGCTAACAACCTGTGCAACAAATATATGAAATGAAATGTGCGACAAATCAATAAGCGGCCGAAAACTAAAGCAAATTTTAACAAAAATAAAGTCTCTCTCTTTCTCAATAAGCATTTAAGTTGCGATACCAAAAAAAAAACGACCCCCAAAGGTTGGTTGTCCTCCATCTTGAGGACATATTGTCTCACTGGCGCCTTACGCTGGTGAAGTGGTGAACTGCAATACGTGTTTAGCATGTCGCTAAATCACTAGCATAACAGTAGCTAGCATGGCGCTAGTGGCTGAGCCGAGGGGATGTTATGGCGTGCGCCTCCTAGGTAGTCGTTTGCGGTCGGTGCGCCGTCACAGTCAGGCCACATGCGAGCGCGGTGATCAGTTCCCGCCACAATCCCAGCGGCTCTCGATGCTCCGCCATGTTTGAGGTTTACGTGTTCTTGCAAGTGTAGACCTCCTCTTCCCGGACGCACGTCTGGCACTCCACATGGCAGCACCAGCGCACCTGGCAGTGGCAGGACAGGCTAGTGAGGCGCATGGCCGTGTTGTAGCCCCGCCCGCAGCACAGACTCTGACAGCTGGTGTCTTTGGCGCACGAGCGTCCGCCGGTTCCCGGCGAGTAGCGCGACGGTCGGCAGAAACTAGGCGAGTCCTCCAAATAGACCAGATCGGTGGTGCGGAGGCTCTGGCTGTGGCGGTGCGGCCCGGCTAGCTCGCTCTCGCCGGTAGCGGCGTTGGTGACGCTGAGGACTCGCATGGCCATGTCGTAGCGGTACTTGAGCAGGCGGCCCGTGTCGTGGAAGGGAGACAGCTGCTTCCAACAAGTCCGTACCGCGCAGGATCCGGAAACCCCGTGACACTTGCAGGTGGTCTTGAGGCCGCTCTTCACCGCCTGGAAAAGAAAACGAGATGTCAGTTCTCTGGTTTTGATTCATGACCTCGCCGCTTATCTGGGAGGTCCATCTCGTGCACGGAGGCCGGCTGGGAGTCGGAAGGCGGACGCCTCCGCCTTTTTCGAATCTTTCTGCGTCTGCACACTTGAAACTTGAAACCTGCAAAAATGCCGGTCTGGTGGTCATTTAGCACAAGGGGCAAGTCGTACAGTGCCCCTGGAATTCTGCCTAGCAACAAGGTACCTTGCAAAAATGCGACATGTCACGGATCGCGACAGTTTGCAATCATCGGGGGGGGGGTTACGGAATTACTCTTCGTTAAAAAAAATGTTAGCATCTCTTTGTCTGACCCTTGGTCACATGATTTGTTTCTTTGTGAGTTTACGCTTGGGGCAAGTATGTTCGTGCCCCAACAGAAGGCTGTCGTCTTGATCATTTTTGCTTTTCTTTGATACGTTGAGAGTTTTTATATATTTACAAAATTCCGAATTCTGCCTAGCAACAAGGTATGGCTACGGGCTAGCCAAGGAATTACTCTTCGTTTAAAAAATTTTAGCATCTCTTTGAAGTCTGGAACAAACGAGACCCTTGGTCACATGATTTGTTTCGTTGTGAGTTTACGCTTGGGGCAAGTATGTTGGTGCCCCAACAGAAGGCAGTCGTGTTGTTGATCAATCTTGATCATTTTTGCTTTTCTTTGATATGTTGAGAGTTTTTATATATTTATGAAATTCCGAATTCTGCCTAGCAACAAGGTATGGCTACGGGCTAGCCAAGGAATTACTCTTCGTTAAAAAATGTTAGCATCTCTTTGAAGTCTGGAACAAACGAGACCCTTGGTCACATGATTTGTTTCATTGTGAGTTTACGCTTGGGGCAAGTATGTTGGTGCCCCAACAGAAGGCAGCCGTGTTGTTGATCAATCTTGATCATTTTTGCTTTTCTTTGATACGTTGAGAGTTTTTATATATTTACGAAATTCCGAATTCTGCCTAGCAACAAGGTATGGCTACGGGCTAGCCAAGGAATTACTCTTCGGAACAAAGCACTCCCGCAAAAAATGTTAGCATCTCTTTCTGCGTCTGCACACTTGAAACTTGAACATAATGGATGGAGGGCAACTGTCGTATTTCATTTTCCTCACATCTCTCACTCGGACAGCTCGGGTTCTGTTTCAACTAGTACTGTCTGCCTCCTGAGGCCCGAGGCATGGGGGACACGACGCTGGAATCTCTCCGCCCCTTTCCCGCCTGCAATCCAGTAGTAGTAGTAGTAGTAGTAGTAGTAGTAGATACAATTTGATAATAAATAGTCTAGTACCTGTTTGGAATGTTAGCCTGTCTCACATCTGAACCATCAAATTGCAACTGTCGCAACTCCTGTATTTTTTTTGTTTACTTGATATTTTCATCGCCATATGTGATTAGTTTGTGTCCTTTTCGGGGGCCTTTAATCACGATAAATTCCAGACCCGACTGTAATAAGTGAATTTTTGATTATTTTCATAGTTAGGCACGGAAAACCTGTTTATCATCTTCTAAATATGTTTTTTTTTTTACATTAGAGCCCTCTAGACATGATATAACACCCCTATAGTCACATTTACATTCGTATTACCCAATATAGTAGATATCATGAGAGACAATAAGCCATTTAAGGGGAGCAGAATGGTGATGGACAGGAAGTGATGTTGGAAGTTGACTTTTAGCTTGTTGTGGGCTTTGTTATTATTATTATTATTATATGTTATTATTATATGATATAGCCTGGTGCTTGTCTAATTAATTCATGTTTGAAAAGCCGGGGATAGAGCGAGGCAATGTTGGAACCACAACATATAGCGAGGAATATTTTCGATACCAATAACCAGTGCGTGAAATAATCTGACATAAAAAAACATCGAGAAACGCGTTATTTGACTTTTTAGTAGTAAATTATGGACGTCATTAGCTAAAAGTATGAGTGAGTCTTGGTTTCATGTTGTCAAAAGTCGTAGTTTTTACTTAAAAGCTTAGTTTTTCTTAGCTTTTCCCGCCTGTAATCCGCAACTTAAAGCCGCAGTATCATGCCTGATTTGGGTTTAAGGTAGCTGATCAACAACGAGGACATGAACGCACCATCAGTCAGTCCCGGCGAGGGCCAGAGACAGGTCAGATAGCATTGGGGGGGGGCTTAGTCCGTGCCTTGAGGGGACTTGCGGGTTGAAAAGTTCCTCCCTTTGCAGGTATGAACCCCTTAGGGGGGGTTCAGAGTACTATTACTGAGAGATGGGTGGGTGGTTTTTTGGGGGGGGGGGGGCCGTGTTGTTGTTGTCGCTTCTGCTCTCTTCTCGGCGTAAAGTGAGGAAAACATTTCACTGTGGAAAGATAAGATAGCTGCCCTCGCTGCTTCTTCCTGTTTTTTTTTTTCTCTCCGGGGGTTGAAAGACCCCCCGAGGGGGGGAGCGCCACAGTGGTGGTTAGGAACATTAGGCGGATTTATGGCGAGCGCGGTGATTTAGTAAGTGGAAAAAAATGCTCGCTCGTATATTAAAAAAAGAGGCCACGGTTATAATCGCTCTCGCTCGACGAGATGAGACCTTTAATTTGCAGTCGGCCCGCACAGCAAGCTTTATCATGCCTGAGCACACCTGGCTCCAGCGTCGGCCATCTTTGCTACCTTGGCTAGCATTGTGGAAAAAAAAAAAAAACCCCAAAAGTGTCAGATTCAAACTCACACGAATCCCCACGTTGATGTTGTGGCCGTCCACCTGAGCCCTCAGGTCCTTGCTGATCCTCTTCTGGCTCAGGAACCTCTTGAGGAACTTGGTGCTGTACTTGAGGTTGTCGCCGCACACCCCCCACTGCCACGCCTCCCGGTGCTGGATGCCGGGGGAATCGTCGCAGGTGCAGCGCTCCATGCGGCCCGAGCTGCACGCCTTGGCCAGCGCGTGGGTCAGCGCCGCCGACGACACCGCCAGGAGGAAGGCGGTCTCCTTGAAGGCTGGAACAAACATGGGATGAACAACGGAGCTCGGGTCTGGAGGTCATTTAGCACAAGGGGCAAGTCGTACAGTGCCCCTGGAATTCTGCCTAGCAACAAGGGACCCTGCAAAACTGCGGCATGTCATGGATCGCAACAGTTTGCAATCATCGGGGGGGGGGGGGTTACGGAATTACTCTTCGTTAAAAACAATGTTAGCATCTCTTTGAAGTCTGGAACAAACAAGACCCTTGGTCACATGATTTGTTTTGTTGTGAGTTTACGCTTGGGGCAAGTATGATTCTGCCCCAGCAGAAGGCAGCCGTGTTGTTGATTAATCTTGATCATTTTTGCTTTTCTTTGATACATTGAGAGTTTTTATTTATTTATGAAATTCCGAATTCTGCCTAGCAACAAGGTATGGCTACGGGCTAGCCAAGGAATTACTCTTCGTTAAAAACAATGTTAGCATCTCTTTGAAGTCTGGAACAAACAAGACCCTTGGTCACATGATTTGTTTTGTTGTGAGTTTACGCTTGGGGCAAGTATGATTCTGCCCCAGCAGAAGGCAGCCGTGTTGTTGATTAATCTTGATCATTTTTGCTTTTCTTTGATACATTGAGAGTTTTTATTTATTTATGAAATTCCGAATTCTGCCTAGCAACAAGGTATGGCTACGGGCTAGCCAAGGAATTACTCTTCGTTAAAAAATTTTAGCATCTCTTTGAAGTCTGGAACGAACAAGACTCTTGGTCACATGATTTGTTTCGTTGTGAGTTTACGCTTGGGGCAAGTATGATTCTGCCCCAGCAGAAGGCAGCCGCGTTGTTGATTAATGTTGATCATTTTTGCTTTTCTTTGATATGTTGAGAGTTTTTATATATTTACGAAATTCCGAATTCTGCCTAGCAACAAGGTATCGCTACGAGCTAGCCAAGGAATTACTCTTCGAAACAAGGTACTCCGCCACAAAGTTAGCATCTCTTTGAAGTCTGGAACAAACAAGACCCTTGGTGACATGATTTGTTTTGTTGTGAGTTTACGCGTGGGGCAAGTATGTTGGTGCCCCAGCAGAAGACAGCCGTGTTGTTGATTAATCTTGATCATTTTTGCTTTTCTTTGATGCGTTGAGAGTTTTTATATATTTATGAAATTCGGAATTCTGCCGAGCCACAAGGCACCGCACAAGACTAATATCAAGGATGGGTGGTGAATTTACACCAGGGGCAGTGCCCCAGCTGTTAGTGCGATGCTACTTTTTGTTGGACTTAATGCATAGTAGCGATATACAATGATTCTGCTAAATCTCCCTGTCCTTACTTTGCCCAAATTTCAAAATCAACCAATGACAAGTCGCTCGGAAAACACTTGACCTGAGCGTGATTTTATTGTCGCTGTGCATAGCCGACTAGCTAACATTCTATTTCATTTGTTGTCAAGAAGGTTAGCAGGTAGCGACATTCCCAAGCATCCCACTGCCCTTGAACAAGCGTGTAAGCACAGATGTTTACAAAACGCGCACCACGTTGGCTTGTTTTCCTTTTTCCGCGAGTGTTGTTGTGTCACGATTCCCCTTTCTGACCCTCCTCCCAGGTCACACGCTGTTATTTGGGGTGTATATTTTGATCCAATTAATTATTATTTTGACTAGGAAGGATTTTTTTCCCTCTTTTCCCACATGAAAAGCGGGCAATCGCGCCACCCTTTTCCTCTGGGGGGGGAATTGGGCGCTTTCCTTTTTTTTTTGCAGATAAAAATAAACCACTGCGGGGCCTTAAGAAGTCTCCGCTCGCCACCGTGTCTTGGCAGCCTCACTCCCTCATTACTTCCATGCTGACCCGTTTCGTCTTTTCGGGCCGCATGTTGATAGCCGTACGCATGAGTGCTGTTTTGCTTCGCCGTGCTCGGCAGCTGCACTTTAGCTCTGGATCATGATTGATGGCTCGTACCATGCTGGAATACGAAGAAAGGCTGCAAATGTTTAGTGCGTTAATGACGTAAGATTAATAAATATACAAATTTAAACAGCAGTTTATTGCAGGCGGGCTTCTTTATTTGTCAATATAATATTTAATTAATTCTTTCTTTGAGCATTGTTATATCTATGAAGGTATATAAATTATTTTTATTGACATTATGCATCTTTTTTTAATGACAAATGACCACAAAAATGTGCATTGTAGTTCAAATAATGTAAGAGTTGTAGACCCCTGCAATAGTTGTGCCTAATATTGTGACCTGAAACTGTAACCATTGACTATTCATACTTAAAAAATATTGTTTTCCTCAATTTAACTTTTATTTATGTATTTCTGCACGATGGTAAGCGTTGTGTGTCTGTCCACTTCAGGTACTTTTATCATAGCGATGGGTTCGAACCCCCCCGCCCCCCACTCACTGTACCTCTCTTCAGCAGGCTCCCCCGGCCGTCCAGACTGCAGTTCCAGCGCTCGTTCCGGAACTGGTAGCGGCATTCCAGCAGGCTCAGGCGCACCGACTCCCGCAGCGTCTCGGCCAGGCCGGGCTCCCGGCGGCACAGCCTCTTCTGGCGCCGGGACAGGACCATCTGCTCGCACTGCTTCAGGTGGGCTTTGCCCGTGGAAGCTTCGCTGGAGAATGGACCCGGCAGAAACACCAAGGGCTCGCGTCCTGTCAGCCTTGGATGGGACGCAGAAAGTTTAAAAAAAAATTAATGCAGGTGAGTATGGTTAAATATTGTTATGTAATTGTAATTGAAAAACAGCCAAATTGTTAATAATGTTATTTTTAATGCAGAAAAAATATTATGATCCATTTTAAAATCAACACTTCACACAAAATAATTTACCTAACGGTACTAAAACCGTACTAAAACATGCATTTTGCAGAAAAAAAACAACTTTCTCACCCAAAATAAGCTGCGGCGTGTGAAAGTAGGATGCCGAGCGCAACGAGCCGCAGTAGGCATGCGGTCCGAGGGAGCCTGGAGCGCATGGTGCCGGCTCGGTTCTGCTCGTCATTGCGCTGATTCCTGCCGAAGGAAAGTCCGAGCCGTGTTGGTCGGCGCACCTCTTTAAGGTGAAGGGCGAGAGAGGTCCTTTGGAAGGCAATGCGTTAGGGAGGGAAGGAGGGAAAGAGGGAGGGAGTGAGGGAGTTATAGGCTGACGCATCATCCTCCTTTGGAATCTCTGCACTTTTATTACTTTTAGTTTTTCCCCCTCCCACGGGAGTACCACCCAGGTGGATGCATCTTCCACGGTGAGCTCCTGTGCCTCCCAACCTGCAACATTTATACTACAAAACATCAACTTTTACACCAAAAAAAACCCTGCATTTCTGTACTGGAAGATATCTCCAACTGAAAGTAACTCCAAGCTAAAAAGGAGCTGTTGGAGCTTTGCTGCCCTCTGGTGGCCAACAGCGTCAATGACCACTAGGCTGATACGTACAATCATATTCTAATTTATGTATTTGCATATACTTATACGCATTTAATTTCAATATATACTATACTAACTACACGAGAAAATACAGTTACTCAGAAGTGATTATATAGATGAAAATGTTACATGTTTTCATAGAAAGTATTAATAAATATCGTATATAAGTGGAAATAATTGCTTTGATTTAATGCAAAGTTGGGTGCAGTACACAATCTAAACCAGAGGAGGCGCTGTTACTTCAACTTCTGCTAATATGTGGTGCGGTCGGCCATGTTTCTATCCAAATGCAAAAATAAACAAATATAACCATGGAAACAGTTTATTCGTACTATTTTAAGTATAGAATTAATATATTTATTAAAAATGTATAATTTATAATTTAATTGATTGTTAAAGTCCTCAGGTAGCTCATTAAAGAAATTTGGCCAAATAGCCATTGCTAACAATAAGCACTAGATGGCGCTCTCACAGCACCTATAGTGCCTTTTGGCTTGCAGGAGAATAAACTACGTTTCTTTTCTTTTTAGGATCCTGCCATGTTTGTAATAGCCACGACTGGACAGGATGTGTTGCAGTTCATCCTGACTGACACTAGAGGGCAGAAAAGACCTGCAAACCTCATGTAAGTGCACTTGTACTGTTAAAACAGGTGTTGTTTTATCAGTGATGGTGATGCTGCATGGAAAGGTGCTCATGAAAACCAGCCGAGTCACTGTCTACAGCATCACTTAACAGAATAAAGAACATGTTAGCCCCCCCCCCCCCCCCCCCCCCCCCCCCCACACACACACACACACACACGTCCAAGTCGTCCATATATACTACATGTATGGATCAGCGGGGCCTGTTGCAGGAACAAAGACTGACGTTAAAGCAGATGGTGCAGCGTGGGGGCCATTTTCTTGCAGACCACTCACCCTCCTCCTCCTCCTCCTCTCACTCCATCTGGATTTCAGGTGGCCAATCCTCCAAAGAGTTGTTACCTTGGAAACAGCACCCTATGTATTTATAGAGAGCGACGGGGGAAAAAAAAAAAAAAGAGAGGGAGAACACAGCATGCACGTTGAGAGAGGAAGGTGGGGATGGAAGCCGAGTGAGCTTTTACGTGCAGCTTTTCAGCTGCAGGTAGAGAGGTCGGTCTTAAACATGGCGGATGTGACCGGTGCATCATAGTAGACCAGATGACATCTTTTTTTATATGCACTGTCCCATCGGGATCGCCGAGAAATAATTCAGATGATATATGCGACATCACACTCGGCTACCGTGCGTGACCTTTTTGGTCAGAACTTCTGTCTTGGATCTCGCTTCGGTGCGAGACGTAGCAAATATTAATTTAGCGGCACATTAAATCCTCCTGTCGACGACTTTGACAGCAGCATCGTCTAAGCGTAAATTCCACTCTGTGTGCTTATGCTATATTAAATGTATTATTATTCAAGCTTATATATTATATTCCATCTACTACGTATTAATTGTCCTATATTTCTCTTCTATTATTTTATAATCTATCGATTCATCTTTCCAGTCATCTCTTGCAGAATAGAAGCTCTGCGCCATTGTTTGCCGCTTGATCAATATTTACGAATCAATCAACGGTAGTGAATTATTTAAGGTGGAGTGGTAGCGTTGTAAAGCGAGCTGCACGGCGTAAACATTTAACGGGTGACTTGCACTTCTTGGCGCGCAGAAAAGCACAGAAGGTGCTCAGCAGTGTGCTTGTCCTTACTCCCCCATATACACACACACACACACACACTCACAAACACACACCATAAGGAGCCAGTGAGTCTACAAGTGGTCATACCGCTTTATAAAGACAAGTCATCTCCAGCCTCTTGCATCGCCATGGAAACACAGGCCTAGTCCAAGTGATTGGCAGAGGGACTAGGGCCGGCCGCCCTTTTTGGTTTCATAACACGGCCTATTCTATCATCTGGCGGCGGAGAGGAAATAATAATATAACGTTTACTGCCATTAAAGTTAGGATTGTGATGTTGCGAGCAGTAAATGTCAGGCTGTTTTGACTCATTTTCTTTAGGAGGCTAAACTGTTAGAACTAAAATAAACACAGTACATTAACCTGCAGCAGGAGTTCAATTTCATGCTGCTTTGTTATTCACTGACGTTAGATGAAGATGACGCACAATAGAACCAACACACCACTAAACAACATTGTCGGAGGGTAAAGAGTTGGTAGTTGAATTTTAATTTCAATGCAAGCGGGACCTCAATGGAATAAAATAGAGGCGATGAAGAGGTGATGCGTATGCATGGCGGCAGATTAAAGATCATTGGAAAGTGTCGACAAGAGAGAGCAACGAGTGATAGTATGGAGGAGGATTTGTTGGGTTGACCACATGGTGAAAGCCGAGGAACAAGAAGAGAATCTGATCACTGATTGGGCGAGGAACGGTAGTCGAGGAGAGAGGAGCTGGTCAATGCATAACAATCCATGTCAGCAAGGGGTACACCCTGAACTGGTCGCCAGCCAATCACAGGGCACATATAGACAAACAACCATTCACACTCACATTCATACCTATGGACAATTTGGAGTCGCTAATTAACCTAGCATGTTTTTGGAATGTGGGAGGAAACCGGAGTACCCGGAGAAAACCCACGCATGCACGGGGAGAACATGCAAACTCCACACAGAGAGGTGGAATCAAACTTGAGTCTTCTAGCTGCGAGGCATGTGTGGTAACCACTTGAACACCGTGCAGCCCAAGCTCAAAGATTGTTCATTTTCTACCGCTTTTCCTCACAAGGGTCACGCGGATGTGCTGGAGCCTATCCCAGCTGTCTTCGGGGGCGAGAGGCGGGGTACACGCTGCACTGGTGGCCAGCCAATCACAGGGCACATATAGACAAACAACCATTCACACTCACATTCATACCTATGGACAATTTGGAGTCGCTAATTAACCTAGCATGTTTTTGGAATGTGGGAGGAACCCACGCATGCACGGGGAAAACATGCAAACTCCACACATAGAGATGGAATCAAACTCGGGTCTTCTAGCTGCGAGGCCTGTGTGCTAACCACTTAAACACCGCGCAGCCCAAGCTCAAAGATGATTAATGCAAATAAAAAATGATTAATCAGATGCCAAATAGTTGTAGATTAATTGAATAATCGATTAATCATCAAATATCTCTAATTTTAATTGCATTTATTCTCTTATTGCTACTTATATGCCTTATTGTATAGTGTGTTATGTTTTTATGTACAGTATCTGTGCTGTTTGGATTGTGTTCGAGGTTCCCTGGTGTTTCCTGGTCAATGTATCCCCCCAAAGTTTTGAATATGCGTCACATCACATACTGTATATGCGTGTAGACTTTTCATTTTTGCTACCCAGCATGAAATACAGCCTCCCAACAGCGGTATATAAAGCCGTTATCACCTGTGTATGTTCGGTGTCGGCGTGCTTTACATCCCATGAAATGGACCAATAAAAATCCCTCAACGGGCGTGTAAGCAAACTACACCCGGAAAAGCAGCATTTTGTTCTCGTTAGCCGCTTCATTATGAAGTTAATCCCATTTTATCACTGGGGAAATTTGCATTTACCTCTGCGGCATTTTGCTCGTCACCCACGGGACCGCCGGCCAAGATGCCCCCCTTCTAGGCATTATTGGTGGTAATTTATGACTGATACCTTCCTACGCAGTCACTTATTACACCATTGCAATATTTTTTTTTTTATATCAGAAATATCATTGCAGGAGCTTGTCGGCGTTGTCCTACTTTCCGGGGCGGACGGCCCCCTCGCTGACTGACTGGTGGATGGATGCCTGTGGACCAGCTGGACCTGCTGGACAAACTGGTTGTGTAAGTTATGCGCAGCGGCTATACATTATTCATGCCCTCTCATCATGAATAGGCTCTCTGCTTTTATCTGTCAATCTCCTGACATTTCACTTTCGCTTTTGACTTGTTTGTCGGCCATTACTTAAATCGTCTGCACTTATTTACCTCAAAGAAACAAAAATATGTTGTGTTTATTGTTTCTTATGCCCATTTGCATCCCTGTGACACCTACTGGACACATGATTAGGAACACTTACAATTCCAATAACAACGTACCTAATGTTTCGTCCACTACTATAGTGCCCTTGACTGCTGTCATTATAGATTTTCTTCCTTCATTGCATTTTCTTCCAACAAGCTGATGCAGCATTCGCTACGCTCGAATTATAACGAGTATAATAATAATCGATGCTTGCGAGTGCACGCACCCCAGATATGGGCAGGCCACGGAGACGGCGAGGTCACCCAGCCGTCACGCGCCGGTTGCCATGCCAATCGTTGCCTTCGGGGCTCCCGACGCCGCCTCGTTATTAGTCGATGTTGTCACGTGAGGCTATGTCAAGTGTTTGCTCTTTGTTTACCTCCCTCAAGGGCTAGCCTTCCTCGGCACCCTTTTCCTGGGAAAGAAGATACTTTAAATATTACCAGATAGTGGGTGTGGGTGGGAGGGGGGCATAATAATTCATCAAATCAGAAAGAGTGTCGTTAATACTGTGGAATTAATTTTTTATTAATGATGTTTTTTAAAGCAATGGAGTGCACTACCTGGCTGCAACCAGTGGAGGCGCTGTTGTTGATTCAATCTCAACCTGACACCAGTTGCTATTTGTCACAAAGCATTTCATATTATTTTATATGTTAGGATTAGGATTAAGAAGGATTATTCTCAAAATGAAAATATCTCTGCGGGGAAAATGCACAATTTGCTTAGTCTTTTCTGCCGAATCAGATATAAAATCGGTTCAAAAGGTTCAAATAGGTTCATTGTCAAATGGCATAATAATGTGATTGTTACTCACATTAAGATGATGATGATAATACAGGAATATAATTATATTCAATAAATTAAGTAGCTGTTTTTCTCGTCTTAATAATAATATTATGAATAACCAAATCCATGTCTAAATAATTACCGGAAAATGAATCTCATAAGCGAAGGAATAAAAGGTAATTCATCAATTAGAGTTATTTATGTTATTAATAATAATTAATAATTCTGTAGGCTTTTCCAAAAAGGGGTGCTTTCACATGACGATCCAATAAGGAAATGAAAATGTAAATATTGATAAGATACATAGTTAATTATGTGACTGGAACCTTTATTATCATAACCTCATATATGATGTATTGCAGTGCAATCTGTATTTTTAGAATAGTACACTAGGTTTAATTAAAACTGTGTACATATTTAATGAAGCATTCTTTTAATATATGATCATGATGTAATTACATATAATAATAATTATTATTAACATGAGGACTTATTGATGACCTTATATTAGCAGTGAATGGTTTCTTCTTCTGATCCATTGTGTTGTGTATCAGTGACGCCTGTGTCTTTAAGAGAGAAAGTACAATGTTTAATGTGGTAGTGGTGGTGGTGGTGGCGGTAGTGGTGGTGGGGGGCAGGGGGGGGCGTGATTCAGTGAGAGAGGACGTGTGAATTTATCAACATTTGTGCTTCCTTTGCGAGCTGTGTGCTGAGCCTCCGTGCACCGGCATGCACCCTCTCCCAAGGCTTCTCCTCCTCCTCCTCCTCTTCTTCCTCCTCTCATTCTCACTCTCGATCACTCTCTCTCCCTCCCTCCCCCTCCCACCCGACTGCTCCCTCTCTCACACATACACACACACATGCACAAACACACACGTGCCGGCAGCCATACACACACACACACACACACACGCTCAGTTGCCGTCGGGAGCGCCCGCCGCTGGACTGCGGCCATCTCGCCAAAAGGGGAGGAAGGTAGTCCGAGCGAGGGCTAAGGGACAAAAGGGAAGGAAGCGGGAGTAGGGAGCAGGGAACAGGAACGGGAGACCGGCGCCAGGAAAAGGAGCGACCTTTACGTGGAGGAGGGAGGAGGAGGACAGAGGAAGGGAAACAAGATCACTGTCACGGCTGCAGCGCTCCTTGACGCAGCATGGGCAATGCACCATCACAAGGCATGTCAATGCTTCTCCTTCTCCTTCTCCTTATACTATACTATTCTCTATCTGTGTGTGTGTGTGTGTGTGTGTGTGTAGAGAGAGAGAGAGAGATGTGCAAACCAACCTGCTGACTGTCACACTCCGCCGTGCAAGATGGGGGTTGGGCCGTGCCGGAGGAGAGTGATGCTGGATGCTCGATGTCAGGTGTTGCGCGTGAAAGACGGGAACCCCCGCTGAGGGTTAGAGGTGCTTGGGTATGTGTGTGTGTGTGTGTGTGTACTGGATGCACAGGAACCATGAGTGAAGCAGGTGGAGGTAGTGGGGTGTGTATGTGCAGGTGTGCCACACCGGAGGTTGTCATGTGAAGGACATTCAGTGGAACGGATGTACTATAATTTCAGGGTGTGATGAGAGAAAGGGGGCGGGATAGGTCCAACCTATACTGCTACTTTTACCTTTTGGCCAAATACTCAGTGGGTGTTCCAGTAAGAACGCCGAGTGGAGGTCTGAGTGGTGTTCTCTTACCTCCCTGAAGGTTGCTGTATGTGGTTAGCTAGTGAGACCGGACTAGATCTGCTAGGGTTCTTACCACAAAACTGTACACTAGTCGCGATAACGTTGCCATGACTTGACTTATAATGACTTTTAGGTAAAGTCATCACTGTTCACAATATTAGTGGTCCTCTGCATGTCCTCCCTAGAAGGTCTGTGACTTGGCTATTCTGCCGGGGGCTCGACAATAACGATGTACCGATGGCCCGGGGCGAGTTAAAACAAAATTCGGGCAAGTAAATCCAATCAGTGATATTCCCGTTTTTTTTTAAAGCAGTTCTTGTTGGGTGTTGGTAAAACTGCGTAATTCCGATGGTAATTTGCAAACCAATCCTTGTAAATCTTGAAATGGACCAATCGGAATCGTTTATTTAGACCGCGGTCCGCGGTTCGCGTTCTACCCACACATGTTCTTGTTCGCGATCGACCAATCAGCGATCGTTTGACTACGAAAACATCTATCATGGCGTCCCCGCCAACATGGTCTAATTCTTCAACAACTTCTGAAGGAAAAACACCAAAAACTGATGAAAATTTGATGATATCATTATGGCAGTTTTTTCATTTTACATGGGGCAAGTACTTCTCACCTTAAGGATTCCCCCACGGGCAAGTCATTTTTGTTTTTAAATGTAGAGCCCTGTCTGCGCTTCTGCGCTTCTGCGCTTCTTTGACATAACAATTCTAGTGAGTTCGATTTGCAGTTCTTAGTTGGACGTCAATAGTCCGCTACCCCTTTATAAGGACATTGGTGATAAATGCATCAAGGGGTGTGCTCTGGGGGGGGGGGGGGCGTTAAAGTAAAGAACAACACCTCGGCCACTTCTCTTTGTACTCGGACGTCATTTCGGGGGGACTGTGTGTGGAAAGCTGGAGCCGGCAGCCCGAGGGAGATGATGATAGATGGAGGAAGAACTGAAAGGAAGTTTACAAGAACCCCAAAATAAGAAAAGCTGGAAGTGGTGAGTGTTGTAGTGACGCTGAGGGCCTCGTTTGTGGAGACATAATTCTCTCCCCGGAGAGCAAGTGTTGCTCAAATGAGGTCATTCTTTTGGAAGCGTGGAAGCGCTCAAAGGCCCTAAAATCTTTTGATTCTAGCCTCAGCGGGAAGCACCTTTTTTGGCTTTATTCTCATTCATGCAGGAAGTATCTCAGGTGATGGTAGAGTTTGGAGTATTTGGACCTTTTGCATGTCTGTGATGATGTGATTTCACGCTTTATTGCGTTAAATCCTTGGGTCCATCACAACGCGTTTAGCTCATGGTTGCAGTGAGCTTTATTTGGAAATATTAAGCTAATTCGATCAAACAGTAATGTCCGGCTCTGTTGATCCGTAGTGGAATCGCCACTGGTGGCAATTAAAGACAATTATTTAAGTTAAATGTGGCTAATCCGCATGCACAACAGTGGCTTGTGAGCCAGCCGATGGAAGCGGCGGCGGTGTAAGCCCATTAGACTTCACACTACGAGGCTCAACCGCAGGAATAGCTTAAGCCGAGTCGAGCATTAAAGCCAGCGTCGGCGCATACTTACCACGAAGACGCCATTGTCCACGGGCGACTGATCCCGCTAACCTTCCTCGTTCATCTTCCTTGGAATCTCTCTATCCTATCCCGCGCTGACGCTTTCACATGCCTGTTTTGGTGGCTGCATACTCATGTGTTGCTACGCTGCTTAGCATACGTCATTTTGATGTGCCGTATTTCCTCAAATAACAGCCTCAACTCTTATAAATGCCATGCCTAAGTTGAACCGCCTGCCTAATAGAAGCCTTTCTTTCCCCTCCCCACTTCACCAACGCAATAACAGCTGATGCTATTAAACAATAACAATAATTAATGCCTTACCTCTCATAAACACCCGCTCAAATAAATGCGTTCTTGCATCTCCCACGAAAGAAATAGCATAACTATGACATCTGATGCCTTCAATGTGTCATGGCAGTAAATACCTTACCTCTCATAAATGTCTTCCCCAATAGATGCCTATTCAGAATTCAGAAAAAAACAATAAGAGCTTGTGCTACTGAGTATTAGTTTTGCTCCAGTATGTCATCGGATACGGCAACTGTGTTGTGGTAAGAAACACCTTACCTCTTATTATCGCCCGCCCAAAATATATGCCTCTCTCATGAAAAACAATAACAAATAATACATGGTGCCACTCTAAGTTGCGATTACCTGACCTTACCTTACCAGGACATCTGATACCACCAATGTGTCCTGGCAGTAGGTGCCTTACCCCTCATAAATAAATGCCTTTCTTTTCCCTCCCCATTTCTCTAACACAATAACAGGTGGTTCCATTCAGTATTGCCGTACTACGTATGTATTGATATATTATGATACTATCTGAGGCCTCCAATGTGTTATTAAATGCCTTACCCCACATAATCGCCTGCCAATATTAATGCCCCCTTCAAGAAAACCAATAACAATAGTGCCACTCGGAGGTTATAATTACTGTAACATCTAATATGACATCTAATAACACCCCCCTCATGTGTTGTTCCAATAAACGCCTTACTCCTCATTAATGCCCGAGTAAATAAACATATACCAGCGTACCTACATTAGTTATGATGCAGTTTGGTTCCATAACATATCTTTAGTTGAATACCTTGTAAATGTTATTTGTGTTTGTATTTTGTACCCAACTTTATGTGTTTTGCCGAACCAATTAAAAGTTTGCCGTACTCGCCCGCCGATTGCTTAAATGACTCTCATTTGTTGGAATCTAATTATAAATAGAGCGACCTCGCTTGTTTGCAGCCTCGTCAATTAGCCGTCGACAGCGGGACGACAACGGTTTCGCTATGAAGAATAGTTGCAGAACCAGTTGGTTTGCTATCCTCCTCTGGCAAAGCGCTTATCTCTCACATTATTATTATTATTATTATTATTATTATTATTATTATTTTAGAGTTTCAGGTAGATGTACGGCGTGCACCCTCTAAGACGCTAGCATGTTTGTACAATCATTATTGTCGTTATTGCCGCCCGTGCACCTGCTCCTCGTTCCGGCGGGTCCGCGAGCGTCTCACAAAGACCCACAAGTTCCGCCGTGTGATTGGCTGGCGATGATGCAATGTTTCACGGGCAGGCGGCGATGACACCTCTCTCTGTTTCTTTGTCAAAATTGACCCTTCTTGGGAGATGGAAGCAGTTCTAAGTAAATCAGTTCAATATTGACACATCAGCAAGGTTCCACTTGTGTGGTTTTTGCTTGGAATTGTGAGAAAACATATTTTTTTTTTGTTTTTGTTCTGTGCAAATAGGAGGTTTGCTTCACAGTGTCCTTGTCCTGGCGGCCGCCGGTGTCTGCCTCAGCTCGTCTGTGCGCAATTCCACACCGTACATCTAAAACACTTCATTAAGATACAGTGCCGTGGAATGTCTTATCTTATCAGCGTTTGTGAAATCAAATTTCAGCTTTCTTCTTGAGAGACTTGTCTCTCTCTCTCTCTCTCGGAGTACTAAGATCTCAAGGTCGTTAATGATTAACTACTTTAAATATTACATACATTTATCAAAGATCCCGCGCTGCACCTCCGAGGGGGGTACATACAAGTCTTGATATACGCGCTCACTGTCATGACAAGACAAATAATGCATGATTTAGACAGCTTGTCAGAACTAGCATAAACATTAACCTCGGCCATTTTTCTTGTTTAGCGTCCTTAAAATGTACAGCGACAGAGTATGTCGTGACAGAAAGCATCATTAAGTTGAAACGCAAAGTCGCAGCAATCTGTTCTGATTCATTACGTTCATATTTGATTGATATTTAATCATTTTTTTCTAGATTAACCTGACCGCTTTTGGAGACAAATTAGCCTTTCAAAAAAAGTTAATTAGACTAAATTTGTAGCTTTGGATTGGGTTAGTTATGGCAGTCCATCACCTTTCCTCTCATGTTGGGTGGATTTAGCTTTAGCAGTTTATGTCATCATGCCTAATATTGTATGTTTGCACCTTTGGACTGCTTATACCAGTGATTTTCAACCACTGTGCCGCGGGCACATTAGTGTACTTTGAGAAACAGTCAGATGTACCGTGAGGAATTATCCAATATCACTTTTTATAATTAACATTTATTAATCATTTTTGCAAATATTATGTCAATAGTATACATGGACCCAAATATTCCAATTGCATTTGGTATATTTGTTCAAACGGAAAGAATTGAACCCGGGGATGGAATATTCCTTTAACCAATCCGATTGAGGTATCTTGTAACGGAAAGTTGTCAGGGTGCCTTCTTCTTCCTGGTGTTTTTCTTCTTCACATCTGATGCCTTCAATGTGACGTGGCAGTAAATACCTTACCTGTCATAAATGTCTTCCCCAATAGATGCCTATTCAGAATGCCTGTTTTGGCGGCTGCATACTGATGTGTTGCTACGCTGCTTAGCATACGTCACTTTGATGTACCGTATTTCCTCAAATAACAGCCTCTGCTCTTATAGACGCCATGCCTAAGTTGAACCGCCTGCCCGATCGGAAATTCGCTCACAACGGACAGATAAAAAAGAACCGATTTTTCTGTAATGCATTTCCAATAAAAAAATTCATTGCATATATCAGATTTTTTAGAACGGATTTCGCCTATTTCGGACAAAATCTCCAGTCCCGTTCCAATGCATTTCCATTAAATTTCCCTCGCATATATCGGATGGCCGCATCGTGGCGCTCCGATTCGCCGAATCGTGACAGGCCGCTATACGACGTCATTTGCAGCGTTTGCAGCGTTGCCTACGTGTCCAGGTACATTGGAAACATAGTCAAGGAAGTGCCTTTTTATAACGGATAAAATCCGATTTACGCATATACCGGATATAAATCCGATATATGCGTAAAACGGACATTTTCCGGTATACGCATATAACGAATTTCGCTTATATCGGACAAAACCAGTGGGAACAATTGAATCCGATATATCCGAGGTTTACTGTACTGTATTTAGGGATTTGGGTACCAAAGGGCAGAGTTGGTCACACAGTGCGTCCGCCTGCCAAGATGTCACAGGTGTTCACATGCTTTCGCTCACCTGGTCCATGACTACTTCCTGGCCTTTGTGCTCCCCGCACAAATCGAGCCGAGTCGGGAGATTTGAGTGTTCCCTAAAATGCCTCTGAGAACAAAGAGCGCAGACGCAAGCGCCACTTTTGGAGGAAATGAGCCTGGCGGGCGCTTTGCAAGGCGCTGGCAGAAGCGGTAATAGTTTTTCCTTTTTGCCTCCCAATGCTTCCCTCCTACGTTCTCCCCTTATCAACTCTGATTTTCATTCCCCAGATGCTCTGGCAGGAATACAAAAGCAAGCGGCACACAGGCGTTGATGATTCTGGGGCAGATTAGCCTCCTTCTGCTCTCCACCCGATCCAACTTATCACTCGTCCCGTTCTGGATCTGGCCTCGGTCGGTCCGCTGGTGTTTTAACCTTCCTCTCCGCGTGACTCCTGCTCCCTCTCTCGCTTGTCTGGCTTGATTCATCAGACCCGTAACCTGAAATCCCTAGAGTGACGCTGATGAAGTATCGCTTTACAAATTTACCATCCTAGTGTCTGGGTCGCCTCTGGGCCTTTTGGAGAGGATTTACGATAGCCGCGCTGTCGCCGTCAGCTTTTAAATGTCCGCCATGGCCCTTATTTATGCACAGATCGATACTTGACACATGTGTGCACGCTTTGTCTATGCAGCAAAACGCCAAAGCATTACATATTTCATTTTAAACAACGTAACTAGCTTCTAATGAGTCGACAGGACTGAATGATCTTATATCAAATATATTGGATCAATGAACCGTTTTGGGTATATTTTTTTTGGTTTTGACAAAGTCACCAATCGCTAAAAGTGACACATTAGGTGTTTATTAGGTGTTGTTGGTTTAATGAGATGGCCCAATTACATTAAGTGTTTGTTGTTGCTTAGCACAATTACACAAACACTACTTAATAACTCCTCTACACCATTACAGAGTCGTGACAAGGAAAACATACAATTCAGTCTTGTTGCAAGTTTTATTTTATATATTATTTTTATTTTATTATTTTTCTTATTTCATTTTATTATATTTTTATTTTGTATTTATTGTTATTTATTTATGTATGTATTTATATATATATATATATATATGTTATATATTTATACATATATATATATTTATAAATAAATATATATATATAATTTTATATCTTATTCATAGGCTTATTCAGTCTTGTTGCAGGTTTTATTTTATTATTTTATTTTATTATATATTTATTTAGTTATTTATATATATAAATATTTATAATAAATATATATTATTTTATATCTTATTCATAGGCTTATTCAGTCTTGTTGCAGGTTTTATTTTATTTTATTGTATTATTTTATTGTATTATATATATATATATATATATTTATATTTATCATAAATATATATTATTTTATATCTTATTCATGGGCTTATTCAGTCTTGTTGCAGGTTTTATTTTATTATGTTGTTATTTTATTATTTTATTTTATTATATTTATTTATTTATATATATATAAATATAATTTTATATCTTATTCATAGGCTTATTCAGTCTTGTTGCAGGTTTTATTTTATTTTATTATTTTATTATATTCATTTATATATATAATATTTATAATAAATATATATTATTTTATATCTTATTCATGGGGTTATTCAGTCTTGTTGCAGGTTTATTTTATTATTTTATTTTATTATTTTATTATTTTATTATTTTATTATTTTATTATTTTATTATTTTATTATTTTATTATTTTATTATTTTATTATTTTATTATTTTATTATTTTATTATTTTATTATTTTATTATTTTATTTTTATATAAATATTTATAATAAATATATATTCATGGGCTGCTGTGACATCATGTCCGGTTGCTGTCATCACCGCCTCAAAGGGACAAGGGGATGGGCAGCTAGCGAGTTTGTAGCTAAAAGTCGAGTGAAATCTGCGAAAACGCCGCATAACAGCGGCGTTCTTGCATTCGGAAATGGTTGAAATAGCGATTTCGGGAAGTGGTTACAAAGATGGGCAGAGGAGGCATCTTCTTCTTCTGACCTCCAGAGCAGCACCCCGCCTGCTCGGAGCATGTGTCCCATTAAATCCAGCCAAAACGGCGAGGTGTTCCGCCTGGAAGCGTGCCCGGCCATGCTCCACAGAGGGCAGGGGAGTGTGGCGAGAACCGGGGCTTCCAGCGGACCCGGAAATAGTGCGTGAAATCCTGCCAAAATGGCAAGCGAACACCGTCACCATGGAAACCAAGGGCGGAAATATGACTTTTAATGTGAAAATTAAGCTTTTTTTTTGTTATGTTGACTTTAGTCACTGAATCCTACAGCGCGTGTACTTCCATTGTGAAGGTATTGTTTACATATAGTTGTAACGTTTGTAGTACTCCTACTCAACACCCAGTCTAGCTTGACTTGATCTCCAGTGTCAGGGGCGTCATTGCATGCGAAGTCCACGGCCGAGCCCCGACCCGACTGCCACAAACTATCAGGGCAGCGACTATGAAAAGGTCACATCCTTGTTGTTTTCCCACCCCCTCCCTTGAGATGGACCTGTATCCCTTTCTACTTCATCCAGCGCTTTGATGCGTTCCTCGCCTCGCCATCGATCAGCCAGGGGCCCCCGCATCCATCTCCTCCTTCTGATGCATTAATGGGAAAGCGAGGGCTGTAACGCCCCGTGTGTGGCATTGACGTGTTTGAAACACTGCCAGGGTGCAAGACAGGCGGAAGAAATATAGTCCTGCTGAGATGGGAATGATTCCCGTTCGGCGTTGTTGTTATTGCTGCTTGTTAGCTAAGTCATCTTATCCATTGGTTATCCTTTTCAGCAGCCTATATTGTTTGACCTTCTTTTGTCAGTATCGGGACTCTTATTGAAGTAATGGCTACCAAGGTTCCTGCAAGGGCGTGATGCTGCTGTGATACTCAGCTTCTGGTTTCTTCATTTCATTTCATTTTCTACCGCTTTTCCTCACGAGGGTCGCGGGGGGTGCTGGAGCCTATCCCAGCTGTCTTCAGGCGAGAGGCGGGGTACACCCTGGACTGGTGGCCAGCCAATCACAGGGCACATATAGACAAACAACCATTCACACTCACATTCATACCTATGGACAATTTGGAGTCGCTAATTAACCTAGCATGTTTTTGGAATGTGGGAGGAAACCGGAGTACCCGGAAAAAAAACATGCAAACTCGACACAGAGATGGCCGAGGGTGGAATTGAACTCGGGTCTCCTATTTGTGAGGCCTGTGTGCTAACCACTCGGACACCATGTAGCCCCTAAAAGGTTTTTATTTCCTTTCATTTATAAATTTGGGTAATAAGAGTTTAAAAGTCAATATAGGGGTGTTATTTCATGTCTAGAGGGCTCTAATAATGCTTAAATATTCATTCATTTTCTACCGCTTATCCTCACGAGGGTCGCGGGGGTTGCTGGAGCCTATACCAGCTGTCTTCGGGCAAGAGGCGGGGTACACCCTGGACTGGTGGCCAGCCAATCACAGGGCACATATAGACAAACAACCATTCACACTCACATTCATACCTATGGATAATTTGGAGTCGCTAATTAACCTAGCATGTTTTTGGAATACCCGGAGAAAACCCACGCATGCACGGGGAGAACATGCAAACTCCACACAGAGATGCCCGAGGCTGGAATTGAATCCTGGTCTCCTTGCTGTGAGGTCTGCACGCTAACCACTAGACCGCCGTGCCGCCCGCTTCTGGTTTCTTGTTTTTTTTTTTTGTTTTTTTTTTTTTCCTCCTTTTGGTGTTGTATTCAAAGTCCTCTCCCGGCTTGTTAAAGTCAGACATCAGGAGACGACCAATCACAGAATTTTGAGATAATAAGTCAATTTCAATCAGGCGTCCGCCGTGGGTGTCTGCCACAATCACTTTCCACGGAACATTGTGTTTGTCTCCACTCTCGGCCATCTCTGTGTGGAGTTTGCATGTTCTCCCCCTTGCATGCGTGTGCGTTTTCTCCGGGTACTCCGGTTTCCTCCCACATTCCAAAAACATGCTAGGTTAATTAATTAGCGACTCCAAATTGTCCATAGATATGAATGTGAGTGTGAATGGTTGTTTGTCTATATGTGCCCTGTGATTGGCTGGCCACCAGTCCAGGGTGTACCCCGCATCTCCCCCATAAGCACAGCTGGGATAGGCTCCAGCATACCCTGCGACCCTCGTGAGGATAAGCGGTAGAAAATGAATGAATGAATGAATGCATGGCAGCACACAGGGCTCACAGCTAGGAGACCCGAGTTCAATTCCACCCTCGGCCATCTCTGTGTAGAGTTTGGGTGGGTTTTCTCCAGTTACTCCGGTTTCCTCCCACATTCCAAAAACATGCTAGGTTAATTAATTAGCGACTCCAAATTGTCCATAGGTATGAATGTGAGTGTGAATGGTTGTTTGTCTATATGTGCCCTGTGATTGGTTGGCCACCAGTCCAGGGTGTACCCCGCATCCATACTCGCCATTTGCCTCCCGCTTCATTACCTGACATTTTTTTTTAGGAATGCTACAATGGCTACTTGGCAAGACTGAGCTCACACAGTTGTTGTGATGCAAGTTAATGATGGAGATACAAACGTAAGATGTTTGTTCTTCTTCTGGTGGATAGAGAAGAACCCTGTGTGTTTAACGCTGCCTGACAAGCAGCTCTCTGCGTTAGTGGAGGTGCTTGTTTATGGCTCACGGCACCGCAAACACACACACATACACACACACACACGAGATAAATGCCAGTGATGGCCCCCGACGTGCTTCCAGGCGTGGGGGGGGTTCTTCTGTAAGTGTGGAACGGGAAAAGGCCTGACAGATCCGCGGGTAAAAATAATGAAATAATCCCCGCTCTGGTCTTGAGGCTAATACAGATCTACAGGATGTTTGCTTTTCTTCATTAACCCCTTTGACGGGATAGCTAACTTTGTCGAGCACGTGCTATGTCCTACCCGCCGACCGCCGTTACTAGGAAACAGGAGGCTGACTGCGCGTGGCCGTGGAAACGTGGCGAGCCGGCGGCACGTTATTATATGACGGGGTTAAAAGCCCAGATATAAACGCTTGATATCATATACATTAAACGGGATGGGTTGGGAACAGCAACAATGAAAGCCAGAGGGAGACTGACAAAGTGTGTGATGAAGAAATTTGGAGGTTGTTCAATTGTGAGCTGTGATTCCCAGAAGGAGGACAGCAATGAATGACTTTTCTGGTTGGCTGCTGTTTTTCTAGTCATGTTGCTTGTTGCACTGTTTAGTAATTTTTTTTTTTTTTTTGGGGGGGGGGGGTTATTTATTAAATCATATATTTAAAAAGTCTTTATGTATGAAATATCCCATATTATAACATGGACACCTTGGGCTTATTGACTTGTACGGCCTATTTATGTACAAATCCAGCTGAGTAGTGAGCGCGCAGGGCTCACAGCTAGGAGACCCGAGTTCAATTCCACTCTCGGCCATCTCTGTGTGGAGTTTGGGTGGGTTTTCTCCGGGTACTCCCGGTTTCTTCCCACATTCCAAAAACATGCTAGGTTAATTAGCGACTCCAAATTGTCCATAGGTATAAATGTGAGTGTGAATGGTTGTTTGTCTATATGTGCCCTGTGATTGGCTGGCCACCAGTGGCCCGAAGACGGCTGGGATAGGCTCCAGCACCCCCTGCGACCCTCGTGAGGATAAGCAGTAGAAAATTAATGAATGAATGTCTAAAGGTGACTATAGGGGTGTTATTTCAGGTCTAGAGAGCTCTAATAGTGTTAAATGCTATATTTTCAAGTCTCTAAATAGGGTTGGGTGTACCCCGCCTCTCGCCTGAAGACAGCTGGGATAGGCTCCAGCACCCCCGTGAACCTCGTGAGGATAAGCGGTAGAAAATGAATGAATGAATGTTTATATTGTAGTTTATGGGGCTGCACAATGTCCAAGTGGTTAGCATGTTGGCCACACAGACCTGGGTTCGATTCTCTTAATTTCCATGTTCTCCCGTGCATTGCATGGGTTTTCTCCGGGTACTCCGGTTTCCTCCCACATTCCAAAAACATGCTAGGTTAATTAGCGACTCCAAATTGTCCATAGGTATGAATGTGAGTGTGAATGGTTGTTTGTCTATATGTGCCCTGTGATTGGCTGGCCACCAGTCCAGGGTGTACCCCGCCTCTCCCCATAAACACAGCTGGGATAGGCTCCAGCACCCCCTGCGACCCTCGTGAGGATAAGCGGTAGAAAATGAATGAATGAATGAATTTAGCGGGTTCCGCTTACTGCACTAATTAATGAATGAAGTTAGCTTTAGCATCACATCACTATAGTTTTTGTGTCAAAACAAATACTGACTCACTATTAGTGCAAGCAGAGTAAAGCCGATCATAGCGTGTTTTGATGTGAGTGAGTGGCAGGTACAGTGTGTTTTTTTTTTTTTTACTTCTTTCGGAAGTGGTCGGGAATGACAACAACTACGGAAAGTTCAGGATAGCTGTCACGGAAACTTCTTCCTGCATAATGCATTTGATGCGTAAACATGCCTTAAAGCCACACCCCACCATACTGTAAGTAGCGTCAAGGCTTAAAAGGCTGTGATTGGCCGTCCCCTTGAATTAGAAAACATCCCATTCATTCGCCGTGCTGGCGCTAGCTCAATAACACCTGTGGACGTAGCCTTCTCACTTTTGGGGTCATTGCTCACTGATACAGATAATCACTCGTAAAATGACACATTAAAACCATTCAGGCCGTGTAGTTCCCTAAAAAAAACACATTTGCAGTCTCTCACATTGTACTTAACGGTGTCGTAAAGGTGTCCAATTCCACAATACGCTCAGTCTGTTTCGCTATACACAACAGTTGTCGTAGCGGCCATAAAAATAGACTCATTGAGTAGATTAGAAGAAAATAAAGTTGCTTATTAAAGGTTTGTGTTGTTCATGAATCTACCAAACAGGGCCAAGAGCTTGCTCTAACAACGTAGTAAATGAAAACTCCGAGGGGAGAAAAAAAAAAAAAGGCTCCAAAATGCTGGAAAATTATGCTTATTGGCTTCCGAGTCCAGCCGCGCTACGGGGAGCGTGTTATCGATCCAAGCCTTTTGTCCCGGCGTCCAGAAGCATCGCACTTCCTCCTGGGCTCGCTCGTTGGCAGATGCTCTCCTCGCTTGGCCAGGAAGTTACAGTCCGCAGCTCGCTCCCTCACGTATCACTGTGCCAAAGGCCGTCACGGTGAAATATCCACATCGACTTTTGCATGGCGGCGAGGAAGCGTCGCTGTACTGTAATGTGAGAGCTTCCAGGGTAACCCCCCCCCCCCACACTTCCCCCCGCCCTCCACATGTTTCTTCATGCAGTCAAATGATGGCGGTGATGTTGGTTTGGTCGTGTCAACTCCAAGCCATAAGGTCCACGGACGTCGGTGTCGCATGTGTGTGGCCTTTTACGAAACATGTGACACACCTTCCTGACTCGTGTCTCTTCTGCAGGCGTCAATCATCACGTCTTATTGGTTCCTCACCCTCAAGCCGCGCTGACGCCCTGTCACACCGTATCAGTGCCTCAGATATTCATGGCGGGCGCATTGCTCTCCGGTGTTTTTGGTGGCTTTGTGTGGAAAGTGTGGAAAAAATATTCTCTCCCTTGTTTTGTCTCGGCGATGTGGTCTCTTTGTGGACATTTTACCGTGCTGGCTTAAAACATCCTGTAATGACAAGTGGCAGTTGGGGAGGCGGACAGCATGAATCACTCCTGTGTATTAAAGCAGCAGAAGATAAAAGAGGAGAGATGTGTGCTTGTGTGGATTTTACTGGATCCCACAGCAGCAAACCTTTGATTAGCGTCTTCTCAAGGGACAATTCCACAGGAAGTAAATCTGCATATACTGTAGAGTAGTCAGTGTGCAGCTTGTATCATCATCAATTGGTTGTAGACCCTATTTAGAGCCTCGAAAATATGGCGTTTAACACTATTAGAGCTCTCTAGACATGAAATAACACCCCTATAGTCACCTTCAGACTTTCATTCATTTTCTACTGCTTACCCTCACGAGGGTCTGCTGGAGCCTATCTCAGCTGTCTTCGGGCGGGAGGCGGCGTACACCCCGGGCCGGTGGCCAGCCAATCACAGGGCACATATAGACAAACAACCATTCACACTCACATTCATACCTATGGACAATTTGGAGTCGCTAATTAACCTAGCATGTTTTTGGAATGTGGGAGGAAACTGGAGTACCCGGGGAAAACATTGAACTCGGGTCTCCTAGCTGTGAGCCCTGCGCGCCAACCACTCGCCCACCGTGCAGTGCGATGTCGGATTCCTTATTTATAAATTGAATATTTTCCTAGTTAGATAAGTATGTAAATATGGCTTTTAACACTATTAGAGCCCTCTAGACATAAAATAACACCCCTATAGTTACTTTTAGACTTGTATTAGCCAATATAATAGAGAAAAAATCATTCATTCATTCATTCATTTTCTACCGCTTTTTCCTCACGAGGGTCGCGGGGGTGCTGGAGCCTATCCCAGCTGTCTTAGGGCGAGAGGCGGGGTACACCCTGGACTGGTGGCCAGCCAATCACAGGGCACATATAGACAAACAACCATTCACACTCACATTCATACCTATGGACAATTTGGAGTCGCTAATTAACCTAGCATGTTTTTGGAATGTGGGAGGAAACCGGAATACCCGGGGAAAACCCACGCATGCACGGACATTGAACTCGGGTCTCCTAGCTGTGAGCCCTGCGCACCAACCGCTCGGATGTCGGATTGCTTATTTAGAAATTGAATATTTTACTAGTTAGATAAGTATGTAAATATGGCTTTTAACACTATTAGAGCCCTCTAGACATAAAATAACACCCCTATAGTTACTTTTAGACTTGTATTAGCCAATGAAATCTGATATATTTTACCTAAATGAGACATACTTTAACTGTTTGTTTATTATTATGATTATCATTATTATGTTATTATTATTATAATTGTGTCTGTTGGCCTGGTGCTTGTTTTGCTGAAAAATTACTGACACCTAGTGACCAATATAGAGTACTACATTCACCACTTGAATGCATCTTCTTAATGCCTTGTATTTGTATGTTAGTTCATTTTGACCTTTTGTTATTGAAAATGCTTATTTTAGGCAAAACATACATAAAACATGCTTAAATATTCATGGAGTAAATTGAGTTTCTTTTTAAACTTGATTAGATTCAGTACTTAATGAAGAGTCTGTCCTTTTTATTAGGGGTTGATTGACACTCCAAGGTATCAATCAAACATTGTCAATGAACGGTCGCACTTTAACATGACCGGGATAATCACTCCTTGGTGCCAAGACATCGTTCCCGTTCTCGGTGGCAGCCTCGCTGCCTCTTATATGATGCTAGGCCGACGTTGATGAGCGGGGGGGCGCCCTCGTTATAGGTTAGCGTCTCCGCAGAGCACGCTGCAGTTGCTTGATTTGTAGTGGCTTTCTGTGTACACTTGAACCCACCATACACGCCGCATGTAAACAGCTCGTTTTAAAGCGTCTCTTCTCTCGCTGGAATACGAGGCGGATTAATGGCAGCCTTGTTTATTTTTTATTTTTTTTTTTGCTCCCGAGTGTGACATGTTAAGATTGTCCGAAATAAATCAAACACATGTATTTAGATGACCACCTGCACTTTGAGGTCTACTTTCTCATGCATTCCAAATCATTCTTAGTAGAGTTCCAAAAGGAAGCACTTTTTTATTTTTTTTTGTATTTATTTTATTTTTTATTTATTTATAAAATATATAATATATAATCTTTATATATTTATAAATATTTTTTTTCATTAAAATTTTATTATTTTTTTTTTATTTTTATAAAAAAAATTATACAATTTTGTATTTATTTTTTGTGTTTTCTATGGTTTTTTTGGGAATGATTCATAGCTGCATGCTAATGAGACCTGCTGCACGTCTTCGAGTCAACGCCAGGAGAAGCGACGCGTGACTTCGTCTTTGTCTCTCGATTCTCACCCTCTCTTTTCCTTGATACGCGTCGTTCCGTGACATTTGCGCCATGCGTCGCAGCGCTCAAGGCAATCCGATTAATCACAGGGAGTCCAATTGATTTGATTTGTTGTTTGGGATGAAGCCTTAAAACAAAAGAAGGACGCGGTAGAGCTTTGTTATCAATAAGAAAGTAATGACTACCTAAAAAAAAATGTGCATGGTGCTGTTTTTTTTTTTTTTTTTTTTTCTTCCCCAGCAGTGAATAGACTCACACTGACCCAACTTTATTGATTTTTCCTCCCGCAGCTCTGCTTGCGGGTATATCATATCGGAGTTCAAGGCTTTTTGAAACCTGCGGCTTACATAAAAGTGTGAGAAGAAGGTAGCCATTGTTAATATTAAAATAACCACTATGGTCTCAAGTACACAAAAATAGGGTAGGTTCCTTCCTCATTTTGTGTACCTTTTCGTCCCTCCTGTCGTCAGCCCTCACACATTCATCATTTCAAATTCAGTGAGTGTTTGTTTGTTTTATCTAAACAGCCCCCCCCCCCCATTCTGCTACCCCCTGCAAGCTTTCATTGCTGAAGTGTTTATTCTCCTTGCCTGACCTTGGAAATAATGTTTTTTAGGGACTTTCTTGCCTTTTGGTGTCGTCAGTCTTATTTATAAACATCCTTCAGTGTGTTTTCTGGCTTTGTGGACTGTCTGGCATCCCTCAAGGTTGCAGTGAAAACACTCATTTACTATGTAGACCTGCCATATTTGGTTTGTTTACAGTATGTGCACATTGGGAAATGATGTAGTAAAGGATGCACCTTATTTCGAAGCACATGGTGTTACTGTTTTAGCCTCAGTTCATTATCTACAAATGCAACAATAATTTGCACTTCCGGGCTGCACGGTGGAGTAGTGGTTAGCACACGGGCCACACATCTAGGAGACTCGAGTTCGATCCCACCCTGAGCCATCTCTGTGTGGAGTTTGCATGTTCTCCGTGGATTTCCTCCCACATTCCAAAAACATGCTAGGTTAATTAACGACTCCAAATTATCCATAGGTATGAATGTGAGTGTGAATGGTTGTTTGTCTATATGTGCCCTGTGATTGGCCGGCCACCAGTCCAGAGTGTACCCCGCCTCTCGCCCAATGACAGCTAGGATAGGCTCCAGCACCCCCCCACACGACCCTTGTGAGGATAAGCGGTAGAAAATGAATGAATGAAAGTCTAAAGGTGACTATAGGGGTGTTATTTCATGTCTAGAGGGCTCTAATAGTGTTAAACGCCATATTTTCGAGGCTGAAACTAGGGTCTAGAACCAATAAACTACAATATACATAGGATAATGATGATACAAGTTGTACACTGATTACTCTCCAGCTCCAGGGTTCACACCCCACCCCTTGCCCGAAGTCAGCTGGGATAGGCTCCAGCATTCCTAATACCGATACTAAGTGGCATAGAAAACGGATGGATGGAGACGCACATGTATTTAGATGACCACCTGCACTTTGAGGTGTACTTTCTCATGCACTCCAAATCATTCTTAGTAGAGTTCCAAAAAGAAGCACTTTTTTTTTTACTTTTAAAAAACTTTTTTGTATTTATTTTATTTTTTATATATTTATAAAATATATAATATTTATATTTTTTTCATAGAAAATTTATTTAAATTTTGTAATTTTTTCTAAAAAAAAAAAATATTTTTTTTATTTTTTGTGTTTTCTATGGTTGTATCTCCAATATATGGTTCCCCTCCAGCAGGTGTCCAGGTGAACGAAGGTCAAAGAATGACGTCATGTTAGGCCGTGACACTTCACCCCAATTTGCTCCACTCAACAAATGCATGTCAGTGTCTCCGGTTCACGCGGGCCACCGTGCCGACACGCTCCGCTTGTGTGGCTTTGCACCTGAGCGTCATTCATCACCGTCCTCATCATCATCATCATCATCATATTATGCTTGCCTCTTAGACACGCCGTCACTGTAATTGGACGCCATCTAAAAGAAGAGACAGGTTTATGATTGATGGAGCGACGTGAAAGAATCCCACTCGCTCTCTCCACGAGAAGCGCTTCAGGAGTGTTTGGGTGTTATCTTTGCTATGCAGAGGCGTAATCTGGCTGTAGATTTCGACAGCCGCCGCCTTGTACTGTAGCCATCTTGTGCGTGTGTTTATCACGGCCTCCCCACCCCCGTCAGCGGCGAACGGGAATCAGATTCTTTATGTCTTATGACAGCAAGGCGGCAAGGCACCATCAAGATGTCTGATTTTTCTGTCAACTTTGATGCATTTCACTCACTGTCACTGGAACATTCTATTCAGTGGGTGTTTTTTTCCGTGATTTCGCTCGATCATAACATAGAATTACTGCATTTTTTGTGGATGATGAAAAAAAAGTTCCCTTTAAATGTTGGAGAAAACTTAAAATACTTTTTTTTTTTTGCACCATCTCTTATGCAATGTGTACTTCATGAGCCTTGGGCAACTTCACAGGCCGCCACCTTCCACCAGCTCCGATGGTGACTTTTACCATCATTACTCCTCCAACTCAGCGTGCAAATATAATATTCTTCACTTTTCCTGGGCCGTATTCAAACCATCAATTGGTCTTCCAGCGTGTCCCGTGTCTCGTTCAGGACCGGATGGATGGACCTTGCTTAACCAAACACTTGTGTGCTGCCGTGTGCACACACTCCCCAGGCCTTTCACTACGGGATCAGGAGATTAGAGAAGCAGCTTGTTGTCATGAGAAAGCTTACGTGTGTGTTTGATGAAATAATAGGCATCATTATGACAGGAACTTGTTGGGATATCGGATGCTATGATCAAATAAATATTCAATTCAAAACACTTTATTTATCCCTGAGGGGCCTTTTTAAAGGACACAAAGAGCAGCATATGGAATAAAATAAAAAAAAAAAAAATTATATAATATAATTATATATAATTATTATATAATTATATAATATAATTATCATATATTCATTCATTCATTCATTTTCTACCGCTTTTTCCGCACAAGGGTATTGTATATAATTATTAATTATATATAATATAATTAATGATTATATATAATTATTAATTATATATAATATGTATTATCATATATTATATATAATTATGTATTATTAATATATATATTATTATTATATATAATTATTTTTTATTTTTATTAATATTAATTAACATAATATTTAATAATATTATTAATATTCTCTATATAACATTATTAATTAATAATAATCTAATATTAATAATTATTAGTTATATATATATTATATCATTTAATTATTATACATTATATGTATATTATATAATTATTAATTATTTAATTAATTCATTCATTTTCTACCGCTTATCCTCACGAGAGTCGGGAGGGGGGGCTGGAGCCTATCCCAGCTGTCTTCGGGCGAGAGGCGGGGACTGGACTGGTGGCCAGCCAATCACAGGGCACATATAGACAAACAACCATTCACACTCACATTCATACCTATGGACAATTTGGAGTCGGCATGTAAATATAATAATGACATATATAATTATTCATTATTATTATTATTATATAATTATTATTAATTAATCATAATTAATAATAAAAATTATTATTATATAATAATAATTATTAATTAATCATAATTAATAATAAAAAATATTATTATATAATAATAATTATTATTAATTGATCATAATTAATAATAAAATTGTTACAAGTGGCCCTTGTGTCTCTCTCCCGCTACAAATGGCAGACATCGAATGTTACTTTCCAGGGCGCCGCATCTTTGGAGCGAACCACTGTGACGGCACATTAGGGCCCGCCGGTGCCGCAATCACGCTCGCCATTAAAAAGGAAGCGGCCTTTTCATCTCGGGAAGCTTTTCAAAGAGCGAGAAGCGGGATAGTGGCGCTCCCGCCCCGAGCTCTCGTCTCGGCCAATGTGGAGAGGACGCTGAGAGGAAGTGAAGAGGAAGTGATGCCGCTTTTGTTGTATGTTTACCGTCACATATAGGACGCTTGTTTGTGTTGATATCACCGTGGAGGGGAGAGGGGGGGTGGGGGTGTACAGTTGATGAAACGTGCTGTGGTGCTCAGGTGGTCGGACATGTTGGGATGTTTGGTGAGGAATACCAGATGTTCCTGTCCGATGCGGGGCAGGTGTTGGTGTTAGGATGCGAGGATGCTGTCGTGGGAGGTAAGAGGGCTTCATCTCCTCATCCAAATCTCTCTCTCTCTCTCTCTCTCTCTCGCTCTCGGTTTTAAACGCTGATAGCCATCTGCGCCAATTTGTGCTAGTGTGCTCGTACCCTGCAGGATAGCAACTTTTTCCGATGCTCCCAAAATACCTTTTCTCTCTCTCCGTGTTTGTTGGTTTTTTTGCTTTGTGCGGCTTTTAGCTCAAACAAACTACCGGCGAGGTTTATTGTCATGAATCATTCAAGCCTACCGTGGCTGTGTTCTCTGTACACAATGTGCTCTCTGTACACTCGGCAGTGAGTTGCAGGATGTGTCAAACTGGTTTGGGCTTTTTGGGGTATGTTTACTTGACAAGAGCTTAGCTTAAACAGGAAAACGGCTCATTCATTTCTGTAAAAGTAGAAAGAAATCCTATAAAATGTGCATAAATGTGGGATTGGATGATTGATTGGACTTGGACATGACCTTTAAACTACTCATTGGGCTCGCCTCTTTATGTAACATCATTTCTGAGTGGCTTCCATAGCTGTTGATTGGTTCCAGACGACATTGCGTTAATGTAATTTCCACTATATTGGATTAATTGTTAATAAATGCGATATGTTCATAATTACAGCATAGAAAACCTGTTTATGACTTATTAGTAAGCCGTGCGGTGGATGAGTGGTTAGCATGCTGGTCACATAATCAGGAGATTGGGAAGACTTGAGTTCGATTCTTTTTGTGGGCTGCTCTGTATTTCATTCATTCATTCATTTTCTAACGCTTTTCCTCACGAGGTTCGCGGGAGGGTGCTTGAGCCTATTCCAGCTGTCTTGGGGCATTCCACAGGAAGTAAATCTGCATATACTGTAGAGTAGTCAGTGTACAGCTTGTATCATCATCAATTGGTTGTAGACCCTAGTTTGAGCCTCAAAAATATGGCGTTTAACACTATTAGAGCCCTGTAGACATGAAATAACACCCCTATAGTCACCTTTAGACTTTCATTAATTCATTTTCTACTGCTTATCCTCACAAGGGTCGCCGGGGGTGCTGGAGCCTATCCCAGCTGTCTTGGGGCAAGAGGCGGGGTACACCCTGGATTCCACAGGAAGTAAATCTGCATATACTGTAGAGTAGTCAGTGTACAGCTTGTATCATAAACCTTGTTTATTGTAGTTAATTGGTTCTAGACCCTAGTTAGAGCCTCGTTTAACACTATTAGAGCCCTCTAGACATGAAATAACACCCCTATAGTCACCTTTAGACTTTCATTAGTTAATTTTCTACTATCACAGCTGTCTTCAGGCAAGAGTCGGGGAACACCCTGGACTGGTGGCCAGCCAATCACAGGGCACATATAGACAAACAACCATTCACACTCACATTCATACCTATGGACAATTTGGAGTCACTAATTAGCCTAGCATGTTTTTGGAATGTGGGAGGAAATCCACGGAGAACATGCAAACTCCACACAGAGATGGCCGAGGGTGGGATCGAACTTGGGTCTTTTAGCTGTATGGCCTGTGTGCTAACCACTCATCCACCGTGCAGCCCGGAATGAGGGAGGAAACTGGAGTTCCCGGAGAAAACCCACGCATGCACGGGGAGAACATGCAAACTCCACACAGAGAGGGCCGAGGGTGGAATTGAACCCTGGTCTCCTAGCTATGAGGTCTGCGCGCTAACCTCTCGACCGCCGTAATTTTATTAATTCTTGAAAAACCTTGAAATACGATATTTCGTGGCACAAATCTACTGTGATATTAATGCTGGTTGACATTATTGTTATCACAACATTGGTACTTGTTGCTGCTGTGTTGTGCAATATAGAGCGCTATGTTTTTCTTATTACTTTCTCATGCACTCCAAATCATGATTAGAGTTTGTTACTTGTTACATAGTAGTTTTTCCAATTCAGAAATGCCAGTTTCTCTTCAATTATTCGTTTCTGCTACCAAATAACAGCTGGTCCTCTGATTGGTTTAGGTAAATAAAGGTCCCGGATATAAATGACAGCATTTACTGTATTTTTATTTTCAAAAACTGCCACTCAAGAGTTAATTTGGCGCCCGAGAAACTGACAAAATATGAGCTGCGAGTGGTTATTGGCAAAGGACCGTCAACGGCATCGACGCATTTTGCTCTCTTCGCCTTTCATAGTCGCTTCCACGAGGACCGAGGAGCAGACACCGCTTCGGCCAATTAGCCGGCTCCATTCCCACTGAACACACTCTGTGAAGGGCGCCCAAATCCACTAGCTGGCGGAGAGTATCTGTAAAGAAAAATGAGCATTGATTGCGAAGCGCTATCACTCGGCGGCCGTATCAATAATAACCCACTGATGAAGGTCGGTAGGAGGGGGAACGCTGACTCCGCCGCCTCTCGTGATGCGGCTCTGAGATGGTGTCTGATTAGGTGTTCGTCATTCAGGAAGACGGTGGTTATGAATTGCGTCTCAGCGGGAAGACGAGTCCATTTAAATACTTCTGCTAATGCTCTCCCACTCAGCTGTGTCTGGTATTCGGTATTATTAGCTCTAAGGTAACGGTTCATAATTATTTGTGCAAAAGTATATTTGTTCTAATTCTATATTTATTTACCAGTGTGGGTAGAATTGGAGCAAAAGTGGGCTCGGAAATGAATCATGAAAATCGAGATTCCACTGTTCCATTGTTTATGGACACACAACCATATGGAGAGGCATCCCAGTAGAATCATTAGGCCTATTTTAGGAGGGGCTTCAGTCCCCCTAAAATGTTTTTAATCCCCCTAAATAATTTGATATTTTTATAGATTTTTTTTGTAATTTTTATAGATTTTTTTTTGTAATTTTTATTGATTTTTTTTTTTATTTTTTACAAAGACATTTTGGGCAAATTTTATATAATAGGGCAAAAGCAGGCTAATAAGCAAGCCAATAAGCAGGCTAATATTATCCGATTAATACTAGTAATAATCAGAAGAAGAATAATGATAGTAATAATAATCGGCTAATTATTAATATAATAATGATTATTATATAATTGAGCAGCAGTTTTGCAGTTGTGTGTACTTGTGTGTAATTTAATGGCGGCCTAAAACAATTGAGTATCTCTACTAAATCTGTCCAAAAGTAGGAACGTTATATTCCGATTCTTGTTTATTTGTTTTTTGAATTTTTTTTGAATGTCTACTACATTCATTCATATCCTGCGCATCTAAATAATTTAATTTAATATTTTTTATTTATTTTTTTTCTAATTTTTATTTATTTTTTTGTAATTTTTGTTGATTTTTTTTAAATTTGTATTGATTTTTTACAAAAAAAAATTCGGGCAAATTTGATATAATAGGGCAAAAGCAGGCTAATAAGCAAGCCAATAAGCAGACTAATACTAGTAATAATAATAATAGCCCCCCCCCCCCCCTGTTCTCAGAACCTAGTGACGTCCGATTCCATACGAGTCGGCATTCAGAGAGTGATTTCCTTTCATTAACTTTCTGCAATTTAAAGAGTTTAGTGCGTCAAAACCTTGATGCCATAGCAATGTCAGGCTATTAAATGTCATCCCAGTTGGGATTCATTTCCAAAAAAAAAAAACCATTCCGCATGAATTGAGTCAACAAAGGCCTCAGCTCCACGCCAATCATCCCTCGCCTGACAGGAATGTTGCTTTGTTCCGGAAACAAAGTGAAAGCGTAGCGCAGGGGAGGGATGTTGTTTGGCCCGCATGTGACGCCAGCAAACGAGGGACGCTGATGAAGAGTATGTGCGGGGGGGTGGAAAGAAAAGGGGGTGTGCGTGATTGAGATAAGCAACAGATATACAGGAAGCCCGGGCGCGTAAGTCCTCTCCCCCGCACACGCTGGGATGTTGGAGATAGCACCCCGGCCTCAAAACGCTGAAGCTAACGCTGCAGTCGCACCGTCATGCAAGGACGCGTCAAGGTCGCGGGAAAATAGGGAGGATGCCTGTACCTCACAGAGCGTTCAAGCTGAGCGAGAGCAGGAAATAGACAGTTTTGGATGATGGCGGTTTTAGCTCATGCCCCTTCTGTCCTTAATACCCTGCACATTTTCTTGCAGGATAACTCCATCCAGCATATACTTATATCCCACCGAGCAAAAAGGAAAGTGGGTTTTAATGCAAACATTATACTTATTTTTTTTCTTGTGCTTCCAGTTGCATGTTGGAATACACTGGGAAGTCCAAAAAATGTTGGATTATGTGGCCGCCTACTTATGCGGCATCTTCATCTTGTTCCTCTTAGCAGTTTTTGAGCTTAAACTCCACAGTCCAGACTCCCAAAGCATCCAATCCACAGTCAGAAAACAATTAATCGATGACAGGATGACACTTTTTATTTTATTTAATTTTTATTTAATTTTTATTTAATTTTTATTTAATTTTTATTTAATTTTTATTTAATTTTTATTTTTTATATGTATATTTGTTTTTATTTTTTATTTTTGATGACACTTTTTAACAAGGTGTCCGCACCCCATAGTGAGTCTCCATTTAAGCCTCTTTTTTCCCTCCCCCAAACATCCATGACAGGATGACACATTTTATTTTATTTTATTTTTATTGTTTTTATTTTTAATTTTTGATGACACTTTTTAACGAGGTGTCCGCACCCCATAGTGAGTCTCCGTTTAAGCCTCTTTTTTCCCTCCCCCAAACATCCATGACAAGATGACACTTTTTTTTAATTTTATTTTATTTTATTATTTTATTTTTATTGTTTTTATTTTTATATTTATATTCGTTTTTATTTTTGATGACACTTTTTAACGAGGTGTTTGCACCCCATAGTGAGTCTCCGTTTAAACCTCTTTTTTCCCTCCCCCAAACATCCATGACAGGATGACACTTTTTATTTTATTTTATTTTATTTTATTTTATTTTATTTTATTTTATTTTTATTGTTTTTATATTTATATTTGTTTTTATTTTTTATGACACTTTTTAACAAGGTGTCCGCACCCCATAGTTAGTCTCTGTTTAAGCCTCTTTTTCCCTCCCCCAAACATCCATGAAAGGAGACACTTTTTATTTTATTTTATTTTATTTGTATTTTAATTTTTATATTTATTTGTAATTTGTATTTTTTAAGTTTTTTTATTTTATTTTTTTTATTTATTTGTTTTTAATTTTTTAATTTTTATTTTATTTTTTATTTTTGATGACTTGTCCACATCCCATAGCGAGTCTCCGTTTAAGCCTCTTTTTTTTTCCCTCCCCCAAACATCCATCCCACCTTCTTCCCGGCGTTCTCTCTGGATTCCAGATTTGCCTGAAAGGCTGAAACCTACAAAGTTTTTCAGCGTTTTTCATCTGGCACTCACACCAGTAAGCAAATGAACTCTTGTCTCCGCGGCCTCTGTTCCGCGGCGCTTGCCATGAATAAGTCAGCACCCGACGGTGCCTCGGCCTAATGAGCTGCTTTACATGGCGGCGCCGTCGTCAGCCATTTTTCCCCCTGAGGCAGCGTTTGCCTTATAGTAAAGACGCCGGGCTCCACGCCGCCCTTGACTTTCACTCCCACATGCTCAAACTCCGGGACGGGGGACGTAAGTGGTTCTGACGAGAGAGAGAGCGTATCGGTCCCATGGGTGGGTGGATGGGTGGATGGCCGAGATACACGCCCATCTCGCCACTCGACCTTCCCCTCACTCAAGAGAATCTGGGTCAGACCTCGCGTGACGGACAGCCAGCCATTGTCGCCACTCAGAGCTGAAGAGTCCTGAGGGTACCGAAGAGTTCTATGTACGTAATGGAATTGGACCCCGTTCCCGTGGGTTCCAGGCTCTTTTGACACATCTTCCCTGAGAGGAGATGAAGCGTAGGTGTGGTAAGATGGCAGCGTTGGAGTTTTCCTTAGACAGATGGAACAGGGGCGCCTTGAGGCCCCTTAAGTGCAGGGCTCTCGTTTGTCTGAAATCTTTAGCTTCAACATGACACCAGTCCGCTTCCCCCGACCGGGGCGCCCCTCGATGTGATGTTGCAATGACAGGGGTACGCCCAAAATCTGTTCCCGGATCGTCAACGGTTGACATGGGTAAATCTACGACTTTTAGTCAGTGATATCCCGCATCATGATGCAGGTCGCCACCCTGTCCCCATCCCCGTTTGATCTCAAGCATGTCACATTTTCTTCATCCTACGCTTCGGTTTTCCGTGTTATTAAGATTCCACTCAGTTTTCCGGGCTCCCTAATTTTGTTCTGCGTCTGACTCCGATGCTCAGTCAAATGTCAAACTCTCACCTGAGCGGATTCTGTGTACCGCCTTTTTGCTGCCGCCTGCCCCCAAAGGTCCCGATATCACATGCATGGATTTCTTGAGTGGGCGGCACCATCCATTTTCTTCCGCTTATCCGGGTCCGGGTCGCGGGGGCAGAAGTCTTATAGTAGGGCAGCCCAGACTTCCCGATCCCTGGCCAACCTCCTCCAGCTCCACCGGGAGGACACCAAGGCGTTCCCAGGCCAGCTGTGAGACATAATCCACTCCAGCGTGTCCTAGGTCTGCCCCCGGGGCCTTTTCCCGGCTGGGCATGCCGGTGTCCGGGAAGCATCCGGACTAGATGCCCAGGTCGATGTGGCGGCGGCGGCGGCACCCTGCCAATCAAATCACTTGCTTTATAGTCAGTCTTCCCATTCCCTATTCAGCCTCCATTTTTGTCGGAATCATAACCTGCAACTCTCGGCGGGCACGTTCCACGTATCCACCGTATAGGTGACTCAACCCCAAGAGCGAGCATAATTACCTTGATTCCAGCTTTAAACCGAAACTGAAAGCCGGGTTTAATGTAAAAGGCAAGGAGGTTCCTCTTGTATCTGTCAGGGTTTATAGTCATAAATCCACACCGTCTCCCCCTGACAGACTCTGGGATTACCTGCTCCGGAGCTACGTCGGAACACCGGAGCTCCTTTCCTAGCGCTTTTTCATTCCAAAACTAATGTGCCAGAACGCTGGAGATGAACATCGCTCTCATTGACGTGGATTTCTTTGAAACCGGAACAGATCTGACAGATGAAAAAAAGGCTTTAATGCTGAATATTCCGATGTTTGATTGCGTCGTGGTGCCGATGGATCCTCCATGTTTTGGACACAAGCGGTTGTTAAAGGTTATTATAATAAACTTTTATGACTTCTTATAGTCGTATGTGTGTCCCTGGAGCCTGTTTACGAGCGCTAAATGGGATGTTATCTTCCTCGCTTGTTTGTTTTGCGGTTAGGAGTTCAAACGCTGGCTTTTTTTTTTAAGTCGTCTTGTCATGACCGCCGTACCGTACCGCCTTTGACCCGCCCATGGCGAGACGAGACAGTTCAGTGTACACGCCCACGACTTCACGGAGGACGTTTCTAGGACGAAATTAAAAAGCAGGCTTCGCTACACGTCTTAAAATCTATAGACATGGAACTTTCATTTTTGTTTTGTGACGTACGTCACTTCCTCCTTTCGCAATTTGTTACATGCTGATATTATTATTCATTCATTCATTTTCTACCGCTTATCCTCATGAGGGTCGCAGGGGGTGCTGGAGCCTATCCCAGCTGTCTTCGGGCGAGAGGCGGGGTACACCCAACCCTATTTAGAGACTTGAAAATATAGCGTTTAACACTATTAGAGCTCTCTAGACATGAAATAACACCCCTATAGTCACCTTTAGACTTTCATTCATTCATTTTCTACTGCTTATCCTCACAAGGGTCGCGGGGGTGCTGGAGCCTATCCCAGCTGTCTTCGGGCGAGAGGCGGGGTTACACCCTGGACTGGTGGCCAGCCAATCACAGGGCACAACTCGGGTCTCCTAGCTGTGAGGCCTGCGCGCTAACCACTCCTACACCGTGCAGTGCAATGTCGTATTCCTTATTTATAAATGGAATATTTTACGAGTTAGAGCGTCGAAAAAATGTGTTTACGACCTCCTAAATATGGCTTTTAGCATTATTAGAGCCCTCTAGACATGAAATAACACCCCTATAGTCACCTTTAGACTTTCATTCATTCATTTTCTACTGCTTATCCTCACGAGGGTCGCAGGGGGTGCTGGAGCCTATCCCAGCTGTCTTCGGGCGAGAGGCGGGGTACACCCAACCCTATTTAGAGACTTGAAAATATAGTGTTTAACACTATTAGAGCTCTCTAGACATGAAATAACACCCCTATAGTCACCTTTAGACTTTCATTCATTCATTTTTGACTGCTTATCCTCACGAGGGTCGCGGGGGTGCTGGAGCCTATCCCAGCTGTCTTCGGGCGAGAGGCGGGGTTACACCCTGGACTGGTGGCCAGCCAATCACAGGGCACAACTCGGGTCTCCTAGCTGTGAGGCCTGCGCGCTAACCACTCCTACACCGTGCAGTGCAATGTCGTATTCCTTATTTATAAATGGAATATTTTACGAGTTAGAGCGTCGAAAAAATGTGTTTACGACCTCCTAAATATGGCTTTTAGCATTATTAGAGCCCTCTAGACATGAAATAACACCCCTATAGTCACCTTTAGACTTTCATTCATTCATTTTCTACTGCTTATCCTCACGAGGGTCGCAGGGGGTGCTGGAGCCTATCCCAGCTGTCTTCGGGCGAGAGGCGGGGTACACCCAACCCTATTTAGAGACTTGAAAATATAGTGTTTAACACTATTAGAGCTCTCTAGACATGAAATAACACCCCTATAGTCACCTTTAGACTTTCATTCATTCATTTTTGACTGCTTATCCTCACGAGGGTCGCGGGGGTGCTGGAGCCTATCCCAGCTGTCTTCGGGCGAGAGGCGGGGTTACACCCTGGACTGGTGGCCAGCCAATCACAGGGCACAACTTGGGTCTCCTCGCTGTGAGGCCTGCGCGCTAACCACTCCTACACCGTGCAGTGCAATGTCGTATTCCTTATTTATAAATGGAATATTTTACGAGTTAGAGCGTCGAAAAAATGTGTTTACAACCTCCTAAATATGGCTTTTAACATTATTAGAGCCCTCTAGACATGAAATAACACCCCTATAGTCACCTTTAGACTTTCATTCATTCATTTTTTTACCGCTTATCCTCACGAGGGTGGCGGGGGGTGCTGGAGCCTATCCCGGCACATATAGACAAACAACCATTCACACTCACATTCATACCTATGGACAATTTGGAGTCGCTAATTAACCTAGCATGTTTTTGGAATGCTAGCCCCTAAAAGGTTTTATTTCCTTTATAAATTTGAGTAATATGAGTTTAAAAGTCAATATAGGGGTGTTATTTCATGTCTTGAGGGCTCTAATAATGCTTAAATATTCATTCATTTTCTACCACTTATCCTCACGAGGGTGGCGGGGGGGTGCTGGAGGCTATCCCGGCTGTCTTCGGGCGAGAGGCGGGGTACACCCTGAACTGGTGGCCAGCCAATCACAGGGCACATATAGACAAACAACCATTCACACTCCAATTAAACAATTAACATAGCATGTTTTTGGAATGTGGGTAGAAACCGGAGTACCCGGAAAAAAAAAAACACACATGCACGGGGAGAACATGCTAACTCCACACAGAGATGGCCGAGGGTGGAATCGAACTTGGGTTTCTTAGCTGTGAGGCCTGCGTGCTAACCACTTAAACACCGTGCAGCCCCGATATTATTATTATTTTTCTAACCATACTACACCCCGCGGTGACCATGAATCCAGCCCGCCACTCGCCCACCTGACCCATCGGCGATATCAAGCTAGATGTTATTTTGCTGTGGCCAAATCCGCTTTGTTTGCCTCGACGCCTCGCCCTGATTGGAGACTATTATACCCTCTATTAAACACACTCACACTCTCCAGCTCATTACTGCTGCTATTTTAACTTCCTGTTTGATAAATACGTTTTAAACTAGAGCTAATTAAATGGCTGATTTGTTGTTTCTTTTTCTCTCCATATCACGGATTACACGTGTCAGTGGCTGGAAGGCAGGCCAAAGTCGGAACAGTCGGTTCTCGTCTTGTCAGCAGTAAAAAAAAAATATTATTTTTTTTTCTTCAAGGACAGCTGGATTTTTGCAGATAAGGTTGGAGTAGAACAACCCGGACCCGTAAAGCCTCTTAAACCTGAAGCTTTAGCAATATTAATATGCAGTAGAGTCATTGATGATGTTTGTTTATTGTCACCAAGCCAAGAAAAGGTACTATTAGGTTGTTATAATCTCCTAAAAGGAACACCAAGCTGTGGGAGCCACCATGGAGGCCCGTGAAGTAGTTCTGAAGAACCAATGCCGGTTCTCACACGATTGACTCCCCCTTTTGATCGGATTCAAACCTGAATTTTTTCTTCTCCTCCCTGAAAATCATTGATACTAATTTGGACGTGTTTTCCTCCTTTGTACAGTAAACTCTGCATAAGTGATTAAATCCAATGTGGCAGTTTTTTTTTGTGCTGGATTTCAGATAAATCTCTTGGAAAACGAGAAGCTTGTTTCATATGCTTTGGAAGACGCCATGACGGCTTCATCGTGGGGGGACCATCCTGGTCTTCTGATTGGTTGTGTGTTGGTTGAAAGAACGTTATAAGGCAACCATTCTGGAATCCGATTGGGTTTATATAAATATGCTAAGAATTTATATATATTTCAAAGAAAACTGCATCTCTTTATGACATATATATGGTAATGATAATGCATCAGATTACAATTGATTGTACATATTGTACATAATCAAAGTAGGAAGAAGCAAAGCTTATTAACCGGAATAAAGGAGCAAGTTAATACTAATAATATTAAAATGAAAAAGCCATAGCATTTCAGTATGTGGAATCAAACTATGAAAAAAATATATATATATATATATATATATATAATGTGCTATATATATCACTACGTATATCGACGGTTAATATGGTACCCATCATGTCATTGTAATGGTAATGGTAATATTTCATTTGAACAGATTACAATTGAATGCATCACATAATCAGTTCTGATATAATTTAATTAAATATTTAAAAAATATTTTTTTAATTATTATTTTGTATTTTTTGTAAAAAAAAAATGTTTTTGTCACATACCGTATTTTTTGTCATTTTTTTGTTGCCACATACCAAAGTATGAGGTGATATGACCATTCAATAAAAATTATTATAAAAAAATATTATAAAAAAATTATTATTAAAAATAATAAAAAAATTAAAAACAAAAACACAAAAAAACTTAAATTATATTAGGAAAGCAGGAAGTGAACAAATGTAACAGTTACTGATTGTAAAAGTACCAGATGTAGGGGTAGGATTTAATAAGCTTTGCTTCTTCCTACTCCTTTTGGACATGTGGAACTGTGAACTGATTATGTGATGCATTCAATTGTAATCTGTTCAAATGAAATATTACCATTACAATGACATAATGGGTACCATATTAACTGTCAATATAGTGATATATATAGCACATATAATATATATATATATCCATAGTTTGATTCCTCATACTGATATGCTTTGGCTTTTTCATTTTAATATTATTAAAATTATTAGTATTAATTTTGTCTTCGCTCCGGTCATATTTTATTAATATTAATATTACTTACAGGTTAGTCGGGATAGTTTAGCTTGGCTCTATCCGGTTTCGGTCCCTCGCTGTGATTCACTTACATTTAAATGAGCTAACGCGGCCGTGTATCCCTCGTAGAACCATCACATGAAATGTTGATGACTCGCCGCTCGCCGGTGGTCCACGCGGTGACAGACGCTCGCTGTCACGTTCCTCCCGGAAAGAAAGCTCTCAACAAATAGTTTAGTCAGCTTCATCCTGCGGCCTCTCAGGGCCAAATGATGGCTCGTCAGACTTTGGGTCGTTTGTCACGAGGTGCAGGAGGAGGATGGGGGGGGGTCCCGATCACATAAAGCTGAGTTATAGCACCCCCGTTGTAACCTTAGATTACCGCACTGTAGGCGACAGGAAAAAGGCTTTTAGAGGCTGTCTGGGAACGAGAACAACAACACAAAGAACGGAGCAAGACTAACGTTTTTATCTCCTTGTGATGTTCAGGGGCCTTCAGCCAGAAGGCGTATCAAGCGGCCATGTTTTAAGGTCAGCTGTTAAACGTAGGTTGGATCTTTTGTGACTAATTACCGGATATTAGAGAGCGCAAAAAGACGGATGTGTGGCCCTTGTCTCATGGCTAATAACGCTGTCTCTGTGATCTATGGTGATGTTGTTGTCGTAATTAGCTGCTGGCCATTGACTCCGCACTTTGTTGCTCAGCTCGACTTTCCCTTGCACTCCTGTCGAACCCCCTCCTGCTCGTCCATTAAGCCCCCGTGCGGCTAAGCTAGCTGTAATGATGCTGGTACTTCTAAATCAGCATCCCTCTACTGCAGGGGTCTCAAACTCAATTTACTTGGGGGGCCACTGGAGCTAGGGTCTGGGTGAGACTGGGCCGCATCAGGTTTTCCCAAAAAAAAAAAAAAAAAAAAAAAATTATTAATTTATTAACAACAAAAAAATTAAAAAAAACTTCGCTTTGGTACCAATTTTCTACAATAAAAGCAATAAAAGTAATATCTTACTTTTTATTTTTCTACACAAAATAAGATGAAAAATAAATAAACAAATCAAGTATAAAGAAAATCAATCAGTAATAAATAAATATAATAATAATAATAAAACGGCAAATAATAAAAACTTAAGAAACCACATATAGTTGGTGGGTAGACAAATTATTTTTTTCAGATTAAAATTTAACAAAGCATTATTAGAGCCCTGTAGACATGACAAAACACGACTATAGTCACATTTATACTCTTTTTTTAAATTTATTTACAACATATTGCGCAACTGCAGGGTCTTGAGACACATGCTAACTCGCAAACTAGACAGCTAGCGACCTAAACGGTAGCCTTCAAGTTATTTCCTTTAAACTTAAATCGCCAAAAAACTTACCACTTCCACACGGATAGGGAGGATAACTATTAACAGTTATTTAACCTTTAACATGAACATTAATCAAACGTAATATTTTTTTCTGGGTACATGATACCATACAGCATCCATATCAAACTTGACATTAAACTTTCATATCAAGGCGGGGGCCTCAAACTAGTGTCCTGCGGGCCACATTTGGCCCGCGAGCCGCATGTTTGAGACCCCTGCTGTACAGGAATGGAAGTAACAACATTTCTAATACGTTTTATTTATTGGGTAATAAGAGTGTTAAAGTGACTATAGGGGTGTTATTTCATGTCTGGAGGGCTCTAATAATTATAAAATTGTATTTAACAGGTTGTAAACAGGTTTCACCCACAGTTAATGAAAGGTTTTATGAGAGTAATGGCTGCTGCTCTGATGTCTGTGAGACATCAGGATAAGAACTGGTCCAAAAGGTCACGTTTTTTGTTTTTTTTCCCCCCCTTCGCTGTCATAAAAACCTTGCTTTGTCTACTCGGGATCGTCGGTGCGGAGGCCGCATTAATTAGAGGCGATGCAAGAGCAATTGCAGACACCCACCAGTTGGTCTCCTAGCCTCATAGCCTGACATCAGTAGAACTTGCTTGCAAAAGTGTTTGAGGAGAAAGACCATCTTCATGCTGGCTTAAAAAAATTAAAAAAAAAATAAATAAAAAATGGCAGCCCACTGACCCATTTGCCTCAAGACTGCTGCGAGGGTACAAATGCAGATCGGCTGAAGCTGGGCGCACCGTGTCGTTCAGGCTCAGTGACCTCAGTCGAGATGCCGAATCTTAATTGGGCACTTGGAGCTACTCGCACCAGTTAGCCGGGCTTCTGGAAAAAAACTTGATGAAAAGGTGGCTCCACGGGTGGAAGGACCGATACGCTAAAGTACGCCGAGTGATGGATGAAAGTAAAGAATGCATGGAATACCAAGGCCAATTTGGGATAGCGTATCTAGGCCTTTCTTTAACCTTTCACGCAGTTAAACTTGCTAATTTTAACATTTGCAAGTTTAACCCTCCAGTTAGCATATAATATGATGCAAATGTCGTTTTCAATACGCGGTGTGAGTCCAACTGTGTTTACTGATGTGTTTTTATCGCAGGACGTCCTTGTTAGCGGCTCTGTCGTCGTTAGCCCTTTGCTAACTAACACAGTTAGGCCGCTAGCCTCAGCTTTTATTATTGATCAGGGCCGCTAATTAAGCCACAATAAAGTACCAGCATTTTCATAATTTGATTTATTTAATTAATAAATAATAATAATAATAAATAATAAAAATAATAATAAGTAATAATGATAATAATTATAAACAATAAAATAATAAAAAATAATAAAAACTAATACAAAATAATACAAAATAATACAAAATAACACAAAATAATATAAAAAATAATAAACAATAGTAAATAATAATAAAAAATAATAATAAATAATAATAAATAGTAAAAAATAATACAAAAAAAAATAATAATAATAAATAATAATTCGATTTATTACTCCCGGCAAAAAAACAAAAAACAAAGATGGTGTAGATGTTGTTGCCTCTTTGTCAGCATTGTCAAACTATAACGAGTATTTTGTGTTTACATTTTTGGCTTTCTGGAACAGATTCTGTTTTTATCAGACCTTCTTGAACCTTCTTGTGTGGGAAATAATCGGACGTCTTAAAGTCAGCTGAACACCAAAGGATGAAATATTGTCCCTGTTGTGTTGCCGTTGTTATTATTTATCTGCTAGCGCTGTTCTTGAACCCATAATTACCGTATTTTCTGGACTATAAGTCGCTCCAGAGTGCTTTTTGTGATTGTTTCTTCAAGGCATGGGTGTCTTAAGTGGAGTCAGCGGGCTGTTTTCAGTCCATTGGCATATTCTGTAGATTAAATGAATTGATTAGTGTAATATGGAAAAATATAGCTAATTATTTGCTTTGTGACCAGTAACACAAAGCTAATATGTGGATGTTTGTTCAGATAGTTTAGCACGTAGGAATGGTTTCAGCATCTTTTAAAGCAAAAATATCAAAGTTTACATTAAAAAAAAGCATTTTACCGTATTTTCTGGACTATAAGTCGCTCCGGAGTATAAGTCGCACAAGGCCAAAAATGCATAATTAGGTATAAAAAAAAACATACATAAGTCGCACTGGAGTATAAGTCGCATTTTTGGCGGGTAATTTATTTTTTTGTTATATTTATAAGGCAAGTTCTACCAATAAAATAATAGAGAACATGCTAATCGGTGTAAGATAAGCTAACACAATGGTTATTCAGCTACAAAAAGAAATAAACAGAAAAAGGTGTCCAGTGTTTATGTAATATAATCATTTTTTTCATTTATAAGTCGCTCTGGAGTATAAGTCGCAGGAACAGCCAACCAATGAAAAAAAAGTGCGACTTATATTCCGGAAAATACTCGGTTTGACTTGAAGTTTACACTTGCTGTAACTTTTGTGAGTTTTTTGGTAGAATCATTGTGAAATTTTGAACCCACCCTGTTTAAAACGTAAAAAAAAAATGGCTGCCATGTAGCAAAAAAAACGACACCTGAGGATTGTCTGAGTATTCATCTCCTTGTGAAAAACGTACATCATTCCGCAACGATTGGAGACACGGATAAAAGAACACACACACCTTGGAAGTTGAACCTTTTTATGTAGCGCCGCCATAGTTCAAAGTTGAGTCGAGCAATCGGGATGCGGTGAAGACGAGGCGGGAGTTGGAGGACCGCTGTGATAAACACGGTAATGATTGAATGCGACGGAGCGGGGCGCGGAGGCATCGCCTGTTTTCCTCGGAAAACGAAGGGGAAAATGCCTGCAAAGAATAGGAAGCAACCCGAGTAGAGGACTCCCATAATGCAACAGCCAAACACAATGTAGCACTCTCTTTGTTCTGTGAGCAGTTACGCCTCATAATGGCTCTGTCGTTTTTTTTTTTTTTTTTTTTTGCTGATAGCACATCAAGCCGAGGTTTGATTGATGCAAGCCTAAATGAGCAAGGCATATTCAGCGTGTAAACAAAAGCCAGCTTTATTCTTTTTAAGCAGGAAGGGGAAAAACCTGCCGAGCTGCTAATGCAATTAAGACACGCTGGCTTTGTACACAAATCACAATAATTAAAAGGTCAAAGAGGACGCCCCTAAAGCCGTTAGCATCTCATTTGTATTATTTATTTGTCA